>NC_051270.1:9118539-9434164 GCF_015220745.1 Sebastes umbrosus
GGCGGCTCAGCCGTCGCCATGTTGAGAGCCGTGCGGAGGCAATAGAAATGCTCCCAATCTTGCATGTATTTATAATGCAAACAAATGTTTTTTAACTATCGTACATCTATATCGTTATCCGCCTTCAAAAATACAGTATCAGTTTGGGCATCATGGTGTCGACGCATCCCAACAACGTACCTGATTCGATTCCAGCTTCATTGCATTTTGTATGCCTCCTCTTCCTCAAGTCTCCCAACAAATCTCAGTATATCAGATAACAGTTTTTGCTGAAACAAGTAACGCTGTGATTTTTAAATTAAAATGCTGAATGCATCTGTGAAATTGTGCATTAGCTGACATGCAGGCGACATACTATCAGCTGTCCAGCAGGAAAACACACTTGTGTGTATGTGTGTGAAAGAGAGTCACTCAACAGAGAGAGGGAGTGAGTTGTGGACTCGGTCCCAGCCCCCCCTCCCTCTCCTGTTTTCTGCTTGGTTTTGGATGTGGTAGATCCAGTGTTTATTTACCTAGTGCCTCTCTAGTGCTTAATCTGAGGCCCTTTTTGAACATATATATATATATATATGTTTTTCAGTTTCTACCTCACTGATGTTTTGGAGAGTTTCAGTAGTGAACCGTGACTGTTTCTGCTCTCTCCCAGGATGGTTGAGATGAGGTAGCTGGGATGATTATTGAATATTGTGCAAAGGCATTGATTGGGGCTGTAAAATGTTAGGTTGTGTTTAGAGTTCGGGACTAAGACTTAGTTCCATTGATGAACTTGTTAAAATGTTTCCAGAACCCGACATCACTTCATTGATCCGCCTTTCAGCTACACCTTCTCCCTGCACTTTTCAAATATAACCAAAAGTCAGGTGCTGTATTTCTCACTCACTATTTTTCTGTTTTCCTCTGTGATTGATTGTAGTGAGGGTCTGATATCGGTCGTAGGTGTAGTGCACAGTGACCATTAGAGCAAAGTGATGGCAGCTGCATTTACCACAAATTCAAATTAGTCTCTGTTCTCAGCTGCCGTGAGGACGTCAGCTTTGAATATCCTGCTTCCATAACAGAGAAAACTGAATATTTGATCACAATCTTATTGATCCTGCTACTTTTAAGAGGCCTGCATTGTGGGTTGAAAGACATTTTGACTAGATGTTTATGGAGTTAACACGCCTAAGTTTAGTTAAATATTTTATTAAATATTTTAATATGACACATACTATAGCGGGCTTCTTGCTGCTTGCATCTCTGCCACAGATGAAATGGATTGCAGTGCTCGAGAGATAAAATCCTCTGGACCTCTGAGATGCCCAAAGCAGCCGATCAGGGGAAACTGAAGAATGTTAAATTAATCTGATGAGACGAGGTGTTTTTAATTTTTAGATATTCATTTAGAGACACATAGAATAGCTCCCACCAATAACTTGGTGATGTGTTTCCAGCAACTATAGTATGTATCACTGCATGTCACGGTCAATTAAACCAACAAAACTGGCTGGACATCTATTTGCAGAATGATTGCATGTGACAAAAAAAGTAATGAAAGGATGGATTAAGTACAAAATAAAGGGTTGAGAAAGGTATTGAGAGAGCGAAGGAGGGAAAGGAGAGAGTGAGGAAAGAAATGGATGATGTACTGAGAGTGTTGATGTAGGATACACAGGAGCTCAGTGCTAAAGCTTCCACAAGGTTGAAGCCATCAGACTCAAATCAGATGACAAAAGTGATTCAGTATGTTCAGATGTGCGTTTTAAAGTGAAGTGGCACGTGCAGGGATCGGTCAATAAAACGAATGCATGGCTCTACCTCCTCATGCACATATTACATAACTGAACATGACCTGTAACATACAGTAGAGTAGTACAGTATGTACTGACACACATGCAGAACAACCACATAAACAGCATGTGACAGTATGTGTGTGTATACGTCATGTAAGGCAACAGGGGAGAGAGTGTGTGGAGGTGTTTTTGATCAGAGTAAATCAAAGTGAGAGGAGCCCAGCAGCTCCAGCAGAGAGGTCATGTTATCCAGACAGACTGACTTGTGTGACCCAGTGCTTAGGGCTTAAGGAAACCCAGTGACTACTAGTTCCTGCTGATGTCTGTCTAATCTCTACTATGATTAGCTACATATACCATCATGTAATGAGTACAGACACCCACTGTCTCACTCCATGTACGCGACTTAGTCGTTCAGGGGATTGATGTGGTGTCCTGTTTGAATCCCTGGTCTGAAAGTGATAGAGGAATGCTCTCTCTTCCCTTAATGTCACTAAGGATCAATGTTAGAGACATTTAAATTAGTTTGTGTTTGTACATTACCTACATCAGGTTATTGTCTTATGCTTGTGGGTGTGTCCTTTCCATTCACAACTGAGCTTTTGATTGACGGCTTTTAACAGCCACTCACATACAGGAGCTGAGCATATCATGAGCTGTCAACATGTAAAGCTGTATGATATATTTAACAGACACTATTATGTAAAATGCTAGCATGTTGACTTATCTTGGGGCTGCTCCCTACGATAGCATGATAAGAGCTAAAGGAGTTAACAGATCATTTCAAACTATTTTTCTTGAATAATAACTTAATCGTTTGGTTTGTAAAATGGCAGAAAATAGCTAAAATAATCCTCACATTGTCCCCAGAGTCCAAGATGATGTCTAAAAAATGGATTGTTTTGTCCAACCGACAGTCTAAAGCCTAAAGATATTCAGATTAATGATATAAATCAGAGAAAAGCAGCAAATCCTCACATTTGAGAAGCCAGAGCCAAATAATGTTTTTTCAAGTTTTGCTTAAAAATGGCTTTAAATCAAACAATTTGAAGCAGACAGTCACATCTTTTGTTAAAAGTCATATTTGGTTAAATGATCTGTGAGAAAACTGGAGTTCAGACCAACTCTTCTTGTAAGCATTGCAATCAGTAAAATGTCATATTTACTGTCAATCGATTAAAATATTTAATCGTGATTAATCGCACATTTTTTATCTGTTCAAAATGAAACTTAAAGAGAGATTTGTCAAGTATTTAATACTCTTATAAACATGGGAGTGGACAAATAAGCTGCTTTATGCAAATGTATGTATATATTTATTATTGGAAATCAATTAACAACACAAAACAATGACAAATATTGTCCAGAAACCCTCACAGGTACTGCATTTAGCATAGAAAATATGCTCAAATCATAACATGGCAAACTGCAGCCCAACAGGCAACATCAGCTGTCAGTGTGTCAGTGTGCTGACTTGACGATGACTTGCCCCAAAACTGCATGTGATTATCATAAAGTGGGCATGTCTGGTAAGAGGTCAAGGGACCCCTTTGAAAATCGCCATGACAGTTGTCTCTCGCCAAAATTTAGCTTAAGTATGGAACATTAGTTAACCTCTGCCTTGACAAGCTAGTATGACATGACTCCTTAGGTTTTCTAGTTTCATATGATACCAGTATCTTCACTCTAGCTTTAAAACTGAGCCCGCTACAACCTAAAAATTGCAAGGTGCGTTAATGTGTTAAAGAAATTAGTGGCGTTAAAACGGTTTAGCGTTAACATGTTATTATCGTGTTAACTTTGACAGCCCTAATATTTACACTACATAACACCTTTGAAGATACTTGGATACTGTCATCTTGTCCTTTGGGAGTTGTATAAACAGGTTTATTGTTTTCACCTACAGCGGACATTTTAAAAGCCGTTATTTGTCAAAACTGAAATCACAACATATGATGATCCGCAACTAGTCGTGCACCCCGTACCCTGACCCAGAACCCGGAGGCTGTCAGGGCTGGTAATTATAGGGACGGCTTTTCAAACCAGGCACATCCATGACTACTTTTAGTGAACAGTCACACCCATCCCTGGAATTCCTGGAAGAGAACATTACTGGTTTGGCTGTGTTGAAGTGCCTACTGTAATTATGTGGCCTTTAATTGTGCTCTGTTAACACCGTCAGATTGGGATGAGCTGTGACCAGGGACGGAGACCAGTCTCTTGTTTGTGGATTTGAGGCTGGTTGGAATAGCGTTTTTAATGTTTTGTTGTAAAGGCTCATTTTCCATCATTTCTCTCTGCTGGGATCACAGTAGAATAGAATTACAATGAAAGGGAGAGAAAAAGGCAATATACTTTGTCCTGGTTTGGGTTATTGTGTTCTCCAGTTTAGGACTACAGTTTTGAGTTATGTTTATATAGAATTGGCTTACCAATTTGTCAGGATGGAATAAGAACAAAAACATAAACTGTTGATACATTTATTCATTGATTTATTTTTCTGATGTCACAGATTTTTGATGAATAACCATCAGTTAGTGGGTAAAGGCAAATACTACAACAGCTAGAGCAGTCTGTCACTTTACTGTAATGCAGCCTTTAAAACCAGGAAAAGACAACACTTGTGCCATATTATGATATTATGATATCTAAAATCTAAGACGATATCTAGTCTTATATCACAACATCAATATATTGCCCAGCCCTAGAAAGTAGGATGGGCAAGGAGGCTTTGCACACACTCACACACAATCAGATAGCAGTGTACATTTAGGACGCTGATCTTTACGTTTTGTTCTAGTAACATGGCAGAGAACCCGTTCCATACCATGGCCATATTGACCCGTATGACGTCAAGCTGCTTGCCAGCTTTCCTGTCACAATTGCAGGTCCAACTGGAGCATTTATTACTACCAGTCTCCAGACAGTTTTTGTTGTAGGTGACATGGGTATTAAGTACCTGGTTACCAGTCTCCATCCAGTCTAATAATGATAAGACCAACCTAAAAAGCATTGTTTCATTGACCTCCTGTGCTTTCAGTCCGTTTCACCTCTGATCACACCACGCATCACTGTTGGTTATAGTTGGGTGTGGTCAGAAGTTCATACTACATACAAGATCGTGTATCAGAAAAGGGTAGCTTGGAGAATCTCTGCTTATCAAAGTAAGTGGAAAAACATCCAGGCCTTGAATTCTGGTGGTGATAAGATCCCAACATGTTTTAATGCTACCAGAGAGGTACTGTAGGTCATTAGCACTGCGAACCAAGCCAAGCGTCCTCAAGGTGAATGGGAATCTTATACTCCTGTAGCCTCCTCCATCCCTTCCATCAAATTCCTGAGATATTTCTGTCTTCCCGCGCCAAGTAAACACACAAACACAAAGACTCAGGAATGTAGACAACTCCTTCTGATGCAGCCTGTGTGAGTTGGTGGTTGGAGTCAACAAAATTAGGAATTTACATTCCACGTATTTTGAATCTCTCCAAACAGCTTTATGTGCCCACTAATTAAATTAACACATTTTGACTCAAAGTGGACTGATGAAGGTTAAATCAACCTGTGTTTGATGCTGACTGTTGATTCACTCTGTAGGTTTAGGAAATTAATCTGCTGGATCAAAATCTGGCATTTTACACAACCTAAAAACTAGAAAAAGATGTGGCCAGTCATGTGAATGAACTACAATATCAAAACAAAAGTGTCTTTACAAGGGCAGAGCAGTTTATTGTTGAAATCTAGCAACAACCTAATATGATAAAGAGGGAGCCAGTCCAAGTGAAAATAAACCAGCAGGTTGGCTTTATGGTGTCTGCTGATAAGGAAACCCTGAGCTCAATGCCATGTCATATTCTCCTGAACAGAAACAATGTGAGGTGAGGAAATTTCCCCACTAGTTAATCAACTTGTGACGACAACGGTGTTACCGATTACACCGGACATTTTACAAGAAAACAATGACGCTCAATATCTGTAAAGCGCGTACTTTTGATCTTTAACGTCGGATGTCTGTGTGTCTGGCCTCTACGGTCGAGCTTTCGCTGCGTGGCCACAGGTTTCCACCTGGCTTCTGGCACCTTCCACCTGAATGCTTTGTCCTCAACACAGCGATTGCCTCATTATATTTATGGTTCCCTCATAGCATTGGGTTTAAATCCAAGATATTGCCAAATATGCGCTTTTGCTTTTTGCTTTTGACACCAAATCTTGTCAGCCAACTCTTTTTCATCCTGTGTGTGTGTGAATCCGACTCCTGCTACTCTACACATTCACTTTCAGTTTGTAGCGTCCTTTGTCCGACAATGTATTGAAAACACGATGCTGATACGTGAAAATGAACTAAATGGGTTTTATTTCTATAAAGAAATCAAAATGACGTTGACCGTAACACCGGTAACACCAACTACCGCAGCAAGCCAGTGTGATATTTCATCAGAATAACTTTAACTTTGCCTTGTTTCATTGTGATGTGCAGTTACTTACATTATTACATTAACAATAAAGGCTTTACACCAATTAATGATCTGTTGTTTTATGAATAGTGTTGGTTTGGACCATTAGTGTCCAGCCATAGTTCTAAGCCCTACAGAAGAGCTGCAGCTCCTGCTTTTAATATGAACGTGAAACATGTTAAAATCACTTGTGATGTCAAACAGCATCATCTGTATTTACTGAAAACAGCAGTGATCCAACGAGATCCATCAGTGGTTGAGACTGTCTCGTTACTGGATTTTGAGCTCAGTCCTCTTCCTGCTTTCTCTTCACTGCTGCCGTAGCTCAACACTGAGCTCAACATGTGTTGCCTGCATGTTACATTGCAGCAACTTATGTTTGTAATTTTGGCTTTGTGTACAGTTTGGATAATGTGTTTGCATTAGCTAATACATTTTTTGTTTGTTCCAAGCAAGATGTTTCCAATTATCGTTGTGTTATTGTATAACACACACTCAAAAACACACATGCTGACACACAAATCATCCACACCAAGAGTTCTCTGTATGCTGCATTGTATTTACAGTAGGGCTGTCAAAGTCAATGCAATAATTTCTTTAACGCAGCTTACAATTTTTAGGTTGTAGCGGGCTCAAAACCTCAGGAATCCACTGGTGCCAACCATGTCAGGATGGAAGCTAAAAACACTCCTAACTTGTGCTTAATTTTGGCGAGGAAAAACTGGCATAGCCTTTTTCAAAGGGGTCCCTTGAACTCTGACCTCAAGATATGTGATGAAAATGGGTTCTATGGGAAACCACGAGTCTCCCTTTTACAGACATGCCCACTTTATGATAATCACATGCAGTTTGGGGCGAGTCATAGTCAAGTCAGCACACTGACACACTGACAGCTGTTGTTGCCTGTTGGGCTTGAGGTTGCCATGTTATGATTTGATGTATATTTTTATGTTAATATGCATCTGAGAGGGTTTCTGGACAATATTTGTCATTGTTTTGTGTTGTTAATTGATATCAAATAATAAATATATACATACATTTGCATAAAGCAGCATATTTGCCCACTCCCATGTTGATAAGAGTATTAAATACTTGACAAATCTCCCTTTAAGGTACATTTTGAACAGAAAGAAATGTGGGATTAATTTGCGATTAATCACAATTAACTGTGGACAATCATGCGATTAATCGCGATTAAATATTTGAATCGATTGACAGCCCCAATTTACAGTGAAAGTTAAGTGGGTTTAGTAAACTTAAGTTTCTTTTTAATGATAAAATCAGGTTGTGTGTGAGCCACATGCAGTGCACTGCACAGGACAGCACATAGACTATTAGTTAAGGTCAAACCTTCTTCCTCATTGGGTAAGAGTTCAACAGTCTTGTTTGACCTAGACATAACCCTCAGAAGCACTCTTATTGTGGCCATTGTTATTTCTGCAACTCTCTTTGTCCTTCAGAAACGGTAGCCACGTGTGATACCTGTCCTAATCTTAACTTATCTTGGATCTGTAGCTATCAGGGAACAGGTCCTTGTCAACCCTGTCCACCCTGTTATTGTCTGGCCTCTGTGGAGGCTCTGGGGACCAGTATTTGATTTGTCTTGTCTTTTCCAGGTCAGTCAGCAAGGGGGATGCCAGGAATTCCTTTTGTCTGTAGTTATCTCATAGTTTCAGCCAACAAGTTCCACAAGGCTAACTGTTGGCGCTGTTTAGACTAGCTTAAACAGAATATTTGTCAGATATTAGGTTGCTACCAGGTATATGATTTGCGTAACCCTTCTGACAGGAAATTGTGTTGTTTAATGGTTGATAAGCCTGGTTTTGTATTGTCTTTGTATGAGGGGGATGGAATTAACGGAGAAACGTAGCTGGTAAAGTTGCATGTAGAAAGGTTGTTGGTTGTTATCAATATTGTTTAGCCTTGTATAGACGCCAAGATGGAATAGTGCTTTGCACTGTATGGAACATTTTGGTGTACAGTCTTCAATCAGTCTTTTGTGTGAGACACAACTTACTGCACATGTCAAGCTGTCCGTCTTCCTGTCTGAACCTCCAAGACATAGTCTCTCTGGGTAGAATTAAGAGCTGCATAATTGATTTGTTGTCAACTATTAAGTTAATCACCAACTATTTTGATAATCGGTAAGAAAACGATATAAGAAAAAAAAAGTCAAATTTAAAAAAAAAAAAAAATAGCCATGACAGTTTTTCCTTGCCAAAATGTAGCTTAAGTTTGGAGCGATATTTAACCTCCTTCACCACAAACTAGTATGACATGGTTGAGTCCAAGGTTTTCTAGTTTCATATGATGCCAGTATCTTCTCTCTAGCTTTAAAACTGAGCCCGCTACAACCTCCGGAAGATTGATTGTGTTAATGCGAGAAAGAAATTAGTGGCAATAAAACAAATTTGTGTGAACGTGTTATTATTGAGCTGACTTTGACAGCCCTGATAGATATCATTTTTATTAAAATTTTAGTTTCTATTTTTTATCAAATTAGCTGAGCTACTTTACAATCTTTCCATGCATCCCCAAACAACTGCAAAAGTAGCCCTTGGGGTACTGATTCCCTGGTTGGGAGTCACAACTCTAGACCATTACACAATACAGGTATTAACCTGTATTGATGCTGTCACATGACTCAGCAAGCATACCACCTGAGCAGATTCTCAGGAACTGCAATCCATCTTGGTATAATGTTACCATGTGACAGGCGGTATGTGTGAATCCCCTCTCAGCCAGAAAGAGACGCATGTCAAGCTTTTCATCACTTACAGGAAAGATCACTTCACCTCTGTTCGTGTTTTTCCCATGAAACAGACTGTAATTATCAACAGGAAGCTTCAGACCACACATCTCCTGTGGGACGTCTCCTCACACTGGGAGGAGCGGAGGGGTGGGAGGAAATCAAGCATCACGTTTGATATTCCTGTCAGCAGCACTGTGCAAACTACAGCTCTTTACCTGTACTGTACAGCTGGTGCTTATAACGGTACTGTGCTGGGACGATACACCCATCTCCCGATTCGATACGATCACGATACTTGGGAGCCGATTCGATATGTATTGCAATTTTCAAGTATTGCGATTCGATATTAAAATTTATTGCGATTTTTGTTAATTTCTTTAACACTAGATCATAGAAAAAGTTGAATCATACACTTCTAAGTAAAAGAAAATATCCAGGCATCAGTCTTATTTCCATGTATGTATGTTGGTATACAGTTCCTTTTGTTAACGCCTTATTTTGAAAACCAGACTTAGTCACACGTGTATGCTTCTGCTAACTTCGTCACTATCTCCGTTCTCTTTTTACATCCATGGTCAGCTCCATCGGGGCCGTTTGAATGCATTTAACATAACTGTCAGTATATAGGTGCTCTACAGTTGTAGCGTCGGCCGATTTGACCACAGATGAGAGTGGCGGCTGGCTTGACCGCACGTTACTGCGATACGATAACATTTCCTGTCCATGACAGAGTTAGCATGCAGCTTTAGCCATGATGTCTAGCTCTGCTTTTCCTGGCAATGTGTGAAACCCAAAGTGTTTCCATACTTTACTGTCCGTGTAGTGTTTACCACTTTGGATTTAACATGTGAGGGTGCAGGACGTGTCCATGCAGACCCACCATAATCTTGTACTTTCTCGTTTCGGTTTGTTTTGGTTGACATATACGGAACAGATATGACGTCATGTTACTCTGACGACAACAATAAATACATTTATTTCCCAACCCTTTTGCCTTTGTGCTAAAATAAAATGGATATCTGATTCCGCCTAAAGTGTAGTAACGCCTTTTGGAATGGGGAAACCCTTTTGTACATGATTCATTTATTAATTTAATCGGGACAGGACCCAGTGAAGTTGTCTCTATGAGTCATCTAATCAGGATCCCCCCAAAAAAAATACTTTGCACCAGCCAGCCAATGAAAACTATACCTCCTCTGTCCTGTTTCCGATCATTGTTTCCATCCAAATGGTGCACAGCTTTAAGCAAATTTCTAAATAAATTAATTCCTGCAACTCTGGTACATTTTGTTATTATGTTAATATGGCAATTTTGATTCTTCATGGATTTTGGCAGCCCAAACACAAACATGGCTGTTAGGGTTGATGGTGTGCTCTCTCTTTGTTGTCGTCTCTATTAGCTCAAAGCATTTTGTGTGCAGCCAGGCTGGACTGACTGGCAGGTTGTCATGTCTGTGGCTGTATAATGTAACTGACCAGCTGGTTGAGATGTCTGGTATCATCTGCTGGGAGGCTCAAGAGGTGAACAGGACATACAGAGCTGTGAATTAATGGAGATCTTTGTTCTGTAAATGTGAATCAGCCTGTAGACAACACACACACACACACACACACACACTACTGACTGACTGGTTTTCTGAATGACTGCTTCACAGACTGGACCTACACACTGACAAACTCCCTGGATGGAACAGAACATGCTTTGTATGACGCTGGAAGAAACACAGCTATATTGTTGTGTTTTCTGTCCATCATCAACTTCTCGTTCAGTCTACGGAGGAGGCTAGTCACTGTGCTGGTGCTATCGGAACACACCGGGAGGACATGGAGTGTGTGGAGTTTGGAAATATCCATCCATTAGCTAAACCCGCTTATCCTTGAGGGTTGCAGGGGGGGCAGGAGTCCATCTAAGCTGACGTTGGGGCGAGAGGCGGGGTGCAACCTAAACAGGTCACCAGACAATCACAGGGCTGACACGAAGGAACCAGAGCACCCAGAGGAATCTCACACAGGCACACGTACAACATACAAAAAAAGAGGAAAAACAAAGTTAGTGTGTAGTTTTTAGTGGCCTTTGTAAGCGTCTTTTATGTCAAGGAGGGGTGTAAGAAAATACCGATACACTTGAGTATCGTGATATTATGTGTATCGATTTGCAAAAACACTATTGATTTTTAATTAATAGTTAACATTTAGCAATTCGTGGCAGACTATGGTTCATTTTGTGTTGTGTTTAAACCCCCGTTTGACTCTCCCACTCCAACGCAACAATGTAAACTGAGACAGGAAGTAGCGTAAGGGCGCAAAAGTAAACTTTTTTAAACTCAGATTTTATGCATATGGTGGTCTGTTTTTATACTATGACATTTTTCCTAAAATTAGATTTTGAAAAGTCACATTATATCGCCTTGTTTACAGTACTGCAATATATCCTAGTATATTGAATTTTTAACCCCTGTATCATGATGCGTATTGTATCGCCAGCTTCTTGCTAATACACAGCCCTATTGTCAAGGTTGAGTTGCTGAGTTCTGCATTTGCAAGGGTTTTCTGTATTCACAGTAAAATAATTAGCATGCATTAGGGCTGTCAAACGATTAGAATATTTAATCGTGATTAATCGCATGATTGTCCATAGTTAAACGCGATTAATCGCAAATTAATCACACATTTTTTCTATTCTGTTCAAAATGTACCTTAAAGGGAGATTTGTCAAGTATTTAATACTCTTATCAACATGGGAGTGGGCAAATATGCTGCTTTATACAAATGTATGTGTATATTTATTATTGGAAATCAATTAACAACACAAAACAGTGACAAATATTGTCCAGAAACCCTCACAGGTACTATATTTAGCATAAAAAATATGCTCAAATCATAACATGGCAAACTGCAGCCCAACAGACAACAACAGCTGTCGGTGTGTCAGTGTGCTGACTTGACTATGACTTGACCAAAACTGCATGTGATTATCATAAAGTGGGCATGTCTGTAAAGGGGAGAGGTCAAGGGACCCCTTTGAAAATGGCCATGACAGTTGTTTCGCTAAAATTTAGCGTAAGTTTGGAGTGTTATTTATCTAGTAAGCTAGTATGATATGGTTGATACCAATGGATTCCTTAGGTTTTCTATTTCCATAAGACACCATTATCTTCACTCTAGCTTTAAACTGAGTCCGCTACAACCTAAACATCACAAGATGCATTAAAGAAATGACTGGTATTATAACGTGTTAACTTTGACAGCCCTAACATGCATATATCTGGACCAATGATTCCCTAAATGTAAAAGAAAGTGTTGGTTGAGCAGAAGGCAGCAGATGCAAACTTGATAATACAAACTTGCATCTGTGTGTTTCTGGTTTTAGGAAATGGAAAAAACAACTAAATCACATCCTTCCTTATTAAGCCCGAGGGAATTAAAGAGAAATTACAACTAAACACGGCCCAAACCAGTTGGTTTGAGATCCATCTGAGTTCAGGCTGAGAGTCAAAGCTGTAGTGCTCATACAGTATATGAGGCTGAATGTTGATGAATGAAATGGTGCAGATCAATATGCTTGTGTCCGCTGGTCAGTAGTAACACAGTAATGTGTTTTGGTAGTGGTGAGTGGTTAGTTTATTCATTTTCAACATGATTATTTGTTTGGACTAGAACTCTGGGTTCGATCTCATCCGTGTTGCCAAGTCCCTGCACATCCTGACACTTGATGGTTTATAAGAATTGTTTGATTACTATGTATGGAAAGTTGTATATCGATATGTTTAGTTTCTGCATTCACAAATCATACAATATTACACATCCCAACATCACTGAAACATTTCATATAGAACAAATCCTGTAATTAGAGTTAAACTATTATGGTATTTTTTATATTGATATAAGGTGGAAAAGGGGATGTTAAATATGATTTTTAAAATACACAAGCCAGATCAGTCTTTGATTAATGAATATGTTCCCTTGCATTGCCATTTTAGATGTAATGGTGCAGCCCTGCCATACTGGGACGGGTAATTACAAAACCAAATCATACAGGAAGTTGAGGGAGCCCCAGGGGCCTGTTCCTGGCAGTCTTTGTCACCAGAGCAACACAATTAATGGAAAAAAACAGCACAATCCCAATATTGACTACAGCCATTTCCATCTACCATTTCCATCTAACATCCTGATCAAATCAAGTTATCTGTAAAGCCCAAAAACACAAGTTTGAACTCTCTACTCTTAAGCAAGACGTTGTGATGTATTTAACTTCAAACTCCACTCATAATATTCAAGAGAAAGTGTGCATTCAATTTGTATTATTTCTGTTAAAATCATGGAGAAAAACTTGCAGGTCAGTGGATCTGTTTGACACGGCAAAGACTGCGGTTATTAATCAGATTGAAAAAATGCCAGATGTCGTTTGTCCTAACAACGTAACATGCGGGGTGGAATTTAAACTTCTGAAATATTACAGTAACTGATGGATTTCCAGTCGGGGCTGTTGGAATTGAAGCCGATACAGATCTCTATCTGTGTTTTTGAATCAACTCTGTTGTCATCAGTCTAGACATCTGCCTTTGCCTGTTATTGTTGTGCCGCGCTGCTGAGTAGTACACACTGCTAAAGCCTGGAGCGTCATCACAGCAACTGTGTGTCTGTGTGGGACATCCTGTTTCTATCACCCCGAGGATGGGGGCTGAAAACAAGGATTAACAGTTAGAAAGGCTTTTAATTCTTAGTTGATCAGCTGATCAAGCAGGAGAGGGAGAGAGGGAGAGAGAGAGAGAGAGAGAAAAAAAACAGTCCACCTGTCACTTTCATTGTTTAACCAGCCAGCAAGATATTTTTTTATGACTCTGAAGTCCTATTTGATTCTAGCTGCTATAAGAAATGAGTTTAGAAGCAACATTTTTCCACCCTTTGGCTGGTTACTGGTGTGAGTTTCCCAGCCTACCTTCCTGCTGGGCTGGTATTTCTGTTTCCCTGAAAGCCCTGTATCGGCTTTTTGACCCACAGCTGCCAGAGTGCTGCGTAATGACAGAATGGAAAAGGTGAACTGTTTTTCTGCGTGGACTCCCCCTTACTTACTGTAACTGTCTACAACCCAGACTGAAGCAAGGACACAGGAAGTAATAACCGACAGTATGTAGACTGATGTGTTAATAAAATGATCAAAAATCCAATTTACAAAATCATAATAGAATGAAAATAGGAAGCACAACCTTTTCCAAATGCAAATGTTGTGCTAACAAAGACTACGTTTTGCCCTTATTCTGAAAAAGACAATATTCCTACTAAGCTGTTTACATTGCTAATGAAAATTAATATTCCCGTTTACATGCAGCTGTGCATACTCCGATTAGCACAGCCTCCCTCTTTCATTCCTAAAACCACCTTCTTGAAAAGGTCGCCGTTGTGATATTTACACATATTCAAAAACCTGTTGATATCCAAGTTTTTAATAATGTTTAAAATTTAAAATGTGTTTCTCCTTCCGACCAGAAATATGGGCTTTTCTTTTGGGCACACATCTCTACCACAGCCTTGCAAACTGTCGGCTAGTTGGTTGTGTACAACGCACAGAGTTGGCCGCAAACTGCAGTAAAACCCCAATTGAGACGCATATTCTGAATACGCTGTATACCTGTCCAAAGAATGACCCTAAAATCCAGATAATAGCAGCATATCCCACATATTCAGAATAATAGTGGGATATTAGTGTGCATGTAAACATAGTCAGTGGTAACCACCTGTGCCAGCCAGCAAAGACGTTCTCATCGAGCAGTACCTTTAGATTAGGCTATTAATTGATTTGTTGCTTCTGCTGGACACTAATGGACATCATTTGTGTTATTTTACCAACCAACTTATTTTCTGAGATTAGGCGATACGCTGACATCCAATCGAGTCCAATAGAGAAACCTACATGAACACTTAGTTTCCTCAGTATAGATTAAAGTAGTGCATGCGGTAAGAGGGCCAGTGAGGATTCAATCCGACAATCACATAACATCTACATCCGCACTGGCTTTTCTTACTGGACAGGACACCTTATGTTAACGAGCGACACTGAACCACACGCCAGGAGTCATAACTCAGTCAAAACTAAACACTCAGACATGATACACATATCTTTAGATTCAGTGTGATGTACACTTTCCATGTATGTCATTATAGCTTCGAAATTCTAGTAGTATAGTTATAGTATAGTAATGTATGTAATTCCTTATAACTCCAAAACTTACCTGAGATTCATCAGTTGTTTTTTTAAAGTTTTCTTCAGTATCAAAGTAATCTAGCGATAGTTGTTGAACATTCATTGGTACATTACAAACAGGAAAAACTAATAGCTAATTCTACATACTTTTAATGGTGTCAGTTTGCCAAAATGTAAACAAATATAGGCAAAAAAAAAACAGGGCTCAAGATATAGCAAACTAACAGACTCCATGGCAACATTATGCTGCCTGTTTACATCTTTCAAAGCATGATGGGAGCTGTAGTTCCAAAACTAGAGTCAATACTGTATATGTAGTATAAGACAAAGAATAAAAGGACTCTAAAAAATCCATTAATGCTAACTTTTTTCATGTTTTCACCATAAAGAATCTATCTATCTATCGATCTATCTATCTATCTATCGATATGGATGTATTTTTTAAAGTATTTATAGTGAAACATGAAAAAGTTATCATTAATGGATTTTGACAGTCCTATTATTCTTTGTCTTAAACAGATACAGATATGAATTATGATTCTGTTTTAATGGTAGACTTTTTTGTTTACCATCACCATAGTTCTGTTTGTGTTAGCTTGTGTTGTCTGGCTCCCCCAGCTGGCAGCTCTACCAACTGTGTGCGTATATGTGTGTGTGTTGCTTTCAAAAAGACGTGATATGTTAAATGGTGTTTTTAGTTCCCTCCTCCTCCTCTACCATCTCCATCTCCATCTTTAAACCCCTTCCTCCTCCTCCACTCCTCTTCTTCCACATCTTCATTCTTGTCCTCATCCATCCTTCACACTTCCTCCTTCTCACTCTCTCCTCCTCTGCCTCTACCCCTTCCTCCTCCTCCTCCACATCCTCTTCTTGTGCTGCAGCTCTGCATCAACCTGTCTCTGAAAGTGCAGTAAAGAGGGTAAAAGCTGGGACCCATTATGTTGCACATGTCCAGTGGAATGCTGATGTAAACTGTATGTTGTTCATCCGCCCTATACTGATCAGCGTTGTGTTTAGGAGGCCACAGACTAACCGCTCCAGCCTGAGCCAAAACTTCAGGCACAGATTGCCTCCTTCCTCTCCGTCAGCTTCCTCTGTCTACAGACCCGAGGCTGTACATTATCACGTTGCAAAATTACACCTTTCCAACACAGCTCCCCCCCCCATCATCCCATCGCAGAGGTCAGAGGGCGAGATGGAGTCGGGAGGTGGCGGGGGCTCGGATCAGAGAAAGAACATTCTGTGCCAGAGAAATGCAGCACTGGTTCCCTCCTGCTGAGCACAAACAGCCTGCTGAATGGTTGGTGGGACCACACAGTCGGATGGTTCTGATTGGCTTCTGTGTCGGTCAGGAGGCGGGCTGGAAGGTCATCTCATGGGCACTGCCCGATGATGAATGTTTATCATATCGGAAGCACAGTAGATTTCTCCAACGTCCTGAATTCAGCTGTCACTCAAAAGGAAGTGGAATTTTTGCAGTTCATATTGCGATGAGAGATTTTCCTGAGCAGGTGTGCTGCACTGGTGTCACAGATCAAGGCATTCTGTATCAGGTTATTATCAGTATCATATATTTGGTCAGAAAAGTGTGGACCGACTGGCTGTGCACCATGCACAAACTCAGTAATTCAGTGATGATACAGTACAATATAAAAAATGTATTACTGGCAGCTTTTGCTGGGTTGTAGCTCAAAATATCTACTTTTTCCTCTGTATTTCTATCTTGGTGGCTTTTAAAACATAATTATTTATAAAATTTAATTTAATTTTATAAATTTCAAACAATAACCTCTTTGAACGCAAAAGTGTAAATGTGCATCGTTCTATGCATGGAAATGCTGGTAATTTCACAGTTCATAAATGTGTCTTAAAATGAATATATAAATAAACTTTATCATTATATGGTGGAGCTGCAACAATCGGTTGTTTAGACGATCGACAGGAAAGTAATCAGCAACTATTTTGACGATTGATTAATTATTAAAAGTTATTTAACTGTGTGTAACATTTCGGGGGATCTATTAGCAGACGTGGAATATAATATTCAAAACTAAGTTTTCATTAGTGTATAAATTACCTGAAACTAAGAAACATTGTGTTTTGCGTTAGCTTAGAATGAGCCCTTCATATCTAGATGGGGAGCAGGTTCTCTTCAAGGAGTCTGTCATGTTTCTACAGTAGCCCAGAACGGACAAACCAAACACAGGCCCTAGAGAGAGACTTTCGCGTTTTTACTTTACCTGAAAGCCACCGTAGTTCTCCGACATGCTTGTGAAACTGAGGTAACGTGAGCTGCAGAGTGCAAAACCGTGGTACCGCCAGCTGCCGTCTGACATCCGTTGCTCCTAAAGAAGTGTTATTATGGTAAGGATGGCTTCTGAGCGAGGTGAACTGTGTTACCACGGTTTTGCACTCTGTGGCTCACGTTACCGCAGTCTTGGAGAGGGAGGAGTGAGAGGAGGTGTACTCAGCTGGTTGCAATCTGCAACCATACCACTAGATGCCGCCAAATCCTCTATACTGTATCTTTAAGCTAAAATGTAGGGCTTCCATTCCAGATGTGTGAATAGAAATGTGCATTTTGGCTGGTCTTGTTAAATTTTTATCTTATCTCACACTTTTGTGAGCAGTGTGCAGGAGTTAGTCGTAAATCGTTTGAATAAAGTGTTAACCTCTTGGTTGCAAACTGAAGGCGCCTGTTCGTGTTGACGGACAAAATTCAGCTGTGCGTTTTATGGCAGCCATTTTTCTTAAAAGCACACTTCCTTAAGCTTTGAGCTCCAAGTTGGAGAGGTAAAAGATCAAGCAGATGGTTGGAACCTCTCTGTTGTGTTTCAGGCCCCGGGAATGACTTCCTATTCCAATTTGACATCTGTTTTTCGGAGGCTTTTTTGTTTTTTTCAAAGAGCCTTACAGTCAGCATTCAGCTCTTTCAGCATCAGTTTAACCACTTTGAGCGCACAGTAATGAAACCAAGTTGCAGATATCCTCCTGACTAAGACATTGATCCTGGAGTCATGACGGATGCATCAGTGAAATGTAAATAAGAGGAGTAGCAGTAGGCCTCTCCTCCGGTCGGGTGTCTCTGAGTTTGTTTGACAGAGGCAACATGTTGAGACACGCTTCAGTGTTTTATCACTCGGCATCCTATAAACAACACATCATTTCCCATAACTTTGTTTGGTCTCTGTTTAAACACAACCCCTGCTAACCTAAGAGGATGACATAATTACAGTTGTTTGTTCATGTAGTTGTTTCTAGTTCAGATTTTCCCCTCCTTTTGTTTAGGACACACACACACACACAAATAATCTCAAGCAGTGATTCAAAGTGTTTCCATAGCAATTAGTGTTTGTTTCTGTGGAAGACAGTCGAGGTGCTCTGAAGGTCTCGAACATTTTTCCAACCAGTGAAGTCAGTGAACCAGTGAGCTGCTGTCAGTAAGGCCGGGTTAAAAGACACTTAACTTAATGGTGATGACGAAGGTGTGCATCAAACAAGGTTATAGTTTTGAATTTTCAGTTAGTTTTTGTTTTTATTTTAGTTTTGACTTTTAAATTTCATTTTTAGTTCGTTTCCAGAGTGCGTTTGCTAGTTTTAGTTACATTTTTTGCACAAAGGTTTAGTTTTAGTTTTTAATATGGCTGTCAATCGATTAAAATATTTCATCACGATTAATTGGAAATTAATCACACATTTTTTATCTGTTAAAAATGTACCTTAAAGAGAGATTTGTCAAGTATTTAATACTCTTATCAACATGGGAGTGGACAAATATGCTTGCTTTATGCAAATGTATGTATATATTTATTATTGGAAATCAATTAACAACACATGTACTGCATTTAGCATTACAAAATATGCTCAAATCATGACATGGTAAACTCAAGCCCAACAGGCAACAACAGCTGTCAGTGTGCTGACTTGACTATGACTTGCCCCAAACTGCATGTGATTATCATAAAGTGGGCATGTCTGTAAAGGGGAGACTCGTGGGTACCCAGAGAACCCATTTCATTCACATATCTTGAGGTCAGAGGTCAAGGGACCCCTTTGAAAATGGCCATGCCAGTTTTTCCTCAGCGTTATTTATCCTCCTTACTGACAAGCTATCGTGACATGGTTGGTACCAATGGATTCATTTGGTACCAGTATCTTCACTCTAGCTTTAAAACTGAGTCCACTACAACCTCACAACCCCTTTCAGTTTTAGTTTACTATAATAACCCTGGTGTCAGCTTGGTGAGATGAGCTGCTGCAGTGTTCGGTTGCTCTCTATCTCCATCATCCTGCTTGATTTAAATCTCCCTGCTGTAGAGACAAAGGCCACGGCGAGGTGTGGCTCCTTTCTTTACAGTACGTCGGTCAGTCCTGTGTTTTCCTTCTGGAGCTTCTCAATCAGTTGTTCCCTGTCATCAGTTACAATATCCTCTTATTTAGAGGGACACCACAGCAACTGGAGGAGTTATTTGTAGCGGTGCTCGGTGGAAAACCCGGAGTGGAGAGGCCTTTTGTCACCGTGGATCTGGGATGATCTACTGGGCTCAACACCAGCCCACCCAGCAAACAACAAAATGATCTCATAAACAACCCGTCAGAGATTTTATCTCTGCTTTTTGTTTGTTGTATTGACACTTTTTAGACAGAAGAAACATACAAAGTTGTTGGTTGATTTGAAGCAGCCTGCACGCCTTAGTCATGGGTGCCTGTTTTTAGTCTTTTACAAGCTGGGTTCAGAGAGATGATGTGTGTGTGTGTTAGTGTGTTGTGTTGTCAGGCACTCTCCGCTAAATGCAAATCATTTGTTCAGGACTGTAGCCAACAGCGCCAGAGGCTAATTCAGGCTGACTGGTTTATCTGTTACATGCTGACGTTTCCTAAAGTTGGGGAAATGCCCCTTTACTGTGGGGGAACATTGTGTTTGTTTGGTTGCTGGATTTGGATTAGGAGTCACAAGAACAGGGAGGTTCAGTATTGATAGTGATACGTTGAGCTGATGTGCAAAATCAGGTTGTGGCCAATCAGGGCCTTCCTCAATGCCTGATCCAGTTCAGATTTATTTGTATTGTGTCCACCATTCTCTAAGTACACCTGCTATATAAAACACCACAATGCACTCAGTTATCACACTAGAACTGTATTCTGATGCTTTATGGTGACATTTGACATTTTGCAGTAGAGCTGGGCCAAAATCTTCTATCACGATATAGGTCATTTCATATCTCGGTAACGATATATATCCCAATATAGCATGTTTTCTGGTAATTCAATGAATAAATTATATGTAATAACCACATGGTAAAGCCTATTTTTGTAATTTCATGTAAATTACAAAGATAGATAAATTAAGTACTTGACAATGAGTATTTTCTTATTTTAAGACCTTGAGTGCAAAATAACCATGACAGTTTTAAGTAAAATTATTGAGAAAACAGAAATACATATAGGCCTATCCTATATTGCAATAGAAAAATATATACAATAGACATTTTTATATCATTTTGACGATATATATTCATCATTCATTCGTCATATTGCCCAGCCATATTTTTCAGGTGTACCACAAAATTTTGATGGTTGATAAGAGGGTGTCCCATCTAATCTTGTAAAAAAAAAAGTACGCAGTATTTTCTCATTTTAAGAACTTGAGTGCGATATAGAAAAAAAAAATAGCCATTTTTAGATTGTTTTGACGATATATAACGTCACATTGGCCAGCCCTAGTGAGTAGTATGATATAGTATTAGATGTCTGCCCTAATGTGAAAAAAGTCAAACATTTCATTCATCTGCATCAGTGTAACACGCCTCTCTCTCTCTCTCCCCCATCAGAGTGCCCAGAGAAGTGCACACGGCGAGCGTGCACAGCAGACGGCGAGTGCTGCCACCCTCAGTGTCTGGGCAGCTGCACTCTCCCCGGCAACGACACAACGTGTGCGGCGTGTGCACACTACTACCACCAAGGACGCTGCGTGGCCGACTGCCCTCCCGGCACCTACAAGTTCGAGGGCTGGCGGTGCATCAGCGCCGAGCTTTGCTCCAAAGTCCACCTCCCCGACTTCAACAGCTTCATCATCCACGGCGGAGAGTGCATGTCTGAATGCCCACACGGGTTCATGCAGACCGCGCCCAACAGGTGAGCCGCGATCCACACTGACGGCTGAAACAGAGCCACACTGGGTGGAGGTACTCTTATTGTTGGCCTGACATCGGTACCATCTCCACACCCTGATATTAGTTTCAATTCTTAAATTTCATCAGGGCAAACAGTGAATATAATACAACCGCTACAATGAAGGGCGGTTAGTGCGGAGACAACCATCCATCCTCGACCGCATTATAAACCTGGAGTTGTTTGGTAATATTATGAAGGTTTCTAGTTAAATCTCTGAATCTCTCCGAGACATCATTCTGCTGGTACCGTCAAATTGGCGTAAAATTTTTCAGGGATGGGAAATAAAAAAACGGAAAGGTCAGACTAGAGCTACAAGAGTTTAGAGAATGAATGTGCGTCAGTAAAATGACACCGTCTCCTGTCCCTCTCTATCTCTCCCTGTCTGTCTCCAGCATGTTCTGTACAGCCTGTGATGGTCTGTGCGATAAAGTGTGTGAGGAGAAGGTCATCGACTCCATGGATGCTGCTCAGTCTCTCAAAGGCTGCACCGTTATCAAAGGCAACCTGCATATCAACATCCGCAGAGGCCGTAAGTACTGCGGTGTACCACAGCAATGCTACAGTTAATACCTAATTATTTTATGTTTTTATATAATTCTGTAGATTCACAGTTCCTTATGTATTCAAATCCGAACATTGCACCTCCCGTGTTCTGTGAGGTAAAATTACTGTTTTTGTGAATGGAGTCTGGTCTGCTGGCTTTGAAGACAGCAATATAACGGATTCAGTTCCCCGTTGGAAAAAAAGCTCTCTGATGGCAAGGTAGAGCCCTAAATATTCTAAATATAGCATAAAATCTGTTTTTCTGATGCTCCCGTCCACAGCCACTTTACCTCTCCGTCAGACAGCCCTTTCTGATGGAGAACTGATATCACGGTCTTCAAAGCCACCAGACTCCATTCACAAAAACAGTAATTTTCCCTCGCAGAACGCGGGAGTATATATACAACCCCACTTCAAAAAAATCGGAACTAACCCTTTCAGTTATTTCCAAATTGCTAACAGCTAACTTTGACTTAGCTAGTGCTAGAGTTCACATTATTGATTAGCTTCATTTAGCTTGCTTTGGTAAGAGTAGAGTTTCCATTTGAAAAAAAAACCCAGAAGTGAACGCAGATAGACCCGCCCTTTAAAGAGGTTTGTTAGTTACACATTGTTAAACCATGACCGATGACACCAGAAGCCCCATAAAGCATTGGTCACAGATTTTCTAGAAAAATAAATAAGAAGCAAATTCAAACAGAAATATCAATTTATGTCACATTTTGTCAATTAATTAATGGCTACATTTATTTTTAATATTATTTTTGCTACATTTAATGACATTTTTATTTATTTATTGAATTTTTTTATTTTAACAGGTTCCATCCTCCATATAATAGACTCATAAAACAGGTGGAAAAACAATAGGTAGTAACAGTAGTGTGTCTGTCTTTTTGTGTGTTTTAGACAACATGGTGGCAGAGCTGGAGAGTTTCACAGGTTTGATCCAGAGGGTGACCGGTAACGTGCGGATCAGACACTCCCACACTCTGAGCTCCCTGGCCTTCCTCCGCAACCTCAGATACATCGATGGAGAGAAGCTTCTGGACGAGTAAGACCACACACAAACAAACACACATTTGACTGCATGCACATACACACCCAAACTCCCCAAAACGGGTCACAGTTGAGTCGGATGTTGGTGTACAGCATGGAGTTCAGCTCTACTCTTGTGTTCTCTTGAAATATCTTTTACTGTAGAGGATTCTCCTGAATAGTACTCAGCTCCATAGTCAATAGACAAATATACAAACTAAATATTGACTTGGAGAAGTTTTGTTGCCACAATCTAATGTGAGGAAGACATTTGTCACATAGAGTTTGGGAGTAATTGTGCAGCGTTAGTGTTTTAATGTGGCTGGTCGAGGTCGTCACTGAGAGGTTCGCAGGATGGAGAGAAAACAAAAAGGATGTTTTGACTGTGAGGGTGCAGACTGGGAAGTTTTTTTATGTGGGACAGATTACTTGTTTTGGGTTGGTGACTGTAATATCTTCACTGAAATAAACAAATGGAAAAGTAAATGTACTGACTGGAGCTCACGGCAGATGTCCCCCTTTTTTTTTTTTTATAAGACCTTGAATGCAGCACTAGTCCAAGGGAAAGTTCTCTCAGGGTCATGGAGAGGCCTTCACTCCCCCCCCTCCGTCTGTTTCTCCTTGAGTTCACAGGAATCTTACTGTCCCAAGGCCCGCATTACAGTCATTCCTGAATGTCTGAGTGTTACCCAATGACTCATAAAAACAGCACCTCCTCTCCTCTCAAACATAAAGAAGCAGGCATTGTCCTCGATGGGGAAAGTTGGCCTTGAGCTCGGCATGACTCACAATATACAGACAATAAACCAACACAGGAACATTATACAATGAAGGTAGAATGAAGAAACACATTGTTGACTATCATTCATTAATCCTCTCGTCTTTCTGCCCTCCAGGATGTACGCCTTCGTGGCAGTCGACAACCAGCAGCTCCAGTATCTGTGGGACTGGAAGCAGCACAACCTCACCATCAAGGCAGGGAAGCTGTTCTTCAGGGCAAACCCGAAGCTCTGCATGTCCGAGATCCGCAAGATGTGGGAGAAGACGGGCACCCGGGGCCGCTTCGACGAGAGCGACTTCCGGAATAACGGCGACAGAGCCAGCTGTAAGGGTCACATGAGCTTCAGTCTGCAAAACCACAAACATTTAAATTGCTACGTCCAGTACATGTTCAGGAGTCACTCTAGTTTACAGCAGTTTGCAAACGCCCCCTCTGAGCCTGATGTTGTTCTGCATCACGTGTCAGTATTTACTGCACTACTCTGTCAACAAGACTAATTGCTTTACATTTGAACAGATATTGAAGATTATAACTCACTCCCTCATTCCTGTCTATTTAGGTGAAAGTACAATCCTGACGTTTAAGTCAAACAGCACCAGCAGTACAAGGATCAAACTGACCTGGCAGCGCTACCGTCCCCCTGACTACAGAGACCTCATCAGCTTTATTGTCTACTACAAGGAGGCGTAAGTTTTTCTTGATTTAGATTTTTTCTCTTGAACTTGATTCTCTCATCTTATCAATCGACTTGTTTAAAGAGGATCTTACTCTTATTTTCAGGTTCATATTGTATTTTCTACTAGAACGTTTACATGATTAATGTTCAAAAAATGCTTTATTTTTCTCAAATCAGGTGTGCTGCAGCACCTCTTTTCACCCTCTGTCTGAAATGCTCTGTTTGAGCTCATGCCGCAGATGCACAAAAACTATATTACACACTAAAGGAAAGGGAAAAAGCATAGTAAGTCCTCGTTAAAGGCAAAAATCAGGGATCTATTGGAGCATCACTATCAGATTTATTAACAGGACTTTAAATACACTGAACAACAAATAAATCTAACTGATTAATAGCCAAGTTTCCATCCAAATTTAGAGCAAATTTCAAACAAATGTACTGAAAATCTGCAAAAGAAAAAAATGCACATTAATATGTGTTTCCATCAACTACTGCAGGAGTTGAATTTATAGAGATAAACAGTTGGTGATTTCAGTCGTAATTAAAAGAGCATCGCAAAAGCTTTTTGGTAATATTTCGACTTCTGTTTGAATTCCCGGTGTTTCAACTGAGGGAAAAAAACTAACTTTGTTGTAGGGCATGCCAAACTAGCTGCTAGGCAGGTAATATTCAAATGTGTTACTCGGTGACATCACCGTGTTACGGGGTTACAGGATTACCGTACTTCAAGCACGGAGTTTTAGGCAGTTCAGGAGCAATGTTTGAGCTTTGTTACTTTGCAGACCTTTCACATGCACAAAAAAACTATATAACACACTAAAGGAAAGGGAAATAGCACAAAAGCATAACAGGTCCTCTTTAATAAATTTTAACTTTTCCTTCCAGGCCGTTCCAGAACATCACGGAGTTCGAGGGGCAGGACGGCTGTGGCTCCAACAGCTGGAACATGGTGGATGTGGAGCTGAGGCTGGACAAGGACTCCGACCCGGGCGTCCTGCTGTCCAGCCTGAAGCCGTGGACGCAATACGCTGTGTTTGTTAAGGCCATCACACTCATGGTGGAGGACAAACATTTGCCGAGTGCCAAGAGCAAGGTGGTCTACATCCGCACCAGCCCTTCAGGTATATAGAATTTCACAGGTCACCAAGGTTACAAGCAACCGATTGTATAAAATTGTCAAAGGTTGCAGGCTGCATTATCACAGAAAACTGATAATTAACGAAGCCTCAGCAGCAGTCAGCAATGAAAGGAGAGTGTCTTGAAGCGATTCATTTTCATCTAACATACAGTAAGTGACTAATATGTAGGTCAGAAGTCATTCCTTAATAGTGGTTGTTGTAGTGCTGCAAGATTGAAAAGTCATTAATGCTTTGATATTAAGTTTCTCATCTCACCACAACACACTTACTGACAGCTAAATGTTCTGTCCACATTGATGCTTGTTTGTCAAGTAGATGTTGGATTGTTCCATGATGACAGTGTGCTAGCGTTTCTGGATGTGATCCAAGCATAGCGTAAGGAGATGGAGAGGAAGACTGTTTTAGTAAACACAGCTGCAACTCAAAGAGACGGAGGAAATCTGATTTGCAAAAACTGTGATATAATTACATGAAATGGAAGATTGCTTTTAAACAAATCCAGCTGCACTGTAAAGACGTAGGAGCGCCGTGATGTGTCGAGAATCACATCTGCACCGGGCAGACTGTATCATCACGGCGTGAAGGAGAAAAGCGAGGAGACCGGGTTTACTGCTCAGATCAGAATAATTCAGTTTTATGTGTCTCTTTCAGCGCCCTCCATGCCTCAGGATGTGCGAGCGTACTCTAACTCATCTACGCAGCTGGTGGTGCGTTGGTCACCCCCTATCTCACCGAACGGAAACCAAACTTACTACCTGGTCAGATGGCAGCAACAAGCCGAAGACCGAGAGCTGTATCAGCACAATTACTGTTCTAAAGGTACACACACACACACACACACACACACACACTACTTATACACTTTATTGCTAGTTGTTGCGTTACAGAGTACACCTGTCCATCAAACACATCTCCTGCTTCCTCCTCCAGAGCTGAAGATCCCCATAAGGATCGCTGCCATAGGTGTGGGAGACCAGGAAGAGGACACCAAGCCCACTAAGCCAGATCAAGACGGGCCAGACAAAGGCCCCTGTTGCCCCTGCCCCAAATCAGTCGAGGACCTGGAGGCCGAAGCTGCCGACGCCTCCTACAGAAAAGTCTTTGAAAACTTCCTGCACAACTCCATCTTTACACCGAGGTGGGCGGCTCGTTAGCATCACCTAATTTAATGGTGCTCAAAGTGTATTGACAGAGGAATGACAGGTTGGGCGTGTGACCGGAGGAAAATGTGATGCGGAATTAATGTTTTGACGTCGTCAAAGTAACGTCAGTAAACAAATCCTCTATAGCAGTGGCTCCCGACCTGTTTTTCCTGAAGCCCCTTCTTCTTGTGTTTAACAAAAGCTGACCCCCCCCAACCCCCCACCCCACACATATTATGACATCATCATATAGAAAATATTTCTTCCTCCAAAGGCGGGAATGACTGAAAAAGTTTGAGAGCCACTGGCCTAATTTTATGGCACTGATGTGGATTAATATCTTCATATTTAACCCCTTTTTTTTCTAAACCAAAATGATGATGATATTATTTTTTGCTGCTTTTAATGTGCAATTTGTTCTATAATATCTGACAGTAATTTCCCCGGTAACTTCAGTAACTGTCTTCAGTTCAAACACTTACCAACTTCTGTACACATGAAGAGCTCTTTTTGCCTCTTTTTCTAAATGATGTTTTGGCTTCTGTCTGATTTAGAGAAGTCCGCCTGCTGCCGTTCACTTTAGACATTTGCATCACATTATCTCTCTTGGTCTGCAAACTCACACACACATATGCAGAGCTTGGTCCAGTTGATGTCAATTAGTTCTCAGTATGTTTTGCAGACACAGAAGAAAGGGATGGAGGCATTTACTTCTAAAGATAAACAACAGGTGTCTTATCCTGACAGTGTGTGAACCAACATGCATGTCACCTTGTAAATTGGACTGTATCTTGGAGCTCTGCTCATGTGACTGTTTACACACGGTACAGAGACTTTCCCACATTTGGTGGAACAGTCTGATTGAAACAGTTAGAGAAGGAAAACATTGCTCATTTGCCCTGAAAAGAGAAATATGGTTAAAGGTTTATTTTACCTTTGCCATTTTCTTTCTGCCGTCCTTCTTAGCATTTGGGGATGGAAAAAGAACTCCTAGCAACTGCTAGTATTGTGCTTGTTTCCAGACTCATTTTACAATAATCCTCCATCTTCTCTCTCCCAACTTTCTCCTCCATCCATCCCTCCCTCCTACCCCTGTTGCATCGCCACTCAACCATGCTCTTCCTCTCCCCTCCAGGCCACCAGATCGTCGCCGCAGAGATCTCTTTGGCATAGCCAACGCCACTCACCCCCGCCGCAACCGGCAGCACGCCAACAGCAGCACCGTCCCTCCTCTCCAAGCCGCTAGTAACAGCAGCGCCGCGGACCTTGAGCCGGCCGACAGAGAGTTCGAGTTCGTGGAGCAAGCTGTGACGGAGCGCGAGCTGCAGATCTCTGGCCTGCAGCCATTCACTGTTTACCGCATCGACATTCACGCCTGCAATCGACAGGTCCAACGCTGCAGCGCCGCAGAGTTTGTCTTCTCCAGGACCAAGCCTGCAGGTTAGAGGAGGAATGATCTGTTTGCAACATGCTAATTAGCATGTTTGACCTGCACTTTAAAGCCTTCCAACTATATTTTTCTGCCGAGACGCTAAAGGTAGCTGGTGAATGTTAGGATTTACTAGCAGCTGAAGGCAAGGCTGGTGCGTCTGACCTCTCTGTTCACCATGGTAACCTTTTCTCCCTGCGGTTCTCCAGAAAAGGCCGACGACGTACCCGGCCCGGTGACCTGGGAGGGCCACGAGGACTGGGTGTTTCTGCGCTGGCCAGAGCCTCCTCACGCCAACGGACTCATCCTCATGTATGAGATCAAGTTTAAACTGGCTGCTGAGGTAAGACAACATGTGCACACCTACCTGCCAGCGCACTGAGGAGCTGCTGTTTTTGAAGAAAAAAGGATTAAAAAGTTGTTTATTAAGAATTCTTTGTAAGAGTTTATTTATTACCACTGTCCACATCTGAGCAACATCTGGTTGACCCCTCTGTCTGACCAGCCATCTAGTTGGAGGAAAATCAATATCCCCTTTATGTATACTACACACTACTTTTGCTTCATTGTCTAAATTAGTTTGTTGCCCCCTCATTTGTAGGTTGTAAGAATCTAAACTGATAGATTGATTATTAATCGTGATGGAGGATGAGTAGACTTAAACTCTTGTCCTTTTTATTGCACAAATGGAAAAACAGAAGGTCTTACATTCTCTGTTGTAAACTCCAGTCTATAATAAGCTTTCTTTTTGTCTGTGTCTGTGTGTGTGTGTGTCAGACCGAGAAGCACGAATGTGTCTCTGGTCTGATGTATCAAGCCCAGCGTGGCGTTCGGCTGTCCAACCTCAGTCCAGGAAACTACTCGGTCAGCGTAAGAGCCACGTCACTGGCCGGCAACGGCTCCTGGACGCACGCTCTGGATCTCTACGTGGCTGAACGTAAGACACACACACCGTCACTGTCACTGTCACTGTCACTGTCACTGTCACTGCATCACTCCTTTGTATCGGTGCATCTGTTTTTGAAAACAGCACATAAATGATGACTGTAATCATTAAAGTAATCAAAGTGTTTGACCCAACAGGATATGAAAACGTCCTCTACGCTATGATCTTTGTTCCGATCGTCATCATCCTCCTCGTCTGCCTTGTGATCTCAATGCTGGTGGTCCTCAGCAGGAAAAGGTGTGTG
Organism: Sebastes umbrosus; assembly: GCF_015220745.1. Taxonomy (NCBI): domain Eukaryota; kingdom Metazoa; phylum Chordata; class Actinopteri; order Perciformes; family Sebastidae; genus Sebastes; species Sebastes umbrosus. Next base: position 9,147,826 of record NC_051270.1, read on the forward strand.
TGTGTGTGTGTTTCTGTGTACTGCAGAACTGCATAAAACCAATGGAAACAAAACATAAGATGCAGAATATCATGTATCATAACATAGAATAAGTCTACGTAACTTGAGTAACCCAGCCAAGCCAACAGATCAATAGACATATTAGGAACACACAAAGAAGACACAATACTTAAAAATTTAAATACATATTGAATCGATACCAAAGTATCGCGATAGTATCAAATCGGGAGATGGATGTATTGTCTCGGCCCTACTGCAAATGCAAGGGCTTTCATCAGTGGGCCATAGGCTCAGTTACCATTGTGTTACCTCATTCGGCGATAGATAGTGATTTAAGAGACATTCATTTAAATGAAAATCTTCGAGATTATTACTTTAAACGCTGGGAGACAATGTTGTGATATAAAGAAATTCATTCATGCAAGAAATTAACAACGGCAATGCTGAAATAGTTCTTCCTCTGTTTATTTCTTTTAAATCTTCATGTGGGTGTGAGAAGGTCTGTGCAGGTGTGTTTGCGCGTCAGTTAACACTTGTGTTTTCGTTCCGGTCAGGAACAGTGACCGGCTTGGAAATGGAGTCCTGTACGCCTCAGTCAACCCAGAGTACTTCAGCGCTGCAGAAAGTGAGTGACGTGTGAATGTGAGAAATGTAGTGCACAGCTTTTATTGTGGTTATCAGAATAACTGAAAACATCTGCCCTGGGTCTTTATTAACATGTGTTATTTTTGCAGTGTATGTACCAGATGAGTGGGAGGTTGCACGAGAGAAGATCGCCCTGAGCCGCGAGCTCGGCCAGGGGTCCTTTGGCATGGTGTACGAGGGCCAAGCGAAGGGCGTGGTCAAAGATGAACCAGAGACACGTGTCGCCATTAAGACTGTCAACGAGTCGGCCAGCATGAGGGAGAGAATCGAGTTTCTCAATGAAGCCTCCGTCATGAAGGAGTTCAACTGTCACCACGTGGTACGTACGCAGATCAGCGGTTGGTTGTACGAGACGAGGCTGTCAGTCAATTCTTTTGTCATGGTAATGTGAGGCTCTGTGTTTGTTGCAGGTGCGTCTGCTGGGAGTGGTTTCTCAGGGCCAACCCACTCTGGTCATCATGGAGCTGATGACGCGAGGAGACCTCAAGAGTTACTTACGCTCCCTCCGACCTAAAGAGGTACCTACTGACTTATAACTTGGCTTCTTCCCACCAGGTCGCCATTCTTTCATAACTGAGTCGGCTTGATTTGATTGTCGATAATTTGACACAAGTCTGGATTTTTTCAGTTCTTCGAAGCCGTCTTGAAACTTACATCCAGCTGTTGTCTGAGCAACAAAATGTGTTACAGTGAGCTGGATCACGACCAATGAATCCAATTATTTCCAGACTAGTGCAGTGCCTGTTCAAAACCTGCTTGTTCAGAACAGACTGAAGGATTGGTCTGGGGTGTTGCTGCTTGCAGCTTTCTTGAGAACCGCTCATACAAACAACCTCACACTCGACACTGCGCTTCCTCGGGTCCTCAGCAATAAACCTGCCATGACAAAGTTGCGTCACACACCCAAATCGCAGCTGGAAAAAACAGTGAAATATACTCTGGTTCACTGGAAAAAACAGTAACACTTCCAGGTCGCAGTAACTCGCGGTCAGAAACTTCGGTGAAAAACACTTAGCGGAGGTCATTTCCAAATAGGCGTATTAGTCGCTTGTTTTGACATAACCACTGCAGTTATAAAGAAGAGCATGAATTAGATTAGCAGATTTATTTTGCTGGCGCTAAAGTTGTTAGTGTTATAAGTTAGTATCAAGTCTGACACCGGGGAAATACTTACTCATGGGGGGAAAAACACACCCGGCTTACTCCCGATCCCACTGGTGTAATACACTTTGGTTCAATTCTGCATCCAGTTGGCTATCTGCTCATGTTGACTCTAGGGAAAGAAGAAAAATCCAATCAGGTCTAGAAGTTAACCCACAATTTTTTCACGTTTTTGCAAGTTTTCCCAATTTGTCTGTTACCTTCTAGACACGACCGAAAAGTCTGGTTGTAACGTTAGTATCTGTCCGCTACAGACGGCATGTTTGTCTCAGTCTGCAGAGCCCTGAAGCCCCGCCCCCGCTGCTGCACAGAGCGCTGTGTGCTTGTTTATTTAAAGTTTATTAATATTGCACCAAATTGCACCAAATTCAACAAAGCACTCCACGGGGTCCCCAGCAACACACCCGCCAAATGGGAAGTTAATCAGATTAGCAGTTCTCAAGATATACGAAGGACATACCCACATACTGAGATTCCTGGCTTTATTGTTCGATAGAAATTTCCCCCTTTTCTTTGACGTATGAATCTTTTAGATGAGTGCATGTCGATTTTTGAGAAACCATTACGATCTGTAGTTGTGATTATCACAATTTGATTTATCATTTGAACACTTCCATTTTTGAATTGTACTTACACCATTAGTACAGACTTTGATTGCAACATTCAGTTATTTTTCAGTATTTAAGTACAGAGATTAAATCTGATTAAAAATGTACACAATATAACATTTATCAGTTATGTGTTATGTGCACAGTATATACTCTAAGGAAACTAATAACCTGCGGCTCAGCTACAGAATCTTGTTCTTCTTCTGAGAACTTACCCTCTCCCATCCGTCTGTCTGTCTCCAGCAACAGTGGTCGAGCCTGTCTCTCCCTCCTCTGAAGAAGATGCTTCAGATGGCCGGGCAGATCGCCGACGGCATGGCTTACCTCAACGCCAATAAGTTCGTCCACAGAGATCTGGCGGCCAGGAACTGCATGGTGGCAGAGGACTTCACCGTTAAGATAGGAGGTAAAGAACTGCAAACGGGGGGTCAGAGGTCACTGTCAGCTGTGGAGCAGAGGCGGGAGGGGGTTGGAAGCACGCTCATAAAGTGGAAATGTCGTAATTATCAAGTTACTGGACGGCCAAAGCACCAGGGTAGCTTTAGTTCCAGTAAAGGGAACCCTCTAGGGGCGGCTGCGTAGCTCTGTCAACATGTTTTCATCCTCAGATCCAGAGCTGACCTCTTCAGTGGAAATGTGATGCAAGTAAACATCTTGTTTCCAGAGAATAGGATCCAACCCATTTTGAGTGTGAAAAGGTCTAGGCCCGTCGTCAAGACCATTATGGTTACAATGGTGTGCCAGGAATTTAAAATGCCTGTAATACCAGTATAGAGTGATCTCTAAGGGATTATGGTTACTGTAGTAATATGTCTAGGCCTATAATCTCAGTAAAGAGCGCCCTCCTGTGGAATATGGACCAACATAACACCAGTACAGCAACCAGCTAGAACAGTTAGAACCATCTTTATCAAATGCTGTGTATTTTTATTTATAGATGTTAATACTTTACTTCCTACCTGATATGTGTGTGTGTGTGTGTGTGTGTGTGTGTGTGTGTGTAGACTTTGGCATGACCAGAGACATCTATGAGACGGATTACTACCGCAAAGGTGGTAAGGGTTTGCTCCCCGTCCGCTGGATGTCACCGGAGTCTCTGAAGGACGGCGTCTTCACCACCAACTCTGACGTCTGGTAAGCAGGCACAAACATACGTAGTGGCTTCATTTTCTGTTTTCTCCCTCCAAACAATACGGTCAGAGTATGGTAGTGATAATGGAAGACTCACCCTCTCTCCCTCTGTGCAGGTCGTTCGGGGTCGTACTGTGGGAAATCGCCACACTGTCAGAACAGCCCTACCAAGGTCTGTCCAATGAGCAGGTGCTCCGCTTCGTCATGGAGGGAGGGCTGCTGGAGAAACCACAGAGCTGTCCTGACATGCTGTAAGACACCAACACACATGCAATCTGCAGATTTCGCACGTTTCTATCTACAAGCCGATGTCTTCTTGTCTGCCGTGTTTTCCTCTACTCTGCTAGTTAAACCATAAGTTTATTGACACAAGTGGTGAAGCAGTGCTGCTGCCCTTCAGCCTGCGGTCATTTGGATTTCCATTTCACGGTGCTGATTGCATTCACGACCCACTATGTGCTCTTGTGTTCGCCGTGATGTGTTTGTTCTTAATATGAAACAGCCATAGTATGAAGCCACCACATCAAAAGAGTTGTGAGTGTGGCAGACAAATTTGGCCACCAACCACGAAATATGGTGAAGTCATGAAGAGAACAAGTGTGAAGAACACAGAGTTTACTGTGAGAATAATGACGATGCTTTCCAGAAGCAGACAGTGTCCAGTGTAAGCAATTTATTCAGCTTTAAAGGAACAGTGTGTAACATTTAGGGGGATCTATTGGCAGCAATGGAATATAATATTAATAAGTATATTTTCTTTAGTGTATAATCATCTGGAAATAAGAACTGTGTTTTCGTTACCTTAGTAACTGAGTCGTTTATATCTACACAGCTACTGTGAAATGAAGGAGTTTCCGTCAGAGCAAGCGTTTGCTATGCGTGATGTAACATAAAGGTTACCATCTTGGTGTGCCCGGCTTGATGTAGAGCTCGCTGTGCCAGTTGCTGGACCGACCTGGTGAAAGCAGCATCAGCTCTGTGCTTCATAAACAAGAAGGGGGGGGGGTCAGACACGGCCGTTTTAGCAACAGAAAGCAAACATTTGGCGAAAGTCAATATTGGCTTGTAGGTAGGAAGGCACAGTTCCTCTGGATAGAGTCATTACTACAGGAGGACATGTTATTGATGCAGACTGAGCTAACCAGTGTGTGTGTGTGTGTGTGTGTGTGTGTGTGTGTGTGTGTAGGTTCGAGCTGATGCGAATGTGTTGGCAGTACAACCCTAAGATGCGTCCAGCCTTCGTGGAGATCATCAGCAGCCTAAAGGACGAGCTGGAACCGTCTTTCAGAGAGGCCAGTTTCTTCTACAGCACCGATAACAAGCCGCCAGAAGCTCCGCCGGTCCAACTGGACAACGCGGACACCATGGAAGACGTCATTCCTCTGGAGCCCGCTTCTTCCACCACGCAGCCACAGCAAACCCCAGTCCCCCAACAGACCCCGCCCTCCCCGAGCTCAGAGGCTCCACCCGCCCCGTCGTTAGCCCCCAGCTCCCCCTCCTCTCCCTGTACGTCCACCGCCGCCATGGACAAGCAGCCCTCCGGCCAGCAGGCGGCCAACGGGCTGTCGGGGGCGGGCATCGCAGCGGGGTCTGGGACGGCGCGGCCGTCTCTGGACGAACTGCCGCCGTACGCGCACATGAACGGGGGACGCAAAAACGAACGTGCCATGCCCCTCCCGCAGTCCTCCGCCTGCTGATTGGACGGAGACACCCACCAGACTGCAAACCCTGCCACCTGCTGCTCTGCAGAGCCTGATGTCTCAGTGGGTGGGATCGCTTTTAAAAAGAAAAATCACATACAGCAAAACGGAGTCCACCAGCTGAGGAGCGAGGAGCAAAGACTCAAAGTAAGGAAGGTGGAGAAAACTGTCACTAAGTCCATGTTCTGCTGTACCTCCACACACCTTTTTCATACTATTGTAGTTTTGGTTTCTACCAGCTGGCTGTCAGACGTGATACTGCCCTCGCTGCTGAGTGGGAACACCGACAAAAACACTAAAAGAAAGAACAAATTATTTGGGGGAGATCTCTCTTTCTCTCTTTATGGCTGAACTTATTTTATAAATTGTTGTTTGTTACTTTTTTTACATGTATTTTCAAAAGGGGAAAACAAAAATGTGTAGGCCTTTATAAAATGACCAGCGTTTTGGTCGCTTTTGGGCGGGCATGATGGTGAAACCGTTACGCATATCTAATGAAGAAGCACTCCAGAGAGGTCAGTTTTCTCCGGCGGTCGTTCAGTAGTCGTGTCGCTCTGCAGGCTGGGTGTCAGTGTAATGCCGGGTCAAACAGCCAATACGCTGAAACAAACAACCAGAGGGAGAAAAGGTCAAATCTGCCAAATTTGTTGCCAAAATTTTACTTTTTTGTCAAATTCTCTCTCTTGCCCCGTAACTCACCAACATACCGGGTTGAAACAAAAGATCTGCTTCCACGTCATTCTTAAAATCTGTGATCAAAAGGGGTATTATCTTCCCTCTACAGTCCTACACTACTCCTCTATTGCTGATTGCTTATCTACAGCTATTGTAGCCTGCAATCAAATTGACGTCGTGGACCTCGGCTACATCAGTTTATCTGAAGTAGAGCCACATCCTCTCACAAAGTGCCATTCCGTTACGGTTTAAATCCTAGACTGGGTATACAGATGGACGACGTTTGCCTCTTTGCTTCTCTACTCTTTGTGAGAACTACCTAAGATGACAGACAACAACTTTGGAAATAATGTATTTGACTTTTTAGTTTGGCCCATGTCCCATCCACTAACATGGACGAGGCGGGCTTTATGACCTATACTGCAGCCAGCCACCAGGGGGAGATGTTTCAGCTTCACTTTTGGAGGAGCTGTCATGCCGTCCATCTTTATACACACTCTGTGGTTTAAACGCCAAATCAAATCAAAAAAGAAGAAAAAAAAAAAAGCAAGGACTGCGGAGGGAAGCTCATAAAGAGAGGAAATCAAATATGAACACCAGATCTATAACGTCTCTACGAGTTCAGAGGCGTCCTCGCTGTTGTATACAAACAGGTATTTTTTTAGACTAGTCATTAGTCTCCCAACATTTCCAACATCTCTACGTGGGCAGAGCATTTATGTACGCACCAGTCGTTTGTGTCACTTTTCTAACTTTTCTACGGTTGGAGACATTCATCATGTACAGAAAGAAGCTGCTATTCCTTATTTCTCTTGTGGTTGTAATATAGTTGATATCTATATATAAATATATATAAAAAGAGAAAAAAAACTCCTTCAGGTTGGATCTACGAACGTTTTCCACTACAGACCTTTTTTTTTTTTTTTTCTTTTTAAATGCTTGTAATCGTGTAAAGTGTATCTGAGCTGGTTTCGTTTCTGTGTTTGCGTAACGGTACGACAGTTTGCCTTGTGTTCTGAAACACCGGTGACTTCTCCCTCCCATCTGACTACAGGACAGTGACGGTACCAATGAGCGACGTTCTCGTGTTCTCTCGGGACGCCTCGGCCTCCGTCCTCTAGGGTCTGTATACTCAGAGGTCAGAGGTCAGGCATCACTGCTGAGTCCCAACTAAATCTCAGGTCAAAGAGAAAAGTTAAATCCTTTTCTACTTTCCTTTTTCTTCTTCTTTTTTTTTTTTTGTGCTGTCATACCCAGAGACATCCAGCCTGGTGTGTATGTGTGTTAACCTCTGTCTGATTCTATGTCCCTCTGACTTCATTTTCTTTGATCAAATGGACACGAGCCGTGTTTCTGAAACCAGAAGGGGGGTTTTCCAGTTTCGGATGGGTCCTCGCACATCTCATATGGAGCCCCAATACTGACAAAATCTAGTAAAAGGTAACATGGTAACACTTCATTTTACAGATCTGCAAATATCATGGTAATTAGGTGATAATTAGCAATTAACCTATTTGAAATTTCTTTGGAATTACTGCCAAATTACCCCGATATTTACCTCCGCATATAATCGTTAAAATAAGGCCATTAGGCTTGAGAAGCGGCTGCTCTTCATCGGAGGTGGAAAACCAAAATTGTGTGACTTATTGTCTACACAAATGTAACCTGGTAACTAATGTAATGATTCAGGGAGTTTTCTAAGAAATTTCAAAGAAGCTATTTGCTAATTATCTATTTACCAGCAGACATAGAAATAAAACATATCAATTAACTTTGTATTCTTTTCCTGGAAATGTATTAAATAAATTACTGGAATATAATTATTAAATCATGTTTATAATAAAGTAATTTATGATACATTTTGAGGTAAAGATTGAGGTAATTTGGCAGTAATTCCAAAGAAATTTTAAATGGGTTACTTGCTAATTATCACCTAATTACCATGAAATTTGCGGACCTGTAAAATGAAGTGTTGCCCAAAATAAATAAATAAATAAATAAAGCTTAAGTTTTCTGTCTGATAACATTTGACCACATTTTGTCAGTTTCAGGGCTCCATATGTTTGTGCTTTATAATAAACCTGAGTTCAAATTAATTCAAAGTAGAATCTATTTAATGCAGCAGCGAGCCTCAACATCTTACTTTTCTGAAGCCAAGTGTCTGTTGGTATAATTCCACTTTCTGCTAATCGACCTCTCTCTTGAATCAAGGGTGTTTTTTTCTGTATGCTGCTGGAGTTATCCACATTATTTATCTTTTTTTTTCAACATATTAACATGTGTTCGTAGACGATTGCTGAAGTTTAAATTGGGTTGAGAAACAAGTGGAATTATCTTACAGCGCTGTTAATGCTTTAAGAAAAATAAGATGATGATGACACTAAAAGGACTCATTAGAGTAACAGAGGCTCTTCTCTTCTCCTGAACGTGTTCTTTTATTTAAAAAACACTAAATCCAGCAAGACACAATTGATCAGAGAAGTGCGTTAGACCGACCACTTTATCGAGATTTACTGAAGAAACACACTAAAATATGAAAGCGAGTACGATCACAGAGAGGACCACATGGAATAGATATTGAAGGCTCATTCACTTCAGAAAGTTTGGATTCCCAGCCCACATGTTCCTTCGTTCTTTATGTTTTCTGAAGTGTAAATCACTGTACAAATTTCCCCACATTTCCCCCCTTCAAATATTTTGATGTTCTTTTGCTATTTTGGGGGAAGGTTTTGTTATTCCTTCAACCATCCATCTACCTCACTCTTTTTTTTTTCTTCAATTTATTTACATGTACAGAAAAACGAAACATTTCATCTCTGTTGTCTGATGACGATCGTACTGAGTGCTGTTAATATGGTCAAAGTCAAACCACAAACCAAACCATCCTGAAGGGGGAGGGGGGGGCACAGATACATGATGGTCAACAGGGGAAACCACGTTAATGCTGGTGAACGTTTCTCTCTATTGTGCAGATGATCAACGAATCTTTCAAAGGCTGCTTGTAGTTTATAACCGCTGTCGGTTTACTCGGGTTCTTGAAGACTAGACGGCTGGTTTATTTCTCAGATGCTCTGCTCTTAGAGGAGCTGATAGGAACATGGACGAAGGAAGGAAGTGTAGCCGTGCTGTGAGAGAGGCTGTAGTGAGTTAAAACCTCCTGACCTCCTGACTTTTCCCCTCTTCCTCACCTCCCCCTACTGTCCCCAGGTACTGCTGGTTTCAAACCTACAGCCTGAAGTCTAACCCGAGTTTGTGCCTCACATCGCCCGGCATCTGTTTGTTTGTTTTTCTCAAAATGAATACCTAGTGATCTGTAAAAAAACCTAATTGGTCATTTAACAACACTTACTGTTGTTCTAAAGGTATTTCCATAATTCACAAAGACTCTTGTTAATTAACGATTTTTAATCCCCTTCCTCAAATTGGGATTATATTTTACCATCCAGGTAGATAGAGATCACCTTGCTTGGTTTGTACCACATAGAAAAAAATATACATATATTAATGCATTGTTCTATATAAAAAAAATAAAATAACACAATTAATATAAATATAGACAAATATAACTGATGATAAAACTTTGTTTGGATTAAGAAAAAGAGCCAAACCTTGAGAAACAGATTTAAAATCCTTTTTTTTTTTTTCGTGCTGCAGAGAGAATTATTATAATTTTTTTTTTATAGAGCCTTTTGAGGATTATGAAAAAACCTTTATAGAAACAGCGGCACGTGTTTGTTAAACAGCTTTCTGGGGGGGGGTTTCAAAGGAAAAGGTTGGATGCTATGTCGCTCTGTGACTTGAATGTACATGAGAGGCACAACTGGGGCCACCAGAAGGTGGTCGGTTGTGAAAGAAAATTATCTTTTAAAATCCACATATGACTTTACTTTGATCATTAGGAGGACCGTGCTGTCTTTAAGCAGTAAGTGAGTTACTAACTGAAGAATGTTAGACATTTAGTCTTTGTTTTCTGGGTTAGGCATGTGTCTTAAAAACATGCTGTTACTATATCTTCTTTGACACATTAGCAATGGAATTGGAGTAGATACAGGACTGCAAGTTGACTGATTTTTCTCACTGTTTTTCAGTGTGATAATTTAATTTTCACTACACATAGAGGGACGTTATGGAACTTCTGTCAGTCGCTTTTGGCTGCTAAAAAAAGGATGATCTGAGGATCTGTGTGCGTCTAGTTCGGGACAGTTTCGGGACTGATTATCTTTCAACACTACACACATGTATGACATTAGTTTATCAATACTTACTGCTTCTGGTGTTTGGTTCAGTGAAATTGATCACAAGACATGGTAACTGTACATCCTCTGTAAGAATTAACTGACCCGCACACTCAACTGGGTTGTTTCTCATCATTTAATGAGTGGAGTTAAAGATGTTTCGTGTTTTACTTCTTCTTCATGTCTTTACTGCCATTACAGGACTTTTGGTGTTCCTTGTGTCTAGGCTTGTTGCCATGGTGATCATAATCCCAGTCTCTTCCCTCACTTTACAAGGCAGGTTTGTAGTGTCAGACTGGGAGTGATTTGGGTTCTGGTTAAAGAGTTCACTTGGTCCGACCACAGCGAGATCAGGATGGGTATTTCAGTGTTTGTGGTCTGATTTTCGCCTCACTTTTACCACTGGAGCACCACAGAGTGGACACACAAAAATCAAACTAAATTGTTTTCTTCTTTCTCCCCCTTCCTTTTCTTTTGTTTGTTAACGTTGATGGCCAATTTGTTACCAAGATTTTTGATGTGTTGTAAGTTATTCATAGCCTTCCAACTCTTGCGTTTCTATTGAAATGATCGGTTAGATTGAGGTTTCATTTTGGTTTTCTTTTGTACATGCTGTTATAAAAAAAAAAAGAATTTTTCCTGTTATCAATATATATTCTGAGTACTGGGGGAAAAAACGATTGGCTGAAGGAAAAGAGATTGTCTGTTTCTCTGATTCTTTTTTTTTCTACACAAGATTTAAGATGAATAAAAATGTATGCAAACTGTTTCACTGCTCATCTTTGTTGGGAAGTTTGTATTATTTGTGCTCCCACTAACACATTTTAAACAATGCTAGTGAGGAGCCACATTTTCACACTTCACATTTTCACAAGAGACTTCACAAACTACAACGTTACCTGCACAGTACAGCAGCCATAACACTAAGTATAAAACTGGATCCACAACAGAAGGGTGAAAGAGTGGAGGACTAGCTACTGAAGAGCTGCAGTGGGATATCTGCATTAACTTTCCAGCTGTTTGTTAGGCCGTTTACAACAATATATTTCTTGCAGGTTAATGCATAATTTCTGAAAGAATTTATAGTTTTTTTTCTTATCTGAACATAGTGTTGTTCTTATCATAATACTTTCCCAGCACAGTTTTGTTAGATGATTTAAATACTTTCTTCACCACTGGTAGGAACATATTCAGTGGGTGGATTTGGGTCATCTGTGCAGGTGACGAAACTCTCAGGAGAAAGGAAATATATTATATATACCATGAAGACACCAGATGCACTTAAGGAAGTGGTACTGTTCATTGTGCTGAATGCTTTTTATTATTATTATTATTATTAGTAGTAGTAGTAGTAGTAGTAGTAGTATTGTTGTTATTATTATTAATTATATTATTTATCTCAGCTAGAAAAAAGAGGTTCAACAATACCGCTGTTTTGAGCAAAAATGACAATAAATTAAAAATACTCCATTACCAGCTTAGACTGTATATAAAGATCTTACAGTCTACGATTACAAGTTAAAATGTAGCTTGAGGCGAGGTACAGAGGTATTATTAGCAAAACTAAAAGTATTCTTTTTGCATTACGTTCCCTTTCGGTGTGTTAAAAGAATATGATTACTGATGCATTAACATGTAAACAGCATTTTATTGCTTGAGGTAATTTTAACTGATTTATATACTGTTGGGTAGTTTGATATTTAACAATACATAATATTTTATAAGATGACGACATAATGTATTTAAGTAACACACAACTATAGCTGTCAAAGAAATGTAGTGGAGAAAAGTAAAAAAAAATATATATAATAAATAATAAAATAAGATAATCCTTTATTAGTCCCACGGGGGGAAAATTTGCAGGATTACAGCAGCAAAGGGGTACAGTGCAAACAACAAGAGGCATATCTAATAAATAAGATAAGATAAGATAAGATAAGATATTCCTTCCTAGTCCTGCAGTGGGGAAATTTGCAGCAAAGGAGATGCATCAGCTAACACAGTAAAAAAAGAGCTAAACAAAGTGTAACATGAACCATTTAAATAGAAGGAAGTATAAAAATAGGAGCAGTATGTACAGTATTGACACTAAACAGACTATTAACAAAATTGCACAAGTGGAAAATGATATTGCACAGTGAGAATGAAACTAAATTCCACCTGAAAATATCAGGTTATTGTCAGTTTTTGGTGTGTAAGTGTGAGTAGTCTACTGGGAGCAGTGCTGCTTGTGGAGTCTGACAGCTGCAGGAAGGAATAAGCAAGTAAGTAATGTAAAGTATAAAGTAGTAAAGTACTTCAAAATGTTACCTCTAGCACTTCACTACTTGAGTAAATGTACTACTTTACACCACTGCATGCAGGATGTCATGTTTCATGCAGTAACAGCAGGTGGCAGCAGCAGCAACACACCAGCAGTGTGTCTGCAGTTAATTCAGAAGAGGAAGAAGAAGAAGACGAGCGTGACCCGTGACGTGCCAGTGACGTGTTACGTTGTTTACGCCAGAGCACTGTTGCTACTCAACAACTCCTCAGTTAGCTTTAGCTCTTATGTGCTTTAACAAACAAACATTCAGGATTATTAGACGGGTCGTCTGCTTTATGTGGAGAATAAAGTGGAGTAGAATGGTCCTGCACAGTTAAGGTAAATAAATACTTTATGTCTTATTGTTATTGACTGTAAATGTGCTGCTAATAGCAGATACTTGGCTAGCATGCTAATGGTGCTAGCATGACAGACAGGTGAGCACAACCAGCTACCTACAGCTAGTCTGCAACAACATGACGTCAGCTGCAGGCTGCACAGTGTGTTTTACCTGTATACTAAGTCTTTAACAGCAGCTTCCACTGCTCTGTCGGTCTCAAAACCAACAGAAAATATGTGCATGTGTGTATGTGTGTATATATATGTGTGTGTGTGTGTATATATATGTGTGTATGTGTATATATATATGTGTATATGTGTATATATATGTGTGTGTGTGTATATATATATGTGTATGTGTGTATGTGTATATATGTGTGTATGTGTATATATATGTGTGTGTGTGTGTGTGTGTGTATGTATGTGTATGTGTGTATATATATGTGCATGTGTGTATATATATGAGCATGTGTGTATATATATGTGTATGTGTGTGTATATATGTGTACGTGTATATATATATGTGCATGTGTGTATATATATGTGCATGTGTGTATATATATGTGCATGTGTGTATATATATGTGCATGTGTGTATGTATGTGTATGTGTATATATATATGTGTATGTGTGTGTATATATGTATACGTGTATATATATATGTGCATGTGTGTATATATATTTGTATGTGTGTATGTGTGTGTATATATGAGCATTTGTGTATATATATATATATATATGTGTATGTGTGTGTATATATGTGTACGTGTATATATATATGTGCATGTGTGTATATATATTTGTATGTGTGTATGTGTGTGTATATATGAGCATTTGTGTATATATATATGTGTATGTGTGTGTAAATATGTGTACGTGTATATATATATGTGTGTGTGTGTATATATATTTGTATGTGTGTATGTATATATATGTGTGTGTGTGTATATATATGTGTGTGTGTGTATATATATGTGCATGTGTGTATATATATGTGTGCATGTGTGTGTATATATATGTGCATGTGTGCATATATGTTTGCATCTGTGTATATTGAAGGAACTGGCCTTCTACCTCCGAGAGGTCAAGGCCCAGTTACGTGTTGGTTAATCTTGTGTGACAAAGAGAATTTCCAAACAGACGGGTTAAAGCATAATAATACAATTTATTCCGAACACTTAATGTTGCATAAGTAAAATAAAAGAGTTTACAGATATCTGGATCCAACCTACATGTCCCTGACAACATACAGTGCATGGGTCAGTTCGTGAAGTCTGAACCCCGAGCTATCCCTGATCCAGCCTATTCATGGTTTACACAATATTAATATTCATGAGCTTATGGCACGTGATGTTTCTGCTGCATGTCTTCTTCTTGGTTATCTCTTTCTGACTCCTTCCTCCCTTTGGCCTTGAAAAAAGAACAGAGCATGCCATCCTCCCTGTCCTCGCAAACACTTCACACACAACAAATCCAACAATCAGGTTATTGCAGGTCATTGTAAGCACTTTTGTACATAATAAATCCAACAGACCCTCTTTTGAACTTAACTAAGTTCACCTACAGATAATGTTACATACAGATATATTTATTATAAGCATAGATAATGTTATGTACAGATGTATTAATTATAAGCATCATCACACAACCTCTTCAGGATCAACATCTTCACTATCCCCCACCATTTCCAGGAGACCCTGTCTCTCCGCTTGGAACATGGCCATCTGATAAGGAGGAGGTGCATCCGGATGCTTTCGTTGCACAGCAGAAATAATCACGCGCTCAGTGAGGTGGCGAATACATGGAATACAGCAACAACCGCATAATACTAAGCATGCACACACAGCAAGGATTGAGGAGAATAGAGATACCACCATGGACTTCCATTTCCCAAAGGTACGGTCTAACCAGTCGTTAATGGGGCTGTTGATACCTGAGTCATCGTGCATGGATTCAGACAGCGTCCGGAGCCCCTCTAGCGCTTTAGTTACAGTCCCGTCCGGCGCTGTATTGTTAGGGATGAAAATACAACATGAGTCTTGGAACATTGAGCATACACCGCCTTTCTCTGCCAGCAGCATATCTAATGCCATTCTATTTTGGATCACCATCAGTGACGTAGGAGCCATTTGTTCAGCTAGTCCGGCAATTGCATCACGGGTTAGATTAGTCAAACGGAGAACATTATAGTGGATGTAGTTAATGCGGTCAACATTTTTGTTAGGAGTGATAGGGATCAGAGCACTTATTATAGGTATGTTTTCAAAACCTGCAGCTATTTGGTCAGCTAGTTTATATTCATTAGGGAAGCTACCTCACTACATCATTCTTTATAATCTTGGTTTAGCCTTCCCCCCTTGTAGCCCACACCTTCCACCCTGCTTCTGAGTGAAAGCATTGTCTATTGTTAAAGAGTTACTTGTGATTAGCCAGTTTTAGCAGAGTGCAGAGGCGAGGATGATAAGTAATGTATCTAAACTAGTACAGTCTGTGCTTTCCCAGGTTATTCTTTATCCTTTTATCATGAATAACTAAAATGGTAACTGAAAACACGAAAATACATGAATTGCATTAAGATAGTAATATGAAATGAACGAGGACAAGAGAGGTAAACACAAATGCTACAGCAAACGCTACTAGCAGTTTGTCGTACTGCATGATGCTTCTAGTTTGTTTTCCTGCGCGCAACTGAAAAACTTTTATCTGGGTGATCCTATTTTATACTGGTTTGGGAAAGGAAGTGAAATTTCTCTCTGGTGGATTCTCCCCACCCCTGGTTTCTCTTTTTTATCTATTTTTATCTATTTTTGTCTATTTTTGTCTATTTTAGCATTTATTCTAAGCAACAATTTTTAATACAATGTGATATATAATGTTTTTCAAAAACCACCTAGATGAGTCCACCTAAACAACCATGTTAGCCTGATTTAACTGTAAATACAGGCAAGACCTTGTAACCTTCTTTCCCTTATGTGTATCTCATCACAGTCACAGTTTATACAGTATATGAAAAATAAAAAATTATACGTGACCCTCTTTTCACGTAGCCTGGGCTCCTTGTGGGGCTGCCTCCTCTGCTTCAGGTCCTGTCCTGCTGCTGGAGCACTGTGTTAGGTGCCACCAGTTGAGTCCTTTTCCTGCAAGCTGCACAGCTGTTGCAGTTCTGGCCAGAACCTTGTGTGGACCTGTCCAACGTGGCTCCGACCACTTCCTCTTTAACACCTTCAACCAAAGGTGTTCCGGGGGTCCGGAGTCAGGTCCTGGAACGTCCTCTGTGACAGGGGTGACAGGTTTGTCACCTGTATAGGAGAGAGCTGACACAAGAGCATTAGCCTTCAAATAGTATGGTCTGTAACCGAGGTCAGGAAGGGGAGAGGGGTTTTGGGACGGCCCTGGGAAAGGTCGGCCACACGTAAGCTCAAATGGTGTGAGTCCTGTGATTGTGGATCATACACAGTGCCAAATTTGTGTTTTAGTCCCAGAGCCTTTTCAACAGATTGCAGGTCTTTATTTTTGAAATGTGAACCATTATCTGACCTGATCAATTTAGGAAACCCATGTTTCGGAATGTACTCATTCACCAGACATTTAATGACTGATTTTGCGTCCTCTTTTCCCGTAGGGTAGGCCTCAACCCAACGTGAAAATGCGTCCACAATTACTAGGAGGAATCTTTTCCCCCCAGCCCTTACTCCCATATCTGTGAAATCCATAAAGATTTCCTGTCCCGGGGCAGTGGGAGAAGGATGTTTTCCTGCCCTAGGAGTGATGGTCGGTCTGATGTTACATGTACTACATACGTCACACTTATTCAAGAAGTCAGTTATAGTAGCATGTTTCCGGGGAATCCACCAGTGGCGGAGATCTCGTAACATCTGTTTGTGGCTTTTATGGTCAAGTCCATGAGTCTGAGTCAATATTGAGGACATCCAACAGGGGGGCATAACTATTTGATCTCCGTTATACCATATACCATCAAACTGTTCTATAGCTCCCTTATCTTCCCAGATGGTTCGTTCTGCTGCTGTGGCAGATTCTTGAGCTTGTATAATGGAGAAATCAGTTATCTCAGAACCGAGATCTGCTGTGGTCATGACCATCATAGTAGGTAAATACCCTGCCGCCTTTTTAGCGGCTGCATCAGCTGCTTCGTTTCCTATACTCTCTAAGTCAGTGCCCTGACTGTGTCCTTTCACTTTGATCACAGCTACCCTCTGTGGTAACTGGATTGCTTCCAACAACTCTTTCATCAACTCCTCATGAGCCATAGGTTTATTCTGACTAGTCTTAAAACCCGCTTGCACCCAGCCAGACATATCTCTGTGAATTGCATTGCACACATACGCAGAGTCTGTGAAAATATTCACTGCCTTCCCTTCCGCTAACCGCAGAGCACAAACTACAGCCGTAAGTTCTGCTGCCTGAGCAGATTGTTTCCCATCAAGAGGTAACACATTATATGTCAGCCTTTGGCCTTCATATGTAAATGAGAAAATGTCCTGTAAATGATCTGCTAAGGGCAGGCAAAAGAAGGCGTTAGCCAAATCTATACATGTGAAAGATGTATGGGCTGGGGTGAGCTTTGAGAGAGCAGAGTGGGGGTTCGGTACTGGTGTAACAGGAGTCAAAACCAGCTCATTGATGGCTCTTAAATCATGAGCCATTCTGTATGAGCCGGAGGGTTTGATTACTGGCAAAATGGGAGTGTTCCACTGAGAGTAAGATTTTCTTAATACTCCCGCCTTTATCAGTCCTTCAATCGTAGGAGAGATACCCTGGGCTGCTTCCACTTTATGCTTATACTGAGGTCTCCAGATAGGGCAGTAAGTCTTCATCTCGAAAGTTACCGGTTCCATGCTGCACCTGCCAACATCAAAGGGGCCCGTAGACCACAGTGAGGAAGGGAGAGCTGCCAACATGGAAGTGGCTCCTTCGCCATCTAACATCTCCCTACCGTGGTGGCGTGTTAGTAACTCATGTTTGCAAATACCTGACACTGCATTGTAAAAGGAGAGTCTATATATGTTAGAGGATGGTGAGATTGAAACCCCCAAAAGGGAAATGGGAACCCAGTCTGTCAGAGCGACTGCTGCTTTAACCATGGGGCCTAAGTCTTTAGCCTGATGTTTTGGAGCTATGGCTAGGGACACATGGGGAACAGCTTCTTCTGACATGCGATACCATTGTTCTTGTGCTGGGGTTAGTTTTACTGCGGCTGCTACTCCTGCTGGTGCTATATAAACATCTCTTACTCCTATCCCCCAGGTTGTATCTAACAGGTTCTGTTGGAACTCATCTTGATACGTAAGATCATTATTTCTGTCATAATTCAGAGTGCAGTGGGGAGGATCGGGAACAGGGAGGTAAGGGTGTAGAGCCCTAATCCATGGTTGCCACATGTTATAGAAGTCAATCAGAGGGTTTCGGTCGGCTAGCAGGGCCCAATATATGTCTGCACAGGGTGGTGGGGCATCAGGTGAGGTATCAGGACTCAACATGCACATGCGATCAGCACTGGAGGGCGAGGAGCACACCATTTCTTCTCCTCCGGGGAAACTCACTATCACAGCTTCTGGTGAACAATGTACAGAAGCCCCCAGTGCTGCCAAAACATCTCTTCCCAGGAGATCACGTGGACAATCAGGTGCATACAAAAAGGGGTGCTCCATCACCTGTCTCCCAAGCCGGACAGGAAGGGGAACAGTAAAAGGCAGTCTTTGTTCAGTGCCGGAAAATCCCAAAACGGAAACATAGTGAGAGGAAAGGGAACACATAGGTTCAGCTAAGGTGGCGTAACGTGCTCCCGTATCCACCATGAACCATCTTCGCTTTCCGTTCACTGTCAACTGGAGACAGGGCTCTGCCAGCCCCTACCCCTCCATCTCCGTCGGGCACCCCTATGGGAACATTCCTGGTGTATATGGACCAGGTGGAGGTCCCTGCGCAGAGTACCCGCTGTATGCCTGCATTGGAGCTAGCTGTTGGTTTGGTGGAGTCTGTATTGTTGGCTGATATGACTGCTGTGGAGGCCCTCTCATCTGCTGTTGTTGTTTCTGAGGACAGTCACGTGCCCAGTGATCCGGGCTTTCGCAGATGTAACAACTGCCTCCTCTTGGTTGGGCATACCCCCTCCCCCTGCCTCCTCCTCTCCCTCTGCCTCTATTCCGGCCTTCATGATAAGGGGGCTGCTGATATGGGGCAGCTTGGTAAGGAACATGATACTGGGGTTGATACATAGCCTGTGGCGGGCCCTGCAGTGGATAAGGATTCTGTGGCGGGGCTGGAGCTGGTGCTACATTTTGAGCCATCTGGGTATCTTTTTCTTTCCCTCCCTTTTTTTTATCTGTCGCACGAGTCCGTGCGTCTGCCAACTGTAATTTAGTCAACTGAGCTACCATCTCTTTTAATGACTCACTTTCCTCTTCCTCCTCCTTGGTTTCTGCATCCTGATGATGACAGAAATGTGTTTCCCATCTTGATGATTTTGCCCCTGCCATATCTGGATTCTCTTCCATCTTTCTCTTAACTCCTTCCGGAGCATGTTTTAACAGAGCTATTCTGAACAGAGGCTGCTGTGATTCTTTATCTGGGTTCACCCCCGTAGCCCCCGCCCACTCTGTCTTTGCTCTTTCTATGAACGTGCGTCCACTCTCCCCGTTCTTAATCTTAAACACCAAGCTGTGGAGCTTGCCCGCTGGTATGGGATACTTTTGTCTAATAGCATTACCGAAGGAGGTAGCGTAGGGGTTAAAGTTCCAAAGTACCACCTAACACTTGAAACAATGGTGCCATAACTTCGTTTGTATAATCACTGTCCTGTGGGGTTGGTACCGGACTAGGGGTAGGAGGAGGATAAGGAGGGGGGTTGGGATGTGGGCCAGGTGGGTACTGCTGATGGAGGGACATGTAATGTGGCGGCTGGCTAGTATGTGGGTTTGGTGGTGGGGGTGCGCTAGGACTGGGTGAGGGATTCACTAGTGGTTTTGCTTCAGCGGTTTTTGCGTGGGTGGCTTTCGTCTGGCTGCCTAAGGCTGATAGTGCAGCCATCTGTATCACATTATATTTTACCAATTTACTTGCCAACTCGTCTTCTTTCTTCCTCAATTTCCCCCTTACAAACATATGTCCCTTTTCTTTGTCTTGTCTTGCTTGCAGCAGCTTTCTATGAACCACCTGTATTAATGCTCTCATCACTGGCATCTCACCGTGGCTGGAAAATGCCCTTCCTTCACTGTCATGTTATACCACTCATCTAGGTCTTGAGTCTCTTTATTTCTAGTCTTGGGATCAAATGTACAGATTACATTGGTCTTAACTTTAGCCCATTGCTGTCCAAATGATAAACGGGGAGGCCCACAGCCACCCCGTTCCTCACAGTCTTTGTCAAATTCTCCGTCCATTCTGTCCAGTACTATTTCACACAGGTTTATTCAGTTTATGACAGTAACTAGATTCAGAGTAAATGGGTCGCTATGCCCCTCGCTGTGATCCTACCAACATAAGCTTCTACTGGACACTTTGATGTTCCAGCGATGTTGGCCCAGTATCAACAGTAAGTTTTAATTTTCCTCTGAATACTAGTTATTAATGTACACTCATACAGTTTTTATTACTAAACGGGCAGCTTTCCTCCTCTTAGTCTTTACCAAAAGGGCAGCTTGCTCCCCTAAATTAATTCAGCTTTCCTCCTTTTAGCTCTACTAAAAGGGCAGCTTTAATTCAGCTTTCCTCCTTTCAGCTTTACTAAAAGGGCAGCTTTAATTCAGCTTTCCTCCTTTTAGCTTTACTAAAAGGGCAGCTTTAATTCAGCTTTCCTCCTTTTAGCTTTACTAAAAGGGCAGCTTTAATTCAGCTTTCCTCCTTTTAGCTTTACTAAAAGGGCAGCTTTAATTCAGCTTTCCTCCTTTTAGCTCTACTAAAAGGGCAGCTTTAATTCAGCTTTCCTCCTTTCAGCTTTACTAAAAGGGCAGCTTTAATTCAGCTTTCCTCCTTTTAGCTTTACTAAAAGGGCAGCTTTAATTCAGCTTTCCTCCTTTTAGCTTTACTAAAAGGGCAGCTTTAATTCAGCTTTCCTCCTTTTGGATTTACCAAAAGGGCAGCTTTAATTCAGCTTTCCTCCTTTTAGCTTTACTAAAAGGGCAGCTTTAATTCAGCTTTCCTCCTCTTGGATTTACCAAAAGGGCAGCTTTAATTCAGCTTTCCTCCTCTTGGATTTACCAAAAGGGCAGCTTTAATTCAGCTTTCCTCCTCTTGGATTTACCAAAAGGGCAGCTTTAATTCAGCTTTCCTCCTCTTGGATTTACCAAAAGGGCAGCTTTAATTGAGAAAGTCTTTACTTCTGCAACATTTATCACTACAAAGGAGATTCAGCACAACAAGAGAGATAATTTAGAGTAAGCCAATATGCAGAGTTCGATAAAACAGGTTCTGCTCACCTTTAAGATTTCAGGGATCCCTTTCTCTCTCTCGCCGGTCTGTCCGTCCTTTGGACACGCTTCTCAATGCCGAAGATCACGTCGGGGTCACCAATTGAAGGAACTGGCCTTCTACCTCCGAGAGGTCAAGGCCCAGTTACGTGTTGGTTAATCTTGTGTGACAAAGAGAATTTCCAAACAGACGGGTTAAAGCATAATAATACAATTTATTCCGAACACTTAATGTTGCATAAGTAAAATAAAAGAGTTTACAGATATCTGGATCCAACCTACATGTCCCTGACAACATACAGTGCATGGGTCAGTTCGTGAAGTCTGAACCCCGAGCTATCCCTGATCCAGCCTATTCATGGTTTACACAATATTAATATTCATGAGCTTATGGCACGTGATGTTTCTGCTGCATGTCTTCTTCTTGGTTATCTCTTTCTGACTCCTTCCTCCCTTTGGCCTTGAAAAAAGAACAGAGCATGCCATCCTCCCTGTCCTCGCAAACACTTCACACACAACAAATCCAACAATCAGGTTATTGCAGGTCATTGTAAGCACTTTTGTACATAATAAATCCAACAATATATATGTGGATGTGTGTATATATATGTGCATGTGTGTATATATATGTGCATGTGTGTATATATATGTGTATATTTGTGTATGTGTGTATATGTGCATCAGCTAACAGTAAAAAAAGAGCTAAACAAAGTGTAACAAAATATGAACTATTTAAATAGAAGGAAGTATAAAAATAGGAACATTATATACAGTTTTGACAATAAACAGACTATTAACAAAATTGCATAAGTGGAAAATGATATTGCACAGTATGAATTACAGCTGAGCAGTACTGATAGACAGTTGGTATACAGTAAAGTGCAGTTCTTGTCAGTTCTTGGTGTGTATGAAGGTCTGTTCTCAGCTGCAAAGGCCAAAGAAACAAACATTGCTGTTTCTTAATGCCTCTGTTCACATGTTTTTCTTTCAGGAAACAGTGATGCCATAGAGAAAGGAGGCACTGCCAAGTCTCCTCCACCGGGGAGGAGAGGTTTCCTCAGAAAATGGCAACTGAACTCCATGAGGCTATTTTCATGGCCAAGCAGGAGCGCCACAAAAACCTGTTTCTTAACTACAGAAACCTGAATAAATTCCCAGTAGAGCTACTGAAGGATGAGGGCCTGCAGTATCTGGAGAGACTGTACATGAAGAGGAACTCACTCACAACACTGGTAGTCACACAGGCAATACATGCTGATTTCTGCTGATGTCAGACATCACAGATGCAGTTAACAGAACATGACTTTACAAATGTTAGAAGCTATTTTAGTTCGACAAAAGAGGCAACAGTGAGCAGGGCATTTTCACACGTCTATTTCCTGTTACATTTACTGATTATTTCTGCTTTCTCTCTCTATCAGCCTGACAACCTTGCTCAGAAGCTCCCAAATCTCATTGAACTGTGAGTATTCAGCAAAGCTGTGTTTTTTTTTTTACAAATAATCATAACAAGAGTTGCCATGAAGAGTTGCCTTTAACTATTAAGAATTAAAAATATTTGTATTATGCTCTGAATGAGGCTGTCTGATGCATTCTTAAATTGTAACTCTGACAGACTATTACACTTGGATGTACTGTATGTCTAACAGTTGACTCGAGATCTTGAAAATAAAAGGCCTCACACTGTTTTAAAACATTAACCGAAAACATTAATCAAGATATCAAATAGTTTGGTCTTTTCAAATTGTAACATTTTTTTTTTTTTTGTCATTTAAGGTATTTGCACTCAAACAACATAGTCATTATTCCTGAAGGTAAGTTCTCTGTTATGGCATTATAATGTGTCACTTAGCTTTCACTCAACAGCATTTGAGTCCATTGCTGCCCCACTTTGAGAAAAGTCTTTATGACCAAAGACATAGTTATCAAATGCTTCTGCTTGACTGTTACACTTGTGTAACTTGAGTGCTTTCAGTCTATGTTGTTTACACAATACTAAAACACAAATTCAAAGGGATTCAACAATATTAAATAAATAAGGGGCTGCTGGAAACCTCTCTATGTTTAAGAAAAAGATTGAAACTAAACAAGCAAACCAACCATAACAATAAAGATGAGATGCTCAGGCTGTAGAAATCATGTATAACACACATTCATTTATTAATACTGACATGACATAACGTGACACAAAATAGAGAAATCTGGAGATGAAGTCAAAGCCTTTATTTGTGTCAGTTAAGTTTGTCTTTTCACCATAATAAGGGCAACTTTGGTTTGATCCACAGCTATTGGAAACCTGGCCAGACTACAGTCACTGGATCTGAGCAACAACGCCCTCCAGTTCCTCTGTCCAGAGATCGGCCGACTGAGGTCTCTACGGCACCTGAGACTGTCCAATAACTATCTGAAATGCCTTCCTCCAGGTATAACACAGCAGCTCTCTGTCTAGTTGTCATTTATTCCTCATGATCTTCTTCAAGTGCAGAGTCAGGTTTATTTTGTCACTCGAATTATGAAAAACACAGTTGAAATAAACAATGTTTTTCAGGACAACTGTATAAAAACTGACAAAACGTCAGACCAAACAACGGTAAAGTCAAGAAAAAAATATATATACAGGTATATTGTACATCTGAATTCAATATGTATACCAAGATATATGTACATATAAACATAGTTATACACATATATTATCTTTGTTTGTCTGTTTGTGTTCCCCACACGGTCCACTTGCATGAGTCTCTAAATGACAACACATTTATACTTCATTCACGGTATAAAGTCAAGCAAATTGATTAACATTATACCTGTAACATTTGCCGCTGTGGGGTACTAAGTCATATTATGCATATTCATTGGTCATGGTCAGTTTTTAGTTGTGAAAATACCAACCTGAATTGAGTTGTTAAGTATTTAATTTGCCAGCAGAGGGCAACAAAGCTTCTCAACCAAACTGACAAGAAAACGGACAACAGCATCACCATACTGTGTACCAGCAACACAGTGAGAATATGGACATTGTGTCTTTACTATAAATGTAGAAACTAGGTATTATAAATAAAGCTAAAATCCTTATTATTTTGTTTTTCATTTAATTTTATTTTGGAGGTTTAACAAAAAACAGTTATTGTCAACTTGACATTTTAATGTTATATTCTGATTTTAAGTTTTCAACCTCAGTACATTTTGTAAATAATTCGGAAACATTGGTGACATTTCAGCGGCCTACTGCTAGAGGTGGAGAACAAAAATGTTTGTTTACTGACGAATTACTATGTCCATACGAGTATCTTAACACACTCTCAGACAGAGATCTGTTTGCCTACTGAAGATCTTTTGCATTTGAGTTTCATTGCCATTTAAAGCCCAGTGTGGTAACATAAGGTCATAGTTACGATCACACCAACAGTCTGTCTGACTTAATTCCTTCTGACCTGTCCTCAAATGACTGAATCAATCCTCTCACTCACTGTCAGTGTCTGTAAAATACAGCAGGAAAGGGAATGTGATATTGAGAAACACACAGACTCCAGCCAAAATATCCAAGTGTTCTTTCTTGGTTCCAGACTCTTTGGAAATGTTAGATGACATGAAAAATAATGCTGCTGTTTGTCAGCATTTCAGATTACAATAGATTTATTAAAGCAAAACTGTAAAGTTCCAAATAATTCCATTAAAAACATTTTAATTTTATTACATTTTGTGCCGAGATTTGTTTTTTGAAATGGAAAATTTCTAATTTAGTCTCTCTCTCCTGTCTGTCTGACACCTTCAGAGATCGGTGATCTGCAGGACCTTGAGACTCTGGACGTGTCCATGAACCAGCTGAGGTCTCTACCGGATCGGCTGCACCGCTGTGTTTCTCTGCAGAATCTGACAGCGGACCATAACCAGCTGAGTCATGTTCCCCGGCAGCTCTGCTGGCTCCACCGGCTCAACCAGCTCTCCATGGCCGCCAACCGGCTGACCTTTCTGCCGCTCGGTCGGTAATACCCCCTTATCTGTGTGTTGCCATAGCGATGTAGATATTGCGAGCGAGGCAATGTTAATATCTGTGTGTGTGTTTTAGATCTGGGCAGATCACGAGAGCTGCAGTTTGTGTTTGTGGACAACAATGTGGACCTGAAAGGCCTTCCCTCCTACCTGTATAACAAGGTCATCGGCTGCAGCGGGTAATGCAGCTTATCAGAGTTAGCTGTAGGTATTTGGTGGTGAAGTAATTTGATATAGCATTAGAGACATATAACATGAGTTAATTTAGCTATACATTGTTTGAATAGTGGAACAAAATTGTAAAAAGTTAAAAGATATGACTATAACACCATAAAAGAAATGCAGTTATACCATGTTTCAGTTGAAATAAAAAATAAATAAATTTGAGGGAGTATATCTGCGTGTTGCTCCCATACAGGTGCGGTGTGTCAGGCCAGGTGTTGGAGGGCGACCTGGGTGAGGTGTTGGGTCAGGCGCTGAGTGAGGCTCTGGTCGGGCTTCCGGCTGAAGTGAAGGTGGTGGGCTCAGAGACGGATAACGTGGTTCCCCTGGAGGAGATTGCCATGAGAGCCCTGCACCGCATCTACCACCACCGCCCAATAGGTGAGGAGTGATACACCCCGTATACTGTACCTGTATTTATATATGTGGCCAGTTGTGCCTCACTAACACTGTAATCTACAGTTAAAGTGATAGTTTGGATTTTTTGAAGTGGGGTTGTATGAGGTACTTATCCATAGTCAGTGTATTACCTACGGTAGATGACGGTCGGCAACCCCACTTCAAAAACACCCGAACTATCCCTTTTAACTTCAATTTTTTTGGTTTTGTTTGTTATTTGTTTTTACTGAGCAGCTGCTAGTGTCTGACAGTAGGACGCCATGATTGCACTTCAAAGCTTAGAAACGTATGACTGGAATTAGAGTCAACTAAGAAATAAAAAATGAACAACAATGAATGCACCAAACAAACAAAATGAAAACACCTATCACTGGAGATGGGAAAAAAAGTGTTTATAAACAAGTTGGTTATCAATCAAGTCACTTAAAAACACTTCGTTTGACTGCATAGAGTTATGAATACTCCCTGTACTGTTGTGTTTTTAGACATCAACTCGCTGCCTCCCATCAGCCTCCCGAAGAGCCTGCTGGACCTGCTGCAGTTCCCCCTGGGACACTGCCACCGCTGCAGTCAGACCATGTTCACCATCATCTACCCTAAACTCTTCCCTCTCCGTGACACCGCGCTGGCAGGAGTGCACCGCAGGTCAGAGCAAACGCACCTCTGTTCCTCTCCAACATGACCTACAGAGCTACAGCAGACCACTGACTACTAAATATAGAAACTTCACTCTTTTTCGCTACTATGTTTACAGATAACTACAAATCTCGTTAAATATTTGCAAAAGAATAGTTGTCAGCTAATCATGCACGCTCATCTTGCTCACACTTTTTCCCTCTCTTCTTTCCTCTGAAGGACGACGGTGAGTTTTGTGGCCTATTGCTGCTCCAGTCGCTGCCTCCGGACCTTTGACCTCCAGGGATGAGTTTGTTTTCTTTTCCCTGTACACACTCGATCAGGAGCTGTTGAGTGGTTTCCAGGAGGCGGCAGATAACAGCTTTTGTAATTTGTGTGGATCTCGAGGGTCTGTGAGCTCTTCATTGACAATACTAAGAACCACAGAGACACACGGCTCGTTCAGCAACATTTCAACACACTTAAGTCAAAGACTCAAACCTACATGATGTTCCTGAATCCAACCAACTGGGAGGATTGTATTCCTGTGTGTGGGGTGGAGGTCAAAATAATAACTACTATGTGTGAACAGTAAACTAACAGTATTAGACCGAAAGTAACTACTAACAAATTGGCACTTTTTAATAACAAGCACTGTTTGATTTTTGTGAAATCGACCATTTTCCACACAGAAGTTTATTGCAGCAGACATCCTGTTGATTGTGGAGTCATATTCGAGGTATTGACATTTGTACTACAGTTTGTTTTACTGATTACTAAAGACAATTTGAAGGGTTAAAATTTCCTGTAAAACATATTTGATATGTGTAATGTTCACCAGCAGGCACAGGGACCTGTTAGAGAATTATTCTGAATGTATTTATAAAATTGAGGTACCAGTCAGTAAAATGAGCCGAGGACTCGTCTCACGTTTGTTAAAGAGGTTTCAGAATTTTTGCAGAGTTTGCAATGTCAGTCGTATTGGGCAGGTGTCTTTTTTTTTTTTTTAAATGACTGATTTTGGAACAGGATTTAATATTAACATGTTAAAAACAAATGTTTTTTTATCTCTGCATTAACTTAAATGCACTCTGTAAAATTAGAATGAACCCAAAATGATCTAATTGTTGCAACAGGTTTAACATCTACAGGCCCATTCAGTTTGAGGTCAAAGGTTTCTGTCATCATCTGTAGGAGGAAATACAGTTTGTACACATCACTGTGTGGTTCTCTTGTTGAACTGACGCTTGTGTGTTAATGTTCATTACTATGTTGTACTATTATAATTTATCATTTGTTTTGATTGTGACGCATTTGGCAGTAAATGTTGTCTGATTTCAGCAACTTTAAGTGAATTTGTATCTTTTTTTTTTACGTCAAAGAGAGTTTGTCAGAGTGGATGAATAGATTGGTGTTAATGTGACAGTTGGACATTTGCATGTTAAACACTCAACCATAGAAAAACACACTTAAAGGAACAGTGTATAGCATGTAGGGGGATCTATTGGCAGAAATAATATAATCGTTACCTTAGAATGAGCTGTTTATATCTACTTAGGGAGTGGCTCCTCTTCCTGGAGCCAGCCGCCATGTCTCACAGTAACCCAGAACGGACAAACCAAACACTGGTTTCAAGTGGCTGCAGTCTGCAACCTCACCACTAGATGCCGCCAGATTCTACACACTGCACCTTTAATACCGGTAACAACAGCTAACGTTTTCTATCCTAAACACCTCCAATTCTCTTGGTTTCTTTCTGTGTCTTCTCTGTCCATTTCACATCATCAAATTTATGAATATATGTTTGAAGTAACAACAGTTTCTCAGCTAACATCACTGACTGTCTACTGTGATTATGGCAATCAGTGACGTAGTTGTTCGAGTCAGTAGGTCAGGACAGTCAAGCTCTTTGGCTTACCTGCATGTTGGATACAGACCTAACAGACATACTGGCAACAGGAACCTGTTGTCAAGCTTGCCAGTGGAGCTTTGCTTAACTCCTGAGTCAGTCTGTTACTCTGCCCTACCGACTACCTTCATCATTACAGTAGCAAAACTCCTGTTTAGTCTCACATGCATCTTTTATTGAGTTCAACTAAGAGCACATCCTTGTTGATCACTGAAGGTGCTTTGAGAAACAGGCCACTTGAAGCCTTAATACTGTATCTATGCATGTATGCATGTATGCATGTATGCATGTATGTATGTATGTATGTATGTAAGAGATATTAGCGGAGCTGTGGAGCAGAAAGCACAGCACGGCTCCATTACCAAGATCGATGGATCCTCTCTGGCTGGTGCTTCAGCTCTCTGCCTTCCCTCTGGGACTATCACATCTCTGCTGGCTGCACATATGAAATAACATGTTCTCATGCTGCATGTTCGTATAGAAACACAGGATATACACACACAAAACATGATGGAGGTCTACATGAACACAAGATCTGCACCCAGCATGAAGATGGGAAAATGTATCTTTTTATAATAATTACTATTAGTTATGTCAACCACGTACCCGACCTATAACTACATATCTATCAACCATTTGAGCTTAATTAATTTGTTTATTTATTTACTTTTAGCTTTCAATAGTTGACTTTTCGGTAACTATTTGAACTGTTTATTCATTACGTTTATCCATTTCAATCATTTAGCTTATTGTTTACATCTCTCTGCTCACTTGCTAATTAGTGTTCAGGAATAAATAAGATATATAATCATAGCTCTATTTTTCATTAGAGTATAATCACCCACAGAGGGGAAAACGCTATAAATGCTACAACTCCTCAAGACACAAGCCAAGCTCCCGTATCTTGCTTGCCACCCGCTGAATAAAGTGAAGGGCGGTTGCCCCGAAACTAGCGACAACATCGGCGCAGGCTCACTTAAGGTGGACCAGCTATTCTCATTTTAGTGATAAGCTTCTCCTCTGAGTTTTGTGCGACACATAGTGGTAAAATTCTGTTTAGCGGTCCGGTCCGTTGTGGCTTAATATCAAATCGGTTTGAAAATGTTTACACCGGCCCAACTCTACTCGATGCCGCCAAATCCTGCACACTGTACCTTTAAGGTGCACAGGTTTTTATAAGCACTCAAGTCAATAAAGTATGTAATTGTTGTGTTAAACTGTATGTAACTCAGAGTGGAGCCCATTATAGGAGACTCTCGGTGGCATTTAGATACATCATGCAACAGCACAGTAATTTCCTGTGGTGAGTCAGGCAGGATGGAGTGTGAAGGGGATTGGGCGGGGGGGGATTAATAGAGATGAGCAACAGCTGACTTGAGTCGACTGTCGATAACACGGACCGTGAAATGTCACGTCATGAATACAAAATGATCATTTAGGGAGAGTGTCTAATATTCGTACTTTTGATCACCTGTTTTTAAAAGACTATCTTAAAGCCCTGTTCTCGGTGCCGTGTCTGATAATACATGCAGTGTGGTATTCACCAAGAATACAGGTGAGTTCTCCATTCACATCTCTACCTCCGGGTGAGCATGATGTGTTAAATCAAGGTCTAAAAATGAAGAGTTATTCAGAAGAGTTGTTGGACCTTTTCAGAGCTCCTCTGTGCGCATATTTAAGAGTAAATCTATAACTGAGCTTTGCCACAGTAACATCCTTACCATCTGCAACACAAACAAAACTGCTTTCAAATGAATGTCTTTTTTACCTGATGTACTGTGTCGTGAATAAATTTGCCCTTGAGTCATTTTGAAAGCACAACACCCTCGAGGAGAGAAATCAGTGGGGCTTCAATCAATAGCAATAACGGGGAGATTCATTGTGCTCGGACCTGAACAGTATTGGATCATCAATTTGGGAGGGAGGTCTTTAACGGTTTCTTCGATGGGCTGGTAATGATCTGAACCGCGCTGGGAGAAGGCCGATCCATCCGTCTCCTGTAATGATCAGATCCGCTGTTGATCTGATGTTTCTTATCAGACCTGTAGCGCTAACTGGATGCCCTGCTGTTGAAAATAAATGTCTGTAAAATGTTGCAAGAGACGGTGAGGTGAGGAACAGCCGAAGACAGACAGAGTGGAGGAGGTGTAAGATGATAGCATCTGTACATCTGCCCTAGCTCTCCATCACTATGTCTCTCTCAGTCTTACATGACCTCTGACATGATCTTTCCAGAAATAATTATTGGCACTGTGTCTCTGACCTTTGACATCTGTAGTGCAGGCTGTTTTATCCAAGGATCACATTTCTGTGGTACTTACTGTACACTTCTGTGGAATGTGGACTTGTGGTATTTGCACATTTAGCTGCAGGTGTGAATCATCTTAAGACTAAAGAGTCTGCGACAAATTCAATAGACAAATAATTAAACATCTGGTCAAAATTTCATACTAAAATTATGAAAAAAGACACCTTAAAGTAACATTGTGTAACATTTTAGGGGATCTATTAGAATAAATGGAATATAATATTCATAACTATGTTTTCATTTGTGTATAATCACCTGAATCTAAGAATCATTTTGTTTTTGTTAGCTATGAGTGAGCCCTTAGGGAACGGGTCCTCTTCACGGAGACTTCCATGTTGAGAGAGCCTTTCGCATTTTTACATTACCTGAAGGTCATCGTAGTTCTCCGATGCGCTTGCGAAACTGCGGTAACGTGAGCCGCAGAGCGCAAAACCGTGGTACTAGGCAGCCGCCGTCTGACTTCCATAGCTCCTAAGGCATTGTTATTATGGTAAGGATGGCCTCTGAGCGAGGTGAACGGCGTTACCCCGGTTATGCACTCACGTTGCCGCAGTCTTGGAAGGGGAGAAGTGAGCGGAGGGGTACTCAGGTGGTTGCAATCTGCAACCAGACCACTAGATGTCACCAGATTCTACACACTATATCTTTAAAATGTTGATGGATCCAGCTGACTGGCCAAGAAGATACTCTAAGAAACTGATTTTATTAAATTATTGTGCTGCGCTTCAGGCCCAAAAGGCAGTGGTTGAAGGTTTTAATCAATAATGTTTCTCATTCTGTTCATTGTGTATCGAGTCTCGCTGGACACACCTGCACTGAAAAAAACTTCAGAAGAGAACTTACAGAAACGTATTACTTTAAAATGCCTACAAAATGAAAGGTGCCAGTGTAGTATAATAGCTAGAGACAGGTTTTTCAATGTGAAGGTGTGAGTTTGACTTTCCAGACCAACTGGGAAATATCTGGCAAGAGAGCATGCTCAATAGCAATTACCCAGGAAGTTCACTCCAGTATGTGTAGTATGCTCCAGGTTGGTATGAATGAGTGAGGCGTGCAGGAAGCCGTACCTGAATAATAGTGATTTGGGCAGATGTCAACTGCAGATACATAATTTACTGACTCTGTCTGCCTCCATCAACGGACTCTAGTGTTGCTGCCAGTCTTCACCCAGGTAGGTTTTAAAGTGCAAAAACCAGACATGTTGATGTATTTTCAAACACTGACGGTATGTTAAGGTTGATATGGTTTAAGTGACGAGAGCCTGACAGTTGATGTGACAAGTGAGGGCCCTGCAGCACGTCATCCTTTTTAAGTTTGGCTTCTTACAGTGTAATGTTGGGCGTAATCAGTATTCACGTGACATGCGTTCTTGTGGCGTTGCAAAACAAAAAAAGATTTGATTATGTAAAGTCAAGGACTCCAGGGGCACGGAGGAGAACGCACAGTATGTTCACATATGCCTGCATACACTGGGATGGATATTTAAAGGTTATATTAGCATTCTTTATATTGCCATGCACTAAACAGTGGGCTGAGCATAATGTGTGATGTGTGAAGGTAACAGGTCTGAAGTGATTACTGCTCTAATAGAAACCTTGTTTAACCCCTGTTCTCTTATCTTGAGGTGTTAGTGGTTCAGTGTTTATGCCGCCTTCATAAATAATGAAGGATTTATTGAATTTTACTGAATTAAAAATGAGTTGAATTAAAAAGAGGAGACATAGATGGTAGCACACGCTCTAACCACACATCTTTTAAAATGCCATCAGCCATCAGCGGGTCAGAGAACCTCTAAGTGATGGTGGTGCGTGTGTGCGTGAGTGTACAGTCGTGCCAGCTCAAGAAGACCTCGGTGTATCTCAGATGGTACCTGCAGAACTTGTGCCCTTTGAAGAGTCCCAGCAGGTTATGTTCTGTACAAATGGAAAGAAGGTCAGATGTGTAAAGAGGATAGACTGGTAAAAATGAAAGAGCACGGCACACGCTGACTCTCTGTCTCACTTCGTCTGGCTCAGTCTCTAAACACTGAGTTTTAATGCAGAACTCCAGATGTGTTGTATGCGTTTAATAATCTCTGTTGCCATTTGCCTTCACATGATTTATCTAATTTATATTTTTGCATTTTATATTTTTTAATTAAAAGTTTTATTTTATTATTCTCTCTCTAACTAGTAAACAGTCGGACTAAAGTACCACAAATGAATATCATAAATGCTAACAATAATCTAGAGTTTGCCATAAATCATCCTACAGCTCTGCCTGAATAGAGTTTCATCACCCTTTTGGAACAATCTCCAATCTTCAATATAACAACATTGCTTTGGGAATTTAATGCCAGAAAAAAAGGTTAACTATCTTGTAAACAATTTTTAAATATTTTCCTGTTTTTTAAATATTTAAAAATGAATGGAGCATTTAAAAAAATAAATATTTGAGACAAATTAGTAAAAAATAAATTAAAAATACTTGACTTCTTAACGATGTATTTTAAGTAATCTCATCTCACACTATTATTATTATTATTATTATTATTATTATTATAATAATTACACTTCAGACCTTTATAATAAATAATAATAATAATAATAATTTGATTTTATAATATATTAATAATAAAAAATATAAAATATGTTTGTGGCGGTCATGTCCTGAGATGTAATGAACTAATCTCTTCTTCTGCAGAAGCCTGTAAAATAAAATAACCTTTTATCCACTCCCTGTGACGTCAGAGGGCGCGGCCATTTTGTGAGCAGCATCAAATTCAACACACTGAGACCGGAAGTGAGGTGACTGACCCTTCAAATTAAAAGCGACCATGCATGTAGGCTAAATAGCACATAATGTCAATTAAAACATGTTTAAAAATCTACACAAAATGATGTAAGTAAATTATAATGATAAATTCAACACATGTTTTTAAGACAGCAATAATAATATATTTTGTTTTATTTATGTATTTATTTGACAGGGACAATACATGCAGGCATTGTTACACTTAATTAATGTGCAGCAGATGAAATGTATATAAGACTTCTAGCCACAGCTAATTTGCAGACCTTGTCCCTGGTTAGGCTTTTAAAAAAAAGAAAAAACATAATAAAACATCACAACATTAACATAAACACATCACACATACATAAAATCACAAAATACAACATGGTACATTACAATCAATTCACGTGTGAATATTAATAATAAGATTATTTTAATAATATTACGACTTTTTTCTCGTAAACTTATGACTTTGTTCTCGTAAACTTATGACTTTATTTTCATAATATTACGACTTTATTCTCGTAAACTTATGACTTTATTTTAATAATATTACGACTTTATTCTCGTAAACTTATGACTTTATTTTAATAATATTACGACTTTTTCCTCGTAAACTTATGACTTTATTTTAATAATATTACGACTTTTTTCTCGTAAACTTACGACTTTATTCTCGTAAACTTATGACTTTATTTTAATAATATTACGACTTTTTCCTCGTAAACTTACGACTTTATTCTCGTAAACTTATGACTTTATTTTCATAATATTACGACTTTTTTCTCGTAAACTTATGACTTTATTTTCATAATATTACGACTTTATTCTCGTAAACTTATGACTTTATTTTAATAATATTACGACTTTTTCCTCGTAAACTTATGACTTTATTCTCGTAAACTTATGACTTTATTTTAATAATATTACGACTTTTTCCTCGTAAACTTATGACTTTATTCTCGTAAACTTATGACTTTATTTTCATAATATTACGACTTTATTCTCGTAAACTTACGACTTTATTCTCGTAAACTTATGACTTTATTTTAATAATATTACGACTTTTTCCTCGTAAACTTATGACTTTATTTTCATAATATTACGACTTTATTCTCGTAAACTTATGACTTTATTTTCATAATATTACGACTTTTTTCTCGTAAACTTATGACTTTATTTTAATAATATTACGACTTTTTCCTCGTAAACTTATGACTTTATTCTCGTAAACTTATGACTTTATTTTAATAATATTACGACTTTTTCCTCGTAAACTTATGACTTTATTTTCATAATATTACGACTTTATTCTCGTAAACTTACGACTTTATTCTCGTAAACTTATGACTTTATTTTCATAATATTACGACTTTATTCTCGTAAACTTACGACTTTATTCTCGTAAACTTATGACTTTATTTTAATAATATTACGACTTTTTCCTCGTAAACTTATGACTTTATTTTCATAATATTACGACTTTATTCTCGTAAACTTATGACTTTATTTTAATAATATTACGACTTTTTTCTCGTAAACTTACGACTTTATTCTCGTAAACTTATGACTTTATTTTAATAATATTACGACTTTTTCCTCGTAAACTTATGACTTTATTCTCGTAAACTTACGACTTTATTCTCGTAAACTTATGACTTTATTCTCGTAAACTTACGACTTTATTCTCGTAAACTTATGACTTTATTTTCATAATATTACGACTTTTTTCTCGTAAACTTATGACTTTATTTTCATAATATTACGACTTTTTTCTCGTAAACTTATGACTTTATTTTCATAATATTACGACTTTTTTCTCGTAAACTTATGACTTTATTTTCATAATATTACGACTTTTTTCTCGTAAACTTATGACTTTATTTTCATAATATTACGACTTTATTCTCGTAAACTTACGACTTTATTCTCATTATATTATGACTTTATTCTCAAAATCTCAGATTTATTTATTTCCCTCAATGTGGCCCTTATACAGTCGTACCGTCGTACCGTCATACAGTCATACAGTCGTACAGTCATACAGTCATACAGTCGTACAGTCGTACAGTCATACAGTCGTACCGTCGTACAGTCGTACAGTCGTACAGTCGTACAGTCGTGCAGTCGTACAGTCGTACCGTAGACCTACAACAATGATAAATAAAAATGAAAATGTAAACGAAAAACAGTTATTCATTAAATGTTTTATAAATCCACAGGGAGCCTCTGGAGAGGAGCTGAAGAGCCTCAGGTTTCTTAGAGACCTCTGACCTAACAAGGAGTATATTTACAGTTTCTTATTTTGTAAAACACGAACAGGAAGTGTGTGCTTCCGTAATGCGTCCGGCTTCACTCTCTGGGCGGAGGAGGGCGGAGTGTTTCTGCGGGGGACAGTCCCGGTGAGAGGAGGCAGGCAGCACGGACAGACATTTTCATCCTTTATACCAAACAAATACTAAAATAACAACAAGAAGAAGAAGAAGAAGAAGAGCAGACGAAACTTAACCAGGTACGTTTGACTCGTTTTCTCTGTTTTCCACTGATGCAAAAACAGACCAATTAAAGTTTTATTATTAATAAGAATATGTGGCATTAAAGCTTATTTAAACACCTTTACCTGGCTGTGTTGTCAAAGTTTAGATTGATAGATGCAGCTGTTATATTGTCTGTTTATTATAGCTATTTGTCTTTGTGGTTTAGTTTAATAAAGAAGTCATATCTGAAAGGAGAATCAGTGTAAATGTTGCTGTTTTTGATATTTATGTCATGAAAGGATCACACTTTGTGGTATTTCTTCTGTGTTTTCTGTGTTTTTTGGATAGGAAGCTTCCTGTCTTTAAATATATTACAGGATTAAAGTAGTTGTTTGTGTGTAAGGATTAAATTAAAGGATAAAGCAGCAGCCTCTGTGGAGTTGGTTTCACAGTGTTATGCAGAGTGAATGATGTTCAGCACCATGGACAGCTCCAGAGCAAACACACACACACAACTCACAATGAGCTCAAGCGAGCTAAAGCAAAAAAAGCACTGAGAGAACTTGTCATCAAATCAGATCTGTGGTGTTCAAATACATGTCAAAGTCTTCTGTTCTTCTTTAAACAAGTGTGGGACATTAGAAGTAGAGGTTTTATCTGGTTGTGAGAGCACAAGTGAAATGATTCCCTCTTTACGTTGTCACAGTTTGGTATAGGCTTTATTTTGGATGACAATTCAGATGGACATTGCTTTGTCTCTTAGAGGTACTCATGGCCACAGTGGTGTTGTGGTGATGCTGTTTCATGGCTGAGTGTTGGATGAGATGATTTCCAGAGGTCTGACCTTTACCTTTTGACTTAATGCTCATTGGCCTTAAAACACTGGCTGAATAGGAAGTCATTAAAGCTGCAGTGGGTAGAAAAGGAGCAAATATGATTAAAAAAAGTATTTTTTTTGTAAAAAACGGTCACTATATCCTGAAAGTAGTGCATGAGACAGGTAATCTGAAATAAATCATGTGCCTCTGGTGTCCTCCGGTGCTCCTAATGGCATCTGCAAGATTTCACAGACCGGAGGAAAACAACCAATCAGAGCCGAGCTGGAGCCTTGCCGTCTCTGAGCAGCTGTCAATCACTCACAAACTCTGATCAAACAGTCAAACTAGGCAGCGCTGATCAAGTATTAATTAATATTCTGGTACTTTAATGCCTATTTCTCACCTCAAATGTTTTCAGAAACATCTTGTAGCGTACTGTTTAGCTGTAACATGAGAACGTTTGTGACCCGGCAGCCATGTTGAGAACAGTTGAGGAAATACCAAGCACCGCCCACCAGCCGGAGCACAGCCAATAGGAACGCTCTCTCTCTCTGAAATGACCTGTGATTGGCCAAAGTCTCCCGAAAACAGAGCCATGAGGAGGATCAGCAGTCTAGTTTTCTCTCAGAACACTTGAATTACAATATGCTGAAAGGTTGTTATGGAATTTTTGCCCAATGATGCCAAAAATATTCTGCCTACTGAAGCTTTAATGCTTACATATCTATCCGTCTATGTGTCTGTCTGTGTTGTAGGGAGAGGTGTGTACTTTGTGGTGGAAAACAGGCCAACGCACTGTTGTTGTTGTTGTTGTTGTTGTTTGGCACACCAAGAGTTTGGCAACAGTGTTGTTCCTGTGTCTCCATGTGGGGATACGGGAACAAATAGTTACAGCTCTGACTCAGTGAAGCATCTCTCCTTAAAAAAGGCTTATTTTTACAAAACATTCTTAGAAAATAAAGTTATTGTGTGACTACATCATCATGTGTGAAGTTGTGAAGTTGTGAAATGAGCCTTGTTGCACGATTTAGTAAAAGAAACAATTGAAAATAGGGGCATGATGATGGCATTTTGTTTACTATTCAAGGCAGGACTTCACAATCATTTTTATTAATAGCAGTTTTAATTTAGAAATGAACTGCACTTCCGTTCCAGGAAAAAGAGTGTTATGCAAACTTTTGGCCCTCCCTGCTTCCCGTCCTGCCACCGTGTATCTGTATTACAGTAATGTCAGCGAGGACAAAGAGCTCAGGCCGACTCTTAAGCAGGTTAACACGTGTTTGTTGTCATTGTTTGGCAGCCTGGTGTTATTTGTAACCAGGAGTAAACAGATAGATGCTTCAGTTAAGACAGGAAATGACCAGGAAGCACTCAACCTACGCTGAGATATCTCAGCCAACTAAAACACATCCAACCTCGGTCGACCTTTTATGCATTTCTTTGCTAATACATTTCTTGGATCTCTGCCTCAGTTTAATAGAAAGGCTTTTGTGAGGAAGTTAGATTGCAATTAGTTTGTGAAGTTGTTCTTTTGTTCAGGCTGCAGGTGAAACAAGTCTTTTTTCCGCTGATTCTCCGTACATGAACATGAACCCAGGGTGCACAAATAATCGGTTTCCTGCTGAGAAAATGGTTCCTGCCTCGACTGTCACAACCCCGCTGCTCTCGAATCCTTACCCCCCTCCTCAGCACCCATCACTCACCAATCCATCACCCTGCCCACAGAAGAATGGTGAGAAATTACCACCAGCCTCCTGCTACATCTGTCAAAAACACACATGAACAACACACTTTTCCTCTTGTCCCTTTCACAGTCACACAGTTTAATTTATTCCCCTCGTTATTTATTCATCTCGTTCTTTTTGCACTCTCCTTGTTGAATTTCAATGTACCACAAAAGTGCCAGATGGTAGAAAAAAACAGTAATATCCAAGAAATGCGCTGTGATCACAATCTTCTTTTTCACTGCGTGTTGCTCACTTATTAGGTTTCAGCAATAAAATGAGCAGGGAGATCACATTTTGCTGTTTGTTCTTGGCACCTGTTGTCTTTCTTACCATGTGGGATTTTTATATACAGATTTGTTTTGGACCTGCACTCTTAAAACCTGTTAATGTTTGGATGGCACGTCATTCATCAAACAGACTTGTTTGTTTGTCATCTTTAGTTAATCCCATCTTTTCTGGGAGGGGCAGATGTTTTTAGAAGCCCTGCAGGATGTTTTGGGATCACCCACACAGTCGGGCTACTTACAGAGGTGTGGATTTGAGTCACATGACTTTAGGCTTCACAAAAACAGAAGAGGGATGCAACTGACTTTACAGTAATACCAATGACTCGTGACTTTAGACTTGGAATGACATGATGAAGACATGATATCCTTCCCAAGCGTAAACAACATTAAAAATTATGTTACAAAAAAGAGTGCAGGTAAACAATTCTCAGTTGTCCATCATGTTGCATGAGGGAAAGTTGCCGTTCTGGCAGAAAACAGACAAATACTTAATAGTTTAGGACTTGAAACACAAAATGTAGGATTTGGAACTTAACAGCCAAGACTTGAGACGTTCTTGTGACTTGTAAAACATTGTCTTTATCTAATCTCTGGCAACATAACATATCTGTAACTTACAGTACGCCCAGAGGTTTTGACCACTAGTGGAGCTTTTACAGGCTCAAGGATACACACAATGGGCCTTGTGCAAAAACAGTTTTGTATTCTTGTCTTAACTTTATGTTACTTTTTTTCGTACTGTGGGCTTGTACGAGTGTGCCATGTCAGATTCAGCAACGTTCCTAACTTCATATAACTGTGTAAATGACCTGCGTACACATGATGAATACCACCTAAATGAGTGCCCATTCGTGAGAATTGTAACTTATCATAATTGACGCCCTAATGATACAATCTAAGGCTACTCGTCCTGCCCCATTCATCTGTCTCTGCCAATATATCAGCACGCTGTCTAAAGACACGCTCTCTTCCAAGAGCCTGACGCACATCCAAAAGAAATAAGTCAGCCAAGTCATTTTGCAGTTTGAGATGTTCATATTGAAATTGTAGTGTTATACAATAGCATCAATGGTCAATTTAGATTACTAATGATATCGTTAGGCTATATGAATACATTTAGAATGATAGTATAATTATAATCGCAACAGGAGTCGAACAGGATAATGTCCACATAATTATGAAGTTAATATATATATATATATAGAATTTTCAAACTTTGAAATTGATTCAAATTGTTTTAATAACAGCAGACTAATTGGACATGACTCCTACGACAGGTCTGGACCACTTGTTAATTGTGTTCGTACCTAATAGTGTTGTCAAAAATATCTGAAAAATACTAAATATTTGTAATGGTTTCAATACTCATTTTTCGTAGTATCGATACACAGGTACCAGCTGTGCTTTCTGCTCTTTATTCTCTCCCTGACAGTGCATTGAACCACACCGCTATTTCTCTTTTTTAATAAAAATCTTATATTTGATGCCCGCAGTATGGTGCCAATTTTTCCCCGTGGTATCAAAAATGGTACTGAATATCGATATTTTTCAGGGTATTGTATCAAAGTAAGAAATTCCAGTATCGTGACAACACTGGTACCTAAGAGAAAATTCATAATACGAGAAAATTGGTGAATGCGGAACGTTTTTGCATGAGGCCCGATGTGTTTTTGGTGTTTCTTGTTCGCTTACAAGAAAACTCCACAGGGCACTTCTAACACTCTGTCGGCTTAAAAGGCAGCGAACCATCATTTTTTAGACACATACATCCATAGTTTATTTTGCTGACTGACCCACCTTCCCCTTCACAGAAACAGAGACAGACTCTGTATTCTGATCCTGAGGCTACATCGATGAAACGGATCATTTCAGATGTTGAAGATGATGAAATTGTGATATGTATATCCCCGCTTATTGATCAGGATGACATGGCGGATCTGTAGTAACCTGATTCCTCAGGCACAGGAGTAGCTACTGTCTGTAGGGATGCTCATCAACCCCCTCCCTTACTTAACCTTAAGGTTTTTTTAGAAAAAGATTTTAAAGGGGTAATGAATTAAACATTAAAATCAGTCAAAGTTTCAAATGAGGAAAATAGTTTGTCTTATGGAAATATCTGCTCAAGGTCCCTCGCAGTTATTTATGTGCTTGGTATTTGTGTGTACACGTGTGTGTGTTGTGTATACTGTAACCATGTTGTCTGTACTTCTGCATATGCAGTTTCATGTGCGCAATAAGCAATAGATTTTTTTTACACATCTTTCTTCATCCTGTATGAATGTACAGTATGTATATAAACAGTATGTACCTATATCTGCTCTAATATATACTGTACTATATGTACCTGTCAACACTAGTGTTTATAAATGAACAGCATGTAAAGAGCAGCATGTTGACAGGTGTCCATTCGAATGTGTGCAAGCGGGAGGAGAGAGGAGAAGAAACGGTAGAAAGGCGGGGGTGGTGGAGATTGTGTTTGTGTGTGTTTGTGTGTGTGTGTGTGTGTGTGTGTGTGTGTTTGTGTGTTTGTGTATCTAGGTTTAGTGTGTTGTAGTGGGAGCAGGAAGTGAGAGAGAGAGGCTGAGTATGTGAAAGAAAAGGGAAAGCATGTACGAGGGAGGGAAAGTAAAAGAGAGCGAGAGGGAGAGTGGTCCATGTGTTATGTAAGTGTTTTGAGGCAGTCAGTGTGTGTGTGTGTATTCTGTAGGCCTACAGATTAATCCAGTGGGTTTTATCCTCAGTGAATGGGACAGTGGGGCTTTGCAGTGATTATCCCTGCAGGCCACAGATGATTGCTTTGAATCTCCTGTACGTCCCACACCGCCATGTTTCCCTGTCTGCATGTCTGTGTGTCTGCACATCATTCGGTCCAATTTGTCGTGAACATGTTGACAGATCACAACATTTGAAGAGGATGGCTGTAGGTGGCTGCAGATGCATCATTTTTTATAAAGGATTTACTGTAATTATCCCTCTTGATACGGTTCAAAACTGTTTCTAAAACTGTTTTAGTATGTGTGTTTTCTGCCGTTCTGACTGACCACTCCACCTCTGCACAAGTCTTCATGTACAGTACATCCATTTCTTTAGTTAATCTGCCTGTCTCAATCCTCGCCCGCCTGCCATAGCTTTCTGTCTGTCTGTCTGTCCTCCCTTGGATTATATAACGAGGAATTGTCATGAATGCAATCTGCTCCATCATCCCTGCTCAGCTGAGACAAAAAAAAAAAATGACTGAATGCTGGGAACCATTTGTCATGTGGGTCGTGTAATCCTCCGTCACGGCGAAGGTGTTAAAATCGGAGCCGGGCATCTTAAATGGGGCATTTTTACACACCAGGTGGTTAGGTTGTGACCTTGTACCAGGCAGCTGCATGCAGTTACTCTGTGAGAATCATTGTGTTACAGTACAGGACAGTTTACAAGAAAATGAGCCCCTAAGGTCTGTGATAATGCATGCAGAGTTTTGGCCAATTATAAGAAAGTGTTTTGGGGATAATAACATCTAAGGTTTCCATTTTGGTGGCATTTCGCTGTAAAATAGCACAAAAATAACACGCTCAGGCATTTATCCTCCTGATTTCCTCAGTGATTTTCCACAGCAGATTTCCCTTTGTGCGTCCTTCCTGCCTCTCCATAGGGAATGTTTTAATTCAGCGAGGCCATATTGCCACGGCAGGCGTTAATGTGGGCAGAAAACCAGCACTGTGAGCTTTTCTACCCTGTTCCTATCACATTTAACCGCTGTGGTCAACCTGGATGGAAATCAGGAGGCTCGATTATAAAACTGTTCTCCGAACATCTGACATGATCGGTATTTCTGAAAGTGTGAAAGTGGATGGAAACTTAATGAATATTAGATTGTTAAATAATGAAATGATTCATAGTCCTGGCTCGAGTATATTTTATTCACCTGAAAGATCTTTACATGAAAATATTTGTTGTAGGATGGTGATATAGTTAAATCCTTCTTATGCTATAACATATAAAGAACGCTGCTCTTTCAACTACAACAGTTGAAAGTTGAGAGTCTTTCTCTTCAGTTATCTTGAGATTAGCCTGTTTGAAGTTGTTTTAAATACTCGTCTGTTAGTGTGCACATTGTGGCTGATTACATCTAGACTACAAAGAATTGAGATCATAATATTGGCCTTATCATTTCACTGTCTGGTTTTGAAGTTAAATGTGATAAAGAATGTGAGAAAATTGATTTTTTTATGCATCCAGAAATTGTTCTTTAACGCATCCAG
This sequence comes from Sebastes umbrosus, assembly GCF_015220745.1. Taxonomy (NCBI): domain Eukaryota; kingdom Metazoa; phylum Chordata; class Actinopteri; order Perciformes; family Sebastidae; genus Sebastes; species Sebastes umbrosus. Next base: position 9,190,827 of record NC_051270.1, read on the forward strand.
GACCCGTCACACTGAAATGACTGTAGGCCTTAATTTTGTGTCAGTGCAGATCAAACAGAGGGATCTCCCCCTCATATATATATATTTTTTTACCATCACAGTTTTATTTTCAATCTAATATTAGAATGATGAGTGTTAGACTGGTAAAACATCTTCAGTAGTCCATGCATTTGTGTGTGTTTGTGTGGCTCTTGGTACACGTATAGTATATAAGCAGTCAGGCATGAAGAGGTGGGCGTTCTGTCTGAATAGTTTAGCCCTCGGGCTCCCATCATGCTCTCTGGCCCGGTCACGTTTTGGCATATGTGTTTACTTCTTATAGGTCAGCGTGGAGGTATACAGTGTGTATGTGGTTTGAGTGGGTGACTGTGAAAAACTGCACTAAACATAAAAGATATTATTTCTGTGAAAATATGTTTTTGTCTGCTTATAAATGAACGTGAAATATATGACTGAATTCATATTTTTCTTTTGGCAATAGACTGATAACAAATGTTCTATTTCGAATAATAGACTAATAAATCAACAGTTGTCTCTGATACAACAAACAACCAGCAGCAGTAGTGGTGTAAAGGCCGGAGCCACGGTGCTACCTGTGGTATAAAACACTACTTTCATTTGCCTTGGAGTCTGATGTGTTTTGTTTGCTTGCTAGAAGATGGATGGAAATGGTGCTAAACTCTAAAAGTGTCCTAACAAAGAAAGTATACTCTGAAACTTACCTCTGGTATCATGAGCAGAGATGTAAATCAGACAACCCTGTCTCCTAGAAATTATGTTAATATTCAACCAATTTAAAACAGCAAATACATTTTGAACATAAAGAGGAAATATTGTTCATTAACGTATCAGCTTTTGCTATACAATATCTGCTTGTAGTGAATACGGCATTATTAAGCAGCTCTTGGTCAAAGGTAGGGTTGTGTTGTTCAAATACATTTTTTGTTATTTTGCTGAAATTCTCATTATATCCCAACAGCAACCAATAGATCAAAAAAAAATCTGGTATCTGTGGCTGCCGCAGGACTGTAATAAACCCATCCAATCATTTAATTTGGGCCGATTGAGATGTTTGGCTACCTACCTGTCTACTTACCTACCTGTGTGCACTCTTCTCGTGCACTCGTTGCGCATCACCGGAGTCTTCCACAAGCTGCTAACTTGACAGCAGTGAGTAATAACAATAGCCACGTTCATTGTTTGCATTCGTAATGATAATTTTGGGGGAGTGACTTTGGAGGGAGACCTGAACCGGCTGTCAGTGTTGCCGACTTGGCAACTTTCTCACTAGATTTAGCGACTTTTGGAGCTAGTGCTGCTAGCTACTTTCATTGGAAAAGAGTTGGCAACACTGGGCTCCGTTTTTCAGTTGGATAATTGTTAAAATCTAGTGTACTCTTACTAATTTCTCAGCATTATCAACCCTACATTTAAGGTTTTAGGGAAACATGATCTGGTTTACAAAACCACAAAACCACAATCTTTTTCCACCTTTAACTAAAGTGCTTTTGTTTCCTAAACCTAACCACAGATACGATTCAGGATACGAACCCTGGACAAAGTGCTGCTCTTTATCAGCCCACCGTCCACCCTAACTACGTCCCCGCAACTCCAGTGCGGTACATAAATGTAGCGCTTCATTCATTAAAAAATAACTTTGCCTCTTAACATAATCCAGGGATCGATGTTACGTTTCTCACCACAACGTAATAACTTCTAGGAGGTTGAAATGTGGTCACCGTGTGAATAAAGTGAATAGATGGAAGAGTTAACCTCTGTAAGAGAGACGCAGCAGGACATGAAGACAAACAAAGAAACACGAGCTACAGGAAAGTTTGCAAAAATCCTGAACCGTCACTGTTGTGTGGATGTACCTAATATATAATATGATATGAAGGTTGTCTGAGAATGGATGATGTGATACATGTAGAGTCAGCAGATACTTTACCCTCCTGAGTCTGTATATAGAAGATCTGCTTGGTCCTGACCACGCAGGTGAAAGTTGACTGTGTGTAAGTAATTGAAGAATATCAGTCTCTCCGTCTTAACAAGAGCCTCTCTGACGCCAGAATAAATGTTTTCCAGGATAAGAGTACGATCTGCAAGGTTACACAACTGCATGTGTGTGTGTGTGTGTGTGTGATCTACTATTGACTGCAATAAAAAGCAGAGAGAAATCAGATCAGGGCGTTACAGGATGGCTCAGATAGTCAGACAGCTTACAGCTTTTATCACATGTAAACAGCGTACACTGAGACCATTTTTGAATTTGGTTATTTCCCTCATTTCATTGTGTCTATATATTCTATAATCTTTATGACAGACAAATGTAGTGTTGATAAAAGGTGCTGATGGTGCACTTGTGGTTCTTAGGACGCTGGTATATCTGCTTGCAGGTCTAGTTATGATTAGGACGACACCATCAGTTCAAGTGAGGACAGATTCATTGACCAAATTACATCATCTCAGTGATAACATGGACATAAAGTAATCCATGCCTAAGCATTGCCACGCTAAAATATTTGATGCTAAAGAATATTAGGTTGAGCAGCTAGAAGACCATTCATCCATTATCTGTAACCGCTTATCCTATTCAGAGTCACAGGGGGGCTGGAGCCGATCCCAGCTGACATTGGCTGAAGGCGGGGTTACACCCTGGACAGGTCGTGAGACTATCACAGGGCTGACACATAGAGACAGACAACCATTCACGCTTACATTCACATCTACGGGCTATTTAGAGTTAACAATTAACCTGCATGTCTTTGGACTGTGGGAGGAAACCAGAGAACCCAGAGAAAACCCACACTAACATGGGGAGAACATGCAAACTCCACACCTCCACACGAACCTGCGACCCTCTTGCTGTGAGGTGACAGTGCTTAACCACTGCATGCTCTTTTGCCTCATATTCATGTAAACACAGTTATTTACATCATAGACAGACAATGAATGAAACTATGCATCTTTGAAATCATTTAGCCTTTAGTTTTTTTATTTTCCCATGTTTTTGTGTCTTAGTGACTAACAAAGCCTGTCATGGCAAAAACAAGCACTTTTAGTGGACGTAAATGAAGCTGCCAGCTTGCCCTCCGATAGCACCATATTGCAGCCTGTGAACGGCAGCCGTCTCCCGCGCTCTCCCTCAGTACTGGACCAGTTTCAGAAATTGTCCCAGTTAGTCACGTAGAAACAAAAACATAGGAAAATAGGGTCCAGGTTGAAAAATACTGAAGTTACCCTTTAGTCATATTATTAGATACATTAAATTAGAAAAACCTATTAAAATAAATAATGTAATCTGGCGCACACTGAGACAAACTGATACAATAATAACAGAGAGCTGGATAGGATAGAAAATAGAAAAACCATACATGCTGTACACACATGCATATGAACAGCCACATGTGCATGCAGGTGTGTACTGAAACACGCATGCTCCTGTTAACACACACACTGTATGTGCTGTATGTACTAAGGCTGTCACACACACACACACACACACACACACACACACACACACACACACACACTGCTGTTGCATTAATAATGTTGACCTGCCTCTATCCAGTGAATAATGAAACATGGTTCTGCTTTGATATAGTAAGATGTTGGACCCTCTGACACTTGCACACCCTCACCTACACACACACACCTGTGCACCTATACACACCTACACTTACTACACACACACACACACACACACCCTTGTCTGTCCTGCTGTTGCTCTCCTCCTTGTCCTTGAACCAGTTCTCGCTGTGTGATGTTATTGAGTGTAGTGAAGTGTTAACCTGCACAGAACACTCTGTCGTTTATAGTGTGACACGGTGAGTCTGCAGTCTCCTTCACTCTGAGATTTTAGTTTACTGTCTTCATTCAATTCATTAATACCCCCTCTCTTACCTTCAGTGTTTTTGTGCAACACTGCTGAGGTAAGAGATGTGCAAGAATAAGAACCAAAGAAAAGTCACTGTGTTGAAATCTCTTCAGCTGTCCGTCGCTGCTCCTTCATGCGTGTTCTTTCTGTCGGGTTAAATTGTTGCCTCTCTAGAAAACCCACTCGCTGCCCAGGGTTCACTTTTGTGCCATTCAATTATACACAACCAGCTTAGCTCGCAATTATACAAAGAAAAGGAGCGTTACAGAAATAGCAATGCTAATTTCCAGTCACACTGTGCCCACCGTCTCATTTGCCGCCGCCTCTCCCAACTAATCCGCAAAAACAAATGCATGAAAGAGAGAGAAAAGTGAAGCAGCTCTCCTCAGAATCCCCCAGATTTAGGTTAGTGCTTCTATAAACCCGTGAGAAAAATACAACCGAACAACTGACGAGCTGACCTGGTTTCCCTGACTGTGAGTGTCCTGATGTCCTATTTCCCCTCACAAACAGTGTTTATCTCAACTGAACACAGCGCTTGATTGATAGCAGTCCTTTCGGTTCAGAGTCGAGGCAGTTTATCAAAACAGCCTGACAGTCTGCTACGGTGACGCATGCTAAACAAAGTGTGACTTCATCTTCTTTACCCTGAATCTCTCCTGAATTGGTCGTGCATGCAGTGGAGGACATTGAAATTCCCTTCTTTGCATTTATCCTTCATCCAGGCTGCATTTAATCAACCTGCAGGTGTCTTTCATTATTTATCACAAAGGAGATTTACTATAAATTAGCATTTTTATAACATCTCTCAAAGGTTTCATAGCTTATCTTCGTATTTCTCTCTTCAGGTTGATGTAAACAGAACCTACAGAAACACTTTCTATGTATGCTTTGTGTAAGGGCATGACATGCTTCAACTAAGTGCTAGAGATGGAGATGATTAAAGGGTTAATGGTGACTTTATCCTGACCTGCCTTTTTGAGCCATTTTCTCCTCATCTTATGTTTGTGCTATGTCCCACATGACATCCTACTGAAACAGGAAATAAATTACATTTTAAAGGTCCCATGGAACCCATGCTCTTCAGTAATCATTTCTTACTATCAGTAGGTACAATATAATCGCTGCATGTCAAGTATACTAATGCATGAATACACTGAAAGCACATACAGTACTGTAGATCCTACATGAATGTGCAGCCCTGTCTCTAAAAATTACATTCCCATACAACGAAACTGCAGATTACATAACAGATTCGCGGATTACATTTGTTTTTGACGTACTATAAATATATATGTGGTGATAGTCCGCTGAAGTCCGTGTAGAGGATGTCGGGGTGGTCGATGGGTCAAACAAATACAGGACTTTCACCTAGGACGCCACTGTTCGTGTCCCATGTGGAACTAAAAGTCAATGTTCTTTTATTTTACGTCCGTAGCGTAATAACATAACAAACGTAGTCATTTTAAGCCAAACCATGTTTTTTTTGGTAAACCTTGCTAAGTAGTTTTGTTGCCTGAACCTAACAAAGTTGTTTTGTTGCATTTTTTCTTGGTTTTATTTCAATTTACAATGATAACCACGTGTTTAAAACTGTTTAAAACTGCGACTGTAATCTGGGAGAAAACACATTTCCCTCGAAATGTAATTGAGAATGCAGTTTAGTTATATAGGAACGTCATTTTGTAGAAAACAGGGTTGGAATGTGACTTAAAACTTCATCTATCAGTCATGTCATTATGCAATAAACAGTGTTTGAAAGAGTTTCAAAGTAAAAATACCTTCTTCCCAAAAAGACTCCTTCATCACTGACAGCTCTTCATACTGTACAAACGCATGTTGTCTCTTCAACTGGGCGTTTAGTGTTTTCAGGGTTTTCATAGTGGAATTTTCCATTTGTATGCTTTGACAGGATTTCTCTTTGTTGCCTGAAATAGCTTGTCGTTTGGATTCTTCCACGATTGGGGCCATGTAGCTGTGTGTTAATCATGTCAGCGTATGACAGTGCTAATCCAGTCCCTTTCTGGAGCTCTGTGCCAAAACTGTACGCTGCTCTGTTCTACTATATGCTCTATTCATCATACAACATGCCATGAAACAAACTCATAGTTCATATTATCTCCACAACATGCCATGGTACTGGTACTAAATGGTTTTGTAGGAAAGAAAAGATGTTGATAATGGATGAGACAGACAAAGCGGGAGAAAAACAGAGTTCGACAGGATGGAAACTAACTCAGGACTTTTTAACCAACAAAAGAAATGCAGAAAGAATGACAGACGTAGGAGGAGTCCACATATTAGCTCCTTCCAAACCTCCTCTCAAACTGTTTCCACATCTCCCTTTAACAGCTTTTAGGATTAATGCTATTAATATTTTTGATCAATAATTCATTGCTGCCCTTTTAATGTCTCCATTTTGTTCTCTCATCAAGCTTGAATCTGCTGCTCATTTTTTTTGGATGGAAAGTATTTGTCGTTGTGGTGTTTTTGCTCCGCACTTCTAGACATCCCTTGACAATTATTATAATGTTTTTGTCCTTATCCTGTTGATATAAGTCCTCCTTCCTTTGAGATAAATTGTACTACTTCCTGTGAGCTAGAGGATTTGCCCTGGAAAGACCCACACCCGCTGTAAAGTAGAGGTATATATTATACAAGTAAATGTTACATTATGTTACTTAAATCTTACATAATCACTTACTCTCTCATTCTTGTTACTGGACATGCCCTGTATACATTCATGGACAGAGTGTGGAAACAAAGAAAGCATGAGAGAAGAGCTAGATAGAGGAGTGAGTGTGTGAGAGGGAGGGGAGAAAACAGTGGAGAGTAAATCCTCTTTCCCTGCTGACTTTAATCTCTCCGCGGGCTGAGCCCGGCAGTTCAGGCCTTACAGCAGCCGTCAGTCAAGACGAGTGACAGCCAGCAGGGCCGCAGGTGGGGGATGGGGGATGGGGGACGGCCGGACCTTGTGTTATGTCAGCGTGACTGTAGTGGGTCTATGAAACATGTTAAGCATGTTAAAGAGGAAGTGACTTTCAGGGTGGGATGCATGGACAGAGGACGAGGAGGAGGAGAGAGGAAAACAGATTGTTGCATTGTGATGTGAAACGTTCAAAAAGCTGACAGGAAATAGAAACATTTATAAAGTAGAACATTTTAGCAAAGTGTCACCAGCAAAAAAAGGGTGATGCAGACCCATCAGTTTTGTTTTTGTGCCATTTGCAAATCTCCAGTGTTCTCCAGAGTGTTCTTGTGGATCTAAATTAAGCGATGTTGCCAGTAAAAATCAATAGGTTTCTCTCAGGATTTAGGTTACTGGGACACTGTGGTGTTTTGTGTCTAGCTCCTCTCAGCCCAGTTGTAGCTGAGAGGAGCTGGCTGAGCTAACATGAGCACACTGTGTCCATATAATACTGTATGTGTTTACAGGACAGTGGGGGTTATTTAAGCAGATATGGTTAGCAGAGTTTCCCCTTGGACTTTTTAGCGTCTCTAGGAATGTCTAAATAATGTCTGTTGGTCGGTCCAGCCCATTGGACTGACATATTTTAACAAAAACTGGATTGCCATGAAATATTATACATGCATGGTCCCCAGAGGACGAGTCCTACTGAAGTTTGTGATCATGTGACTTTGCACGTTTTGATTTTTTTTTTTTTCGATTGCCAGGATGAATTGTAATAACTTTGGTGGTCCTAAACTTTTCATCAAGAGCCAATATTAACATTTCGTCATTATCAAGAACATTGTCATACTTTGGTCATTCTGTCCAATCATTCAGCCTCATCTGTTTAGTTTGCAAAGATTAGCATGCCTAACATAGACATAGAGCATGGTAAACAACAGTATACCTGCAATATGGTAGAATTGTCACTTTAGCATTTAGCTCAAAGTACTGCTGTGTCTAATAATACAGCCTCACAGAGCTGCTATAGTATGGCTGTAGACTCTTATGGTGCGTCCCAAATCCTTACTACACACTAAGTCTATACACGTACTACATACTAATCATCATACTATACTGGTTTGGCAGTTAGTATACAAAAGGATCAACATATTTAACTGTTTTATAGTAATGGGCGATTTTGGAACATGACTGCTAATTAAACTGCACATGTGGACATCAAAATGTTATTTTCCAAGAACTTAATTGCGATTTGTTCCTGGAGCTGTTTCACAAACATCCATAATTTGTTTCAATTTCTTCCAGCTGTGAGCAGCTTTATGCTTTGCATTGTGGTAGAATAGGGTCCATCAACCAGCAGCACACATACGCATAGTTGCATACAGATGTTTTGAGTATACTAACCTGCTTGGAGTTAGTTTATAGTGTATATTTTGGGACCAAGCTTATGTCTTGTTATAACAGCAAATTAATCTGATTTGTTAGTTGTGTGTCAGTGTGCTAAATGGATGTCCAGTGTGAGATAAGTCTATGGTTTACTGGCCAAAGCTTAACTCAGAGTGAGAGTGTTAAAGGAAGTAGTGACAGAGATGGAGGGGGTGTATGCGTGATGAGCAGAGCGATGCAGTGATTATCATACACAATATTGATGGGTGAGATTGGATGATTTAAGGTCACAGGTGCCCAACGATTATCCAATCAGGGAAAAGTGGTGGGAGCACACAATTGTTATTCTCAGCATACAAGCAAATACACACGTTACTCGCATCATGAAGATTAAATAGCATCACCACCAACTACACCAAATAGACGTTGTGTACAGTAAATGCTTCATTTTAACATTTACTTTTGAATGCAAATTAATACAAATTGGTTCAAATATAAGTTAGATCATAGATCGAGAAGTGAGTGACGCAGACAATGGGCAGAGGGAGTCAATATAAGAGGAAACTAGAAACTGTGCTGTACGTGTGTCAACAGGAAGCAGCTCCACTGCAAAGATGTAAGCAATCAACAACTGATCAATAACACAGCTGAACATTACACTGGGAAGATTAATGCAGCGAGGAGCATGTGAGAGCACCGGTCTGACTGTTAGTGACTGAGTGAGATGCCACGGTATTATATTCAGTTCAGTTATTGTCGCTGCCGGTGTTAAAGGTTTGTAAATGTGTTTCATTTCAGTACATGAGAGGGTGCAGATGCATCACTGGATCATTATACAGTTGCCATTGACAACACATACACGGGAACGCTGTCAACAAGTGGGCATGATTTGAGCATGGCAACGATGTGATCAGTTTTGGTTTCTTGCCATTTTGAAACTTCATATCCATTTCCTAAAACAGAGAGGAGAGATATGATAATAACCTAAATAAATCAAAACATTCTTCCAAATTAACTGAGTCTGTGTTCAGACAGTGTGCGAACAGACATGATCGAAGTTTTAATAATCTTTTCAACTTAAAAAAGTTATGTTTGCCTGGTAAAATCATCAGAGGAACTGTTTCTTGTCTCACTTGTAAAACGTGGTGGATTTGTGTTCAGTTCATCCGCGTTTTTCCGTCCCAGTTTTCCTCTTTTTATAACAAAAAAGTCTTGTCTCCTCTTGTAATGCAGCTGATCTATGAACTGAAGCTCATTCTGCTGTTGCACCCATTGTAAGGAGCTCTGGATTACAGCGTCAGCCAAATGGCTAAAATGTAAAATGTCAACATAAATATTTTAAAGTGCAACTGTGCACCAGGCATAACAGACAAAAACACACACACATAGAGAGAGAGACAGAGAGAGAGAGAGAGAGAGAGAGAGAGAGGGCATGACGAGAGAAGCACTTTGAAACGGCTGATTTTTTTCCCTTCCATCTCTTTTCCCGGCACATGTTCAATTATTAACCGTCCTGACGACTCCGCCGGGATGGAGGCAGAGAGAGACAGACAGAAGGCGGGGCAGAACAAGGAGATACTTTATCAGACATCCAGCTGTGACTCTAACTGACCTTGTGTCTATTCACCTCCGAGACCTTGTGACAGGGACTGATGATGGATGCTTTGGCCTCCAGCAGAAAACTAACATTTTAGGTCACAGAATCTGGTGTATCAACAGAATTCCCAGTTTTTGATATTTTACTAGAAAGAGTTTTACAGTGTCACATTGGAAGTCTAAAAGATCATTAATGTTAATTAATCTTGCTGTAGCAATATCATAGCAACTTCAAGTACATTTGTCTTTGTAGCACAAACATATTCCACTTTTAATCCATGAAAACCTGGGTTAGGAAATGCTATTTTGCCGTGGCAAATTAATCAAAGCGACAGTCTCCTCCTGCAGCCACAGCACCTGATTGAGTCCAAAAAGTCGTCGGTCCCTCGGTCCCATTGCTGCACTGTATATTTCAGTAGATTAGATTACATGAAGCTTTAATGATCCCATAGCTGAAAGCTGCTGGGTGGTTAAATTTATATCAGCGACAAGCCACATTAGAACAAAAACTCTTCAATGTGATTGGTGCAATAGATATAAAAACACATTAGTTGCACAAATGAAATGTTATTGGACTGGATCAGATTATTTGCCTCATTAAAGGCTTAATTGTTGAAAAAAACAGCAGCAGAGCCATGCCAATGAAGCATATTGAATTGAATTGAGAGGAGGAATGAAGGGAATGTGGAGACTGAGCTGGTTCCCTTCGTCTCCTTCGTCTCGACCAGCTGCAGCAGCGGCATGTAGCTCTGTCAGTCTGCACAGTTACAGTCACATACATTTTTCATGGACCATACCTCCAGCTCTGCTGTGTATGGCTATATGAAATACTGTCTGGCAGCGCGTCAGAGGAGCTAAAATAGACCCTTGTCTCTGTCCTGATACTTTCTCTTCAAACCGTTAGAGTGATGGAGCTCGCCCCTCCTTCATCTCGATTCACTGATGATCCCTGAGGAGGAAACTCAGGGTCAGCAAGGTGGAGGTTTGAACTGTAGCAGCAATCTTTCTCCAATGCACAGTGTGTTTTTGGGTGCACGTGGTTGGTTGCGTGCGTGACTGGGGCTTTAAAACTATTTACCTACAGTGTTTTAAACAGTAAATTATGCATTACTTGTGCTTATGAGGTAAAAATGGCCTTTACTTTGGCTCAGTCAGCAACTCCGGTGCCCTTTTGTATCTCAAAATCTGAAAACATCATTTCTCTGGTCTTTCTCTGTGCTGTTTACAGTGACTGAGCAGGTCAGACGAAGGCTTTCACACCTCAATATTGGACAGCTTTGACTGCAGGAACACAGAGAGCTTTACCTGCATTGAGTTGTAATTCCTGCCCCCCAGCAAAGTAGGTCTATTTGGTGTGAATTAGTACTTTGTCAAGTGTTAACTTCAGGGTTCAGAAAGGGGTCGAGTCTGGTGTAATAAGCTCTTCACTGTTTTGCTGAAGGACACTTTGACAATAGCTGTTACGAAGAGCGATTAAACCTTTGACCCTGCTGTTATAGAACAACCTCTCCAACCTCAAGATGAATCCGACAGCAGCTGGGGACAGAAAAAGCCATGAATTGAAAAGATAATTATGAATATGTATTAATTTGTTTGAACTTGTCTCGACCTCATACAGTAGCAGTTCGATGACTCCACAAGTCGTCATAGGCAGCCGGTATATAATGAAGGATCCGAGCTGTGCTTTAAAATCGCAGCCTCCTCAAAACTCACAGATCTGTTACTCAAACTGGACTTCCTGGATTGTATTTCATGTCATACTGGTACCTGAAACAACAGCCCTCAACACCAACGCAGCCCTGTGCGTTGTTTTAATGCAGGGCTGCTTTCAGTCTGAACGCCAGCTAATCTTTCTTACACTCCAGGTCACCTGCTGTACTGCGTTGAACATCTGTCATTCAGCTTTGTTTTGTAGTGTTGTTGGTGTACTAACCTCTCTCTCTCTCTCTCTCTCTCTCTTCCTCCCAGTCTTTCCTGTTTGAGGTCAAAGTTCAACAGTCATCATGGCCGACGAATCAGACATGCGCAATGAGCTTGCGGACCTGCAGACACGCGCAGACCAGATAGCTGATGATGTACGGTAGAACACACACACACACACACACACACACACACACACACTTGTGTAAACAAGCTTACATATTGACCCACACACAGCCACTGTTATCTACTGTAATAATGAAAAGAAAGATCACATTATATTTGTCATGTAAATATGTAATAATATTTGGTTTTGTCTAACAACTCACAGTGGGTGGTACAGTCCAATAGGATATGATCCTGTGTTACCTGCTGAAGTGACAGCTAGTTTTAAGTCTAACCCATAAATCTAACAGCATTTATTTGTTGTCTAGTTTGTAATTGTGCGCCTTGATAACATTCATCACATTTAACAACACCTATTATAATATCCTCAGGCATTGCTTATTATATACACTCTTTAAATTGCACTTAAAGGAGTAATACACCCACAAAATGGACATTTGTATATTAATTACTCACCTTGTGTTACCTTTCAATCTTGAAGAAAACTTTATTTTTGTCGCATGCCTCCACGGTGAACGAAGAATAAAAAAATTGAGAAATCTTCTTGATTAATTGAAATAAATGAGGTTCCGCGTTTAACAACAGCAAAACAATATCAAAACATCTGTTTACAAACCCTCACACAACTCGTGCAGTATAATCCATGTCTCATTTTTCTAGTCATATGCTCACTAATTCCCAAGCACATGCATCTTTGCTAAAACCTTAATATTTAAAACACTTCGGACTTTTCCGGACTCACACAGACGAGTAGAGCGCCTGCGCGAGCGTGAGACGTGTTTATGCAGAAGTAGTTTACATAGTAAGGTTTTAGCGAAGATGCATGTGTTTGGAAAGTAGTGAGCATATGACTGGATAAACCAGACTTGGATTATACTACACGAGTTGTGTGAGAGTTTGTAAACTGATTTTTAATATAGTTTTGCTGTTGTTAAACCTGGGCCCTATTTGCTTCAATTCATTAAAGATTTACTCTGTTTTCGGATTCTCCGTTCACCGTGGAGGCATGCGAGAAAAACTAAGTTTTCTTCAAGAATTCAAGGTAACGCGCAGCGAGTAATTGATAAACAAATGGTCATTTTGTGGGTGAAGTACTCCTTTAATTTCATTATTGATCTCTCTAAGAAAAAGCGTAGCATTTATAATAATTTGGGAAACATAATCATCAGCTGTATTTTCATTTCTTTTTAACTTTTTTGGGGCACAAGTCTTCAGTCAAATGAACATACATTTGGTCACAGTCACTTTGTATATGATAAACTTTACAAAGAAAGTATAACATATACAAAAATGTACATATTGAACATTTTGAATTGTGATTATAAAACTAAATTTTATTTTGGAAATCCAGAAAGCAGGTTATAACCCATGTAGTTAGTCTCCATGAACATTTGCACATCTACCATCACAGCTAAAAACATGCAATTCAATTTCCATTTCATTACCTACTTTTGTCAAGAACAAAAAAATTAAAAAGAAAACGTAACTCACTGAGAACTTGTAGGTGAAGTACAGAGCGCAGAAAAACTGAGAAATTTTGAGTATTTTTCTGCTACAGTCAAAATTGATTTTTGGTCTATGACATGACATTAATTACCTGTTCTCATAAGGACACTACTGTACCTCCAAAGCCTGCAGCTTGCCGACACAGCTACTTTAATGCGACCCTCCCTTGTCTTAGCAATTTGTTCTCAAAGTCTCCTTCATCAAGACTAACTGCTTTTTTTTGGTGAAGAGAAGAACTTTGCCCTTTTTAATGAGTTGAGAGGAGCTCAGGAAGAGCAGATAATTCTGTGCAGCAGAATAATAGAGCAGCTCAAATGGCCTTATTAAACATTCATGAGGAGATAATGCAAGGCCAAGAGGCTGCATGGATGTCATGGGAGGGAAGGAAGGGAGGAATAAGGAAGGCAGGGATGGATGGATGGAGATAACACAGGGGGGGAATGAGTGAAATGAGGATTAGGAGTGAAATGAAATGATGTTTAAGAACTGGATGAGAATCGGAGGGATCCTGCAGAGGGTGGAAAGTTGGCAAACAAAAGGTAGAAATCAGATAATGAATCCTGGGATCAGGAGGAGGAAGAGGAGAGGAATAATTAAGGCTAATTATATGAGTACCAGTCATTTGTCCATCTACACATTTGAATAAAAGCAGTCTTTTCTTGTCCTTTGTTAACCTTTCACATGTATGTTTTAAACCCTTAATATTCCATCTTAGCACACTGAGATGTCTTTCTGATACTCATTACAGGTGATGTGCTGTATGTCTGTCGTTGACTCTAATCATTTGCCCTCTCTTTCTGTGCCTGCAGTCTCTGGAGAGCACTCGGCGTATGCTGTCTCTGGTTGAGGAGGTGAGTCCAATGATGACACACGTCACATGAGCAGTCACAACAGAGAGGGAATAGGCCTGCTCATGTGAATACACAAACAACGACTTCTCTTGGTGTTTTATATATTAATAGCTGCCTCAATCATTAGCACTTGCTATATTTAGCTCAGTCAGTCTGCATCTTCATCCTCACCACTATTACAGAGGAGGGACAGTCTCAGCTGAGTCAGTAACAGTGATTAGAAAGATGAAATTCAATCTTAAATCAGCACGGGAACATGTGAGTAGTAGTAGAGTAAGATCAGTTGAAGGAAACCTATATACCTAGTATATTTAAGTTGATGATAAGGAAATGTTAAACACCTCTTCTATCCCATGACGCAAACATTTCATAGGTAGAGGAACAGGCCAAGAAAATGACAGCAGACATGGTGACACATTAGGGGTGGGCAGTTTGGATAAAATCTTACATCACAGTATTTTGACATCATATATATCATGATATACTACTTTTCCTGGAAACCATATAGATAAACTATCCAGATAGGGAATTGGCACTGGGTTATAATGACAAACTCAATTAAAAATAACAACAATTGTACTTATATATTGATATACACTGATATAATGTGAGGGCAGCACTATTGGTGCTTTAGGAAACAGCTTTATGATGAACAAACGAGTTAGGTCTGGTTATTTTATTGAACCAACACTAAAACAAGCTCAGAAATCAGTTTACTGTAACCCAGCCTGATATTGAACACACATTTAAAATACTGTTTACATAGTTATGGTTTAAAGCCTTAAAACTGTCAGTGGGTAGAAATGGAGCAAATATGATTAAAATTCATCCCTGCAAGCCATGTTGAGATCAGTTGAGGAAATACCAAGCACCGCCCACCAGCCGGAGCAAACTTTCTCATTTTACAGCTAAACAGTACACTATAAGATGTTTCTGAAAACATTTGAGGCGAGAAATAGGCATTACAGTAACAGAATATTGATTCATATTTGATCAGCGCTGCCTAGTTTGACCGTTTGACCAGAGTTTGCGAGTGATTGACATCTGCCTCTGTTGAATGAACAGCCAATAGGAACGCTCCCTCTCTCTGAAATGACCTGTTTTTGGCCAAAGTCTCCCATCAAGGGCTAGATTTGTTAAAGCCTGAAAACAGAGCCATGAGGAGGTGCAGAAGTCTGGTTTTCTCTCAGAACACTTGAATTACAATATGCTGAAAGGTTATTATGGAATTTTTGCCCAATGATGCCAAAAACATATAGATCAAGTACACCTTTCCTTTTTCTATTGTAACCTGTTGAAAATGTATCAGCGACACAGGGGTGCCATGGTTTGCATGAAACTATAGTGGGCCATTACATTACTCATACTGTCAGCTAAATATTGAATTGAAGGATAGAGAAGTGCTTGGTGTCAGAGGAGTGTGATGAACAACGAGCACGGCGACCATCTGTAGAAACTTAATGTAATAGGATTGTATGGGATTACGCAAAAATATATTTTACAGCCAGTCACTTCACCACTTGAAATGATGTTCTGCTTTGGAGGGAGGAACTCTGCAGAGACACGACAAAGAATTTGTATGCTCTGTCTCATTAATGAGGACCTCGCTGCATGTGTTGCCCTCTTCATAGGCTAAGACTTTCGTCTATGTATAGGAAGACAGGAAGTTCTTCATATCTTGCATTAGATTGTCATGAGCTTGTATCGGGCCTTCAGTTCCTGCTGCTGTCTTCAGAGACGTGGCCCGGCTCTAACCCCTGGACCAGCCACCATGTCTTAATGAGACAAAGCCGTGAGGGACAGAGCGAGACCTGAGGCTGACCTAAACAGTGGCCTGCTCCTCAGACGAGCCTTTTCACTGGCAGTAGCTGAATATCTGCCCTTTTGAAGATAATGCCAAGGGAATGCCATTTGTTCGTTTCAACTGTTAGTCTCTGATTTGTGATGTCCTGTGGTTTGTTAGTGCAGAGGCGTGTTTCCTCGTGGTGCTACCACATGGTAGTTCTTGAGCTGAAACCAGTGAAAGACACAGAGACAAACAGCGACTGTGTCATGTTTTGGCTTCTCTTCACCTCTCTTGCTGACAACATGTTCTTTACCCCTCTCACTTAGCATCTCCTCAGAGTAATAGGCTCGATATAGACTGCAATGTGGCAGTAAGGCGGCATGGATTATGGATGAGACTCAACATGCATCCTCATACAATACAGTAGATATTATAAAACATTTGAGTTTATGGCCTGAATATTGTTTTTTTTGGCGTTCTATTGAAGGTCAAAACTAATCATGTGACATTCAGTTATCAGTTTTTATTACTCATTATGTTGCCAGTGGTGTTTGTCACCCTAATTTTACTGATCATTTTAATATTTTGGATTTTATTTGGTGAAGAAAGTGGTTCTGTTGCTGACCATACATTCCCTCAAGTTAACCGTGAGCACGTGCTAATACATCCTGTGTTAAAAGGGCTTATAGTGAAGCTTACACTAATTGAATAAGCGGAGAGCAGTCAGAGCAGGAAGCACCCTCACCCCGGCATCTCTCTGAGATCTGTGCAGTGATACTAGGAGTGTAACGATCCATCGATCTGGATCAATATATCGGTTTAATGATTGAACCATCCAATATATTGATTCAAAGTGAAAACACTGATACATATCATCATCTTTAAGATACGCCCTTATTTTGAAATTCTTAACTGATAAAAAAACATTTGTACTTAAACATGAGAAATGTGGTACTTTATAGTGAACAAGAGGAAGTCTATTTTTATTCTTTTTCATTTAAATGTCTGGAAGAGTCCAGTAATAAAATTGTTAAATCATATTTTTATTTTTTTTTGTGAGTTGATATAAATGTAACTGATTGTGTTTAATGGGCATTTGATATCGTCTCATATCGATCACAGCCCCCTGAATTAAATCGAATCGAAGCCGTATCGTGGCAGACTTTGTGATATCAGCAAATATCGTATCGTCAATATAATATCGTATCATGATGAAATTGGGGATATACACCCCTGTGTGATACCTGCGTGTTTATTAAAGTATAGAAAAATATTAAAGGGCCGTGATGGCATTTAGTTTAGGCTGTCCCCCAGCTTCCTATGTGAAGCTGAAGCAATACCCTGATTATTACCATTACCACTTATTATTATTCATTTATAATTAAAGGTAGGCTATGAGTGAAAAATAATGGGACTCAGAAAACAAACAAACAACAGTTTGATGGGTTGATGCCACTTTAACCTGGGTGTAAAGAACCTCTGAGAAGCTGTTTAATGTCAATTTGGCAGCTTGTAGCAAGGCTCAAAATATTAATTTAAGCATCTAAAATCCATTTTTTCAACCCCAGAAAGTAGTTAGTCGTTTAACTTGATTAATTCAACACATTGTTTGTGCATTTTTCGTTGCTCCCAACAATGTTCATCTCTCTGGAAAACACTTCTTCTTCATGTTTGCCTTCATCATATTCTTCCCTTCAGTGTAAATTGGCTGATAGTGTCCAGTGTTTTCAGCTAGTCTGACCAATAACAATAACTAATGATATCAATAACACTTGGATTGATGTATCCTTATATTAAACTAAGTGAAACAATAACCTGGCAGCTGCAACTGAGGGTTGTAAGAAAGAAATTACATAAGAGCTTAAACTGATTACTTCTCTGTAAGGATGAGTGTGATCAAAACCTGCGTGTGGAGTTTTTGTCTTGTTAACTAATGTAATATTAATGGCACAATTACACTTTATCAATAATGCGTTTATTTTGTGAAAAAATTATCTATCTTGAGTGCTACGCAAGGATAATTGGACTTCCATTCATAGAATAATTCTGTCTTAATCACAGAAATACAACAGAGAGAAAGTAAAATATGGGTAAAATGACCTTGTAGACTAACTCTTCCCTCTTAGAGGCTTTTCTCCTCTTCTAGTACTTTTCTCTTACATGATCCTTTCAGTGTCACACCCACACTGTTACAGCACTGCAGCTCTGACTCTTCTTCTCTTTACTCTCTGTTTCTAATAATCTCAATGATCCAGAAATTAAAGCTTATTCTACTCTTGTACTCAGTAAGTTGCTCCGTCGGTTGAGCTCGTCGGCCTAATACCTAAAATGTAATTGTAAAATCCATGCAGAACCTGTATCATAGTATCATTATGCATGGATTCTCATTTGAAATGCATGAACTTACATTAGAGACCAACACGGTGAAATCAATTTATATGAAAATGCAAATTTACAAGGTAAATGTGAAAACACTCACATAACAAATAATAAAACAGATAATTATTTGTTTTTGTCTGAGGTTTAAAGTGGTGCTAGTGATACTGGCACTGTCGCTCTATTGTATGAAGTAGTTATATTACAACATATAATACAGTTTTAGCTGCAGAGAGCGTCTCCTTATGTATACTTCTTTGGATGTTCAGTATGTACATGTATTACTGTAACAACTGATGTATAAAAGCCATAAAATACTTAAGGACATCATCTTTTGTGGAAACATCAGTGAGTTTTTTATCACTGTAATGTCCACAAACACTGTATAACAATGCCAGTTAGTGGTCAGACCGAAGAAACACTCACAGTGAGTGATGTGATGTGTCCTTGTCTTGTGCAAATGTGACCCATAATTTGTTCTCGGGACCAGCGTGCAACATGACCTTTATTTACCTTTTATTTATTATAGCTGGAGCCAGTAGAAGGTTAGCTTAGCTTCGCCAAATGAAAGGAAACTGGGTGATTTCGCTAGCCTGGCTCAATCCAATAATACACCTACCAGCACCTCTAAAGTTCACTAATTAACATGTTATACCTTGTTTGTGTAATCTGGTGACACAACTCTACTAACTCTACACTAAATTACTACATAGAGACACTGGTAGCCAGATTTTATTACCTTTGGACAGAGCCAGACTAGCTGTTTCCCCGTTTCCAGTTTTTATGTTAAGCTAAGCTAACCAGCTGCTGTCTGTAGCTTCTTAGCTGCCATGTCATTGTCATCCAAAAACCCCAATAGTCGGAAAAATGTTGTCCCGTAGGACTGAAAGCCCATTTTTCCGACAGCCCGTTAATCCGAAAACAAACTGCCATTGTTCCGAAAACCCATTGCTTCGAAAATACACACTCTCCGTGCAACGAACAGAAGCACATGGCTAATTATTATGCAGAAAATGACATCATCGGACCTTCCCGGTCTTGATATTTTTTCCTACTATGGCGAAGGCAGGACCCGCCCTACTATGCCTCTAGTTGTCTTACCCTGACATTCTTACCCTAAACCTAACCTATCTCACTCCTCATGCCTCAACCTAACCAACCCAACCAACGAAGACAACGAGTAATATGAGGCAGAGTGGTGGGTCATGGCACGATGACGTCATTCTGCATAATATTTAACCATGTGCTTCTGTTTGTTGCCCGGAGAGTGTGTATTTTCAAGCAATTGGCCTTTGATTTCGGGATAACGGGCTGTCAGACAAATGGGCTTTTCGTCCAATGGGACATTTTTCAGACTATTGGGGTTATTATCTTTCAAAAATAATTAGTTTTAAATATATGCTGGGATTTGGACTTTAGCATATAAATAACTCAAACCTACTGTATTTATTTTGCACTTGCTTTGTTGCTTCTATGAAAAGCTAATCAGGCATGGTACTGATTAACTATTTACCTAAAAAAAACAAAAAACTACAAAAATGGGTTCAGTCGTACGTGCAAAATCTAAAGATTAGCAGCATAAATCCAATGTACAGTATCTAAACTGTATCAGCAATGGAGAGATGTGGTTTAATGAATGACCTTTGTAGTGCAACACATCTGATACGTTGTTCTGAAAAGGGTTTATCAAGAAAGATCCAGAGATATTGAAGTTCTTATGAAAACCGTTATCTTCACACCAGGCAGGGAAGAGAAATGAGAAATTCCTCGGTAGGTCAGAATGAAATGTGAAGAGAGCAGGAGAGGGAGATGGAAATGAAAAAAAGAGAGTAAGACGGGAGAGGGACGAGGAATTAGATGAGGAGAGTGTGAAAGATAAACAGCGAGGTAGAGAGGAGTCTGTGAAGGACATCATGTCCAAATGCAATGCCTCTGTGGAGCAGAGAAACGGGGGATCTGATTTGATGAGCAGCGTCGGACCTGAAGTCTGAGAATACATTATAAAAGATGGATGGGTTATTACATTCACGCAGGCTGACTAGAAACCAACACACTGTTGCCTCAGTGAGAAAAATATTTACCTTAAAGGGACTATTTGTAACTTTGTACGCGCATAAATGTAGCGGGTCGTCACACATGCGCGCTCGCATATGCGCGTTCGCGTGTAGCCGCTGTACCCTCCTCCTCTGCCTGCTCGCCTTCACTCAGACAGCTCAGCTCGCTCCACCTCTAGACGTGAACGTGCGTTCACTACACACTGCAGAAGAGTTAGTTTAGTTCTGAGAATACCTAGAGAATGCACAGGGGACGTTTGTGCAGAAATAACTGCTGCAGCTCCTCCAGACCAACAGAGGTTTTCCGTGTCTTGTGAAGTGACGGAGCTTTACGTTGTCTTCTCGTTACCGACCGGGTGCCGGTGTCTCCTCTGCTCTCTCCGGCATTTCTGAAAGTTACAAATAGTCCCTTTAACAACTCATTTGCTCCATCGGTTGAGTCTTAAAGCCAAATAGAAGAAAAATAGATTTAAAGACAAGAAGACATTTTTGGATGGATACTTTTGTTATTGTATAGTGATACTTTATATCCAAGGCAAAATGGTTTGAATATGATTCTCCGGGGCAAAAGATCACTACATGCCTTGGTTAAGCAATATTTTGACATTTTTACACTTATTTGCTTTCTTGCTGAGAATTAGATGAGAAGATCAATATTGATCTCATGTCTGTACGGTAAATATACACCAACAGCTGCTTAGCTCAGCTTAGAATAAAGACTGAAAACAGGTGAAACAGGTAGCCTGGCTCTGTCCAAAGGTACAGAATCGGTCTGCCAGCGCCTCTAAAGCTGGGCATACACTGTACGATTTCAGCCCGTTTCTGGCCCGAAGTTTGAGCTTGCCGACTGGCCGGGAGGAGTTTGTCTTTAAAATCTTCCTGGGAGCTTGATACAGACACCTCCTTCAGTCTTTTAGTAGCACCTTTAATTCATCCTCCCCTGTAAGACTACATAGGCAGAACACAATTTAAGAAAAAGACTTCCTACCTTAATAGTCATTAAATGGGCTTAAAACTCATTTTAAATGCCAGCACTGCTGCTAAGCATAGAAATGAAGAACAAAGAAAGACAGATGGGTTTAAAATATTAAATATCTATTAATCTCTTGAAAAGTTGTCACCACCTGCCATGTTCATTTCCTGGGCAGAAAAAGTATTTTGGGAGAAACTGTTAAAAAATCATCAGGTCCAAACCGTGACTCACTGCGCCACAGCAAAGTGTGAATAAGACCTGATATTCTGCATGCATGTATGTGTGTGTTTGTGTGTGTCTAATGAGCCATACAGGAAGATGTGATGTCATTACATCAGACCGTGCCAGTTGGCGTGGTCAGGTATCCTGTCCTGTAGTTCAGGAGCCACGGCTGCCCTCGCATGTCTGTGGTTTCCCATGATTCCTGGTGGATAAACAAACACTTCTTTAACTGAGTTTAAGCACTCATATCTGTAAACATTAGCTCTACTACAAGTTTCTGTGCTGAGGATTATTAAATTATCATTTATTTGTCCACAAAGCTCATGTAAATATACCGCTTTTCTCCTTCTAACTTGCTGTTTCTGGAGAAAACCATTTAACTTCACACTGATACAGATCCGTGGCCACTGGCAGATCTCTGTCGTAGTCGGTTTGATTGATACTAATATATATGTCTATGTCTAACTGTTTGATTGATACTAATATCTATGTCTATGTCTAACTGGCCTCCAGCTCTGCTCTCTATCTATCACTGCACCAGGAAGGTCAGAGCACACTTTGATCCAAAATAGCTGATGCATGAACTGAACGGCCTTTGGTTTTTAATATCTGTCAGAGGAAGCCTCGGGCTCATGGCGAGCACAAAGCTGTTGTTTTGCTTTATGCACGGTGGTTAATATGGTTATCGTGTGCTTACTGAAGTGTGTTATTATACGACAAAGCCTAGTCTATGCGTGCACAGAGAAGTAACGGCGTATATGAGTCGGCATGACTGTTCATGTTTAGTACGTGCTTGTGTGTTTGAGCGTGTGCCAACTTTGTAAGCCAAATCAGAATGTTTCATTACTGGAGCTTTGTCAACAAATCTCTGGTACCAGCCCAGTGAACATGACAAATATAACACATGCCATTTGGTGGACGAGTTTATCGCGGGAATCTGTGCAGGAGGATTTTGCATGAATATATTTGTGTTTTTCTTATTGTCTCTGTAAGGTTTTTGGAGGTTTACAATTTGGTTTTATGCCTAATAGTTGGATGTAAGTATGTCTCTGTATGAGGCATGCTTCTAAAACAGAGCTGTAGAAATACTACTCCAAAGGCACTACCTGGTTGGTTTATCCACCTTTCATGTACCACAGACACTGTACAGACCATGGTTACATTTTTCAGTGTTACGTTGCTTTGATTTTCACACATTCACTTACTGTGAGCAAGTAAAGCTCCTAATGGCTCCTAAAGGACACAAAAGTGGTATCTGTAGTGTTTTACTTCTGTGACTTTGCTCCATTCTTGGGTAAAATATAATGCATTAAATCCTCCCATTCCTGTGTTGACTGATGACTGTTCTGTTTTAGTTTAAAGGAATAGTTTGAGAATTTGGAAAATTTGCATATTCGCTGTCTTGCTGAGAGTTTGATGAGAAGATTGTTCGCTTTCTCTGTAAATATGGAGCTAGAGCCAACTGGCGGTTATGTTAGCTTAGCACAAAGACTGGAAACAGGGGGAAACAGCTAGCCTGGCTCTGTCCAAAGGTAAAAAAAAAAAAGAAAACAAATCTGCAAGCCAGCACCTTGGAAGGTCATTATTGAAAGTGGCAGTAGGCAGAATATTTTTGGCATCATTGGGCAAAAAAATCCATAATAACCTTTCAGCATATTGTAGTTCAAGTGTTCTGAGAGATAACTAGACTTCTGCACCTCCTCATGGCTCTGTTTTCAGGCTTTAAAAAATCTAGCCCGTGACGGGAGACTTTGGCCAATCACAGGTCATTTCAGAGAGAGAGCGTTCCTATTGGCTGTTCATTCAACGGAGGCAACTGTGAATCACTCACAAACTCCGATCAAACAGTCAAACTAGTCAGCGCTGATCAAATATGAATTCATATTCTGTTACTGTAATGACTATTTCTTGCCTAAAATGTTTTCAGAATCATCTTACTGTGTACTGTTTAGCTGTAAAATGAGAACGTTTGCTCCGGCTGGTGGGCGGTTCTTGGTATTTCCTCAACTGATCTCAACATGGCTCACAAACTTTCTAATTTTACAGCTAAAGCGGTATCAATATTCTGTCATCTCTGCAAGAAAGCAAATAAGTGTATTTCCCAAAATGTCAAAAATATTCCTTTCGAGTCGAGCTGTTTCAATTGTGCAGACAAGCTCAAAAAAGTGATTTCAAATTGTAATTTGACTCACCTCTGCTGTACTGATACTGTAGCTCTGCTCTGCTAACCTTCACTGATCTGTCACATTTATTCCTCTTTTCCCAACTTCTCTTTCTTTTTTTCCATCCCCCTTTCTGTCTGTCTGTCTGTTAGAGTAAAGATGCCGGCATCAGGACTCTGGTCATGTTGGATGAGCAGGGAGGTAAGTTGATAGGGAGAGATCACTAAAACACTATCTCTCTAACATCTGTCTGCACTTTTAAGCTGCTCTACCACCGATTCTCTCTTTACGCTGTGCGATGGGAGAGTCGTCATCAGCAGTACGTCCAGTATAACGCTGTAGAGCCCTATCGTCCAATTTACAACACAGATGAAAATGACCTTTATGGTTTTATAATTACTAATGCAGAAGAACGGTTTGTTTCTGCCAAGTGTTTAAAAGTAACCTCAGCTGCAGTCTGAGCTAATGTGGCTGAAATGATTATACTGGATGTGACTATTGAGCTAGCCTTCTGCTTCGCCTCCCTGTTACTAAACTTATATGCTTATATGCTACCACTACTAAATCAGTATCAGCGCTAAAAGCAGTGATGTATTTGCTCTGTAAAACCAGCTGGTAATAGATATGCTTTACCATTCTCCTTTCTCTGAGGAGAAACAATGATCAGTTTGACTGGTAATGACAAGCACATACATTATCTTTCTCGTATTCTTCGACATCCTCCCCGGTTCTGCCCAAATTACTGTATAGCTTGATCCACCGTTAAGAGTTAAAGGAGCTCTCCACCAATTTAGGTACCTGTGAAAACAGTTGCATGATGTCCATTGTGGCTCTAGTGGAACTTTGTAAAGTTTCTCAAGTGATGGTGGGGTCTAACAAATCATGCTATCGAGTTGCATGATGGGAAATGTAGGAACCAGTGTTTTGTTTATGGAAGTGCAATACAATATTTTGTTTGTAGGGCCCCTTCCCCAATTACTGAATAATATCATCACTAGTATTGTTCATAAACATAGTATAGAATTTAGAGGATAAGCCCTGCATAATATTTCTATAGTATTCTTATAATGTCTGTTAGGACTTTGAACATGTGTGGGGCAGTTTAGCAACTTACAATGAGCTGAAATACTTAAAGTATCACATTCTAGCATGTCATTTCTAATGTCACTTTAAAATATTCTTATAGTAACTTATGATTTTGTTGTTGTATGTACACCTCGTGGTGCACCCAACATTATATGGATAAGGATAATAAGGATAATGTACAGCGAGCCGGTCATTGTTGTGAAAGAAAGCCCCAACAGGGTGATGCCGCACCTCGGCGCGGAGCAGAGGTACATTATCCCACTTATAACACGGCTACTTACTTAAGAAATCAATAATTTAACACAAAAACGGTCCGCCAGAGTGCGACATCAGAACTACGCCCATAGCAACGGTCTGTTATACAGTACATAGCAACGGTCTGCTATAAAGAAATAACAGACCATAGAATTCTGTGATCGACCAATCAGAATCAAGTATTCAGCAAAGCCTTCTATACGTTCTTTTGTTGCTAAACAAACAGTGAGTTCAGGATATTTTTCTCTTATGATATCAGTATAATGTTATATGATAGAGGCCGTCAGTCTGTCCTGTCCAGAGTCTCTCCAGATATCGAGGAAGAGATCTGCCTGCCAGTCACAGGTGCTGCTGCAGCAACCGAGGATGAACAGAGTAGTTCATAAAACATCAGGATTAACACACCCAACCCCGCGTTACTGGCCTCCACTACCAGTTTACCTCTGAGAAACAAGAGGACATGCACGCCATAAGTCTGCATTTATCAATAAAGACGATTTTACTAGTAAAACTACTAACAAATAATACGATCCACACTGTCAACAACTTGACTACCGTATGAATAACATCAGCAGTATTGCCGCCGGCTTATCTTTTGTGCCAAGATTAGCAGATTTTTAGCCACAAATCCACCTCCACACACTCTTTTTTAAACTCTCCTAGAGTACCAGATAGACAACACTGCATGAACACTACTGCTCCTTATGGGGCTTCTTGGTGACTGTTGGCCCTGGGTCGGCTGCCCCCTGCCCCCCCCCCACTATTGGCTTGTGCTCCGCTCCATGCGTGAAAGAGCAGCCTAATTGGCCTGTCAAAGGAACAGATAGCCTGTTTCCTCTCTCTCTCTCTCTCTCTCTCTCTCTCTTTCCTCCTGTCTTCTTCCCTCCGGAGTAACGGCTGCGTCAGTGCACGGCTCACTGCTGTTAGCACAGGACAGCAATCAATTCACAGATTTAAATTACCTCTGCCTCTCAGCAAATGTCCTCTTAACCTGATCCCCCATCTGTCTCTGTCTCTTTCCGTCTTCCTCTTCTTCTCTTCTTTTCTCTATCTGACGCTCCTTCTCTTCTTTCCAACCAGCCCCCTGCTCTCGTTCCCTTCACTTTTCTCTCCTGACCTCTATACGTTTCTCCTCTCCTGTCCCTTTGCCTGGAGATCACTTTGGTTACAATAATAATGAAGCTTTTGTTTTCTTGACTTCAGTCGTTCCGTCTATCCTTCTCTCTTTCTCCAACCCCTCCTTCCCGTTTACTGCTGAACTACACTTGCCTCTATAATTGGAGGCTCTGACAGATTTGTCATGTTATTTACACCAAGAATTCCCTCTTATATTGCCATGAAAGAAAGTAATAGCTTTCCATGCCCGTGGTAATTAATACTGTCTTGTTGAGCTGTAAACTGGGGTGTAACTAATCCCTCTGCCCTTTACAAACACACACACTAGCAAACACACACACACGCGCGCAGGTCATAGGAGGAGATTTTTCATTTCTTGCAGTGATGTATTACCTATGGTGGAGGTCTCGCTGGAGCTAATGAGTCCCTCCCTGCTCGGCTGTTACATGCATGTTGACCTGAATTACGCCTCGTTCAGGGCTGATGGATGGCGGCTCTGCCTCAGTGAGCCCCCGCCAGCAGCAACTCGCAATACACAAACCATTGGTTGGATTGTATCTCCTGCAAGTTGAAAATGTAGAAGGAGCGTAGTTGATGTTTCTTTATAATGAGAAAACGTATTTTCCTTAAACTGATAGCTAGAGATCGCCTTTTTTCCATCTTTTTAATTACCACCTCATCACCTGGACACTGTTACGGCTTCTCTCAGTGACTCTCTTCTTCTTCTGTTACTCTTACAGCCAGACATTGATTTACTTACATACCACCAGTTAATGACACACGTTAAACCAGCTATATGCTGGATATTTTCCAGGCACTGAGTTGCACACACACACCAGTGTCTCATTTGCCTTCATTTTCATCTCATGGCACTTTGAGTAAAGGGAATTTAAGAGGTGGAACGTACAGTTTAAAGTGCGGGGTTGTCTGAGGTACTTATCCATAGTCAGTGTATTACCTACAGTAGATGACGTTCGACACGCCCCCAGCATTGAGAAACAGACAGGAGCACCGGAGCAAAGCAATACTGTGCTGTGGACGGGGCCGGCAGAAAAACGTATTTTAGCCACCTAAAAAAAAGACTCACCTAAAACATTGATGTTCGTTTAAGTGTACGCTATATTTGGAATATTGTTTAACAGTGAACTGAACTGAAAGTGAAACGTATCTATACTGTTTTTGTCATCTGAGCCTGCTGGCTTTGGAGAGAGCATAGATAAGTTTCACTTTCAGTTCAGTTTGCTGTCGGAAAGGAGAAGGAAAGGGCTTTCTGATGGCAGGATAAACCTAAAATACTCTAAATATAGCATACACTTAAACTGATATTGATTTTTTTAGGTGGGCCTTTCTTTTAGGTGTCTAAAATAAGTTTTTCTGCTGGTCCCTTCCACAGCACTGTATTGCTTTGCTTCGGTGCTGGTGTTTCTGTCTGTTTCTCCAAACTGGGGGTGTGCCAACTGTCGTAGGTAATACACCTACTATGTATAAGTACCTCATACATCCCCACTTCAAAACACCCAAACTATCCCTTTAAGAGTTAGATCTCTTAGAACCTGGAGAGTCAGGGTATTCTTTACTTAAACCTGCAAGGAGATGTGAAGGATGGAGTTTGAACCTAGAATAACACTATAATATACAGTATAATTGTAGCATATTAACAATCAGTGCACAGTAATTTAGTACAATTTTGTCAGCTTCTTAAACTTCCTTTTTCTGATGATCTTTTTACTTTTGTAAGGAGGCTTTTCTTTGTCTCTCTCCCAAAGGACAGAGGTTATAAACAGATCTGTTGCCCAAAACCAATAGAGTTTTCCCCGTTCCGTGTTACCATTTCAAGTTTTTATTTAAACTTTATCCTCAATGTTGCTTAACGTAGAAACATAGTACTCTCCTGGATATTCTAACAATCCTATAGGTTTATGTTATGACCACTCATAATACTACAATACGCATGATCCTCGGCCGCTGTTGCCATGGAGAAGAAGGTAGTCAGAGGCGTGAATCAGGTGCTTCGCCGGTGCATGTTGAGAACCAAACGCAGTGCCATAGTTGATGAATTCATTCAAAATTGACCCTGAATTTAAAACAGAGTTGATTTCAGCTGCAGGTGATGTTTTCACTTTTCTCAACACTGTCGTTTTTAGCTTTCTCCCACATTTAAGGACAGGAAGTTCCTTAATTTCATAGATTTTTTTATCATCTGTGTTCCTGTCATAGTGTATAAAAAAGCTGGAAATGTAATGATAATATGACAATGATGTGATAGGCCTTTTTCCCAGCAGACATTTTGACATGTCACAGCAGGACAAATAATTTAAAATGCTGCTGTGAAAAAGGCCTGTTGTACTCATTCTGTGTTGATTTGAATCATCCTACTTGTGGGGAATGAATGGCTGCTCAGGGTGTTTGCACCCATGAGGTATGCGCCCTGACCGCTCTGCTGGGTCAGGTTGCCCCCAGAGAAATCCTACTATCTAACAGGTTAAACCTGTGACTGACTATAGGAGAGGAGGGGGAGGCTCTCACACGATAATCCTCAGACATACGTGAGGAGGCTGGCTCGCCCGGCTGTCCGAAGCTGAGGAGATAAACAATGCCTCTCTCTTTCTCTCACATTCTTCCTCTACTCAATCCCTCAATTTTACCTGGGATTACTGCTGCAGGCCATTTAGTTGTCGTCTCATAGACTGTATGTAAAGATGGACGAAGTGTCTCAACTTTCTCCCATTGTACAGAAGTGAAGCCAAAATATACCGGTTACAGGAGCTGCCATCTTGAGATTTTGACGTCATTTGGAGCCTGAGTCTGAGCAGTAGTGAACGGGCGGTGGAGACAGTTGAGTCAAATGAAAAAACATTTGTGGAGTAAAAAGGAGCGAAGGCTATTTTCTTAGTTGTCTTAGCTTTCCGCTAAATTGTTACGAGTTTGCTCAGTCTCTGTGTCTGTATTAAATGGGATTACGGAACGGATTGTTCAACCTTCCCAGGTTAAATGTTGCCATGTTATATTTTGCCGATGGCAATCACTCCTGTCGCTATAGATACCTCTGCTTCAGGTTAAGGACCTGATTTGACTCTTTGACCCTGATAGCAGAAGTCTGTACAGCTTACGCAAGAGTCCAAGCAAGGTTGTTATTCACTATCAGATGTGGAGCAGGTGGCAACCTACGGGTCTGAAAAGTGAAGCCAATGCTGAAGTGCCTTGAACTTGCATTCTTTCTAACAGCCAGCAGGGGGCGACTCCTCTGATTGCAAAAAGAAGTCTGATTGTATAGAAGTCTATGAGAAAATGAGCCTACTTCTCATTTGATTTATTACCTAAGTAAACATTGTAAACATGAGTTTATGGTCTCAATCGCTAGTTTCAGGTCTTCTTCAATACAACATGATGTTCATTTAGTAAATTATGGTCCCATTTAGAGTCAAATAGACCATAAAGCAGAGTATGATTTAGGGCGTGGCTACCTTGCTTGATTGATAGGTCGCTACCACGGCGTTGTCCGGTCTGGGAGTTGTCCATGTTTTCATCTTACAACTTTTATCCTTTCACAGCGTGTTTTTAGTTAATGAAAGTTAATTGTAACATTTTGTTCGCCTAAAAATTACTTATTCAGCATTCGGTTGTACTTAGCTCCACCCTCTTGCGTCTGGTTGCAAAAAAACAAGATGGCGAAGGCCAAAATGCCGAACTCAAGGCTTCAAAACGGCAGTCCACAAACCAATGGGTGACGTCACGGTGACTACGTCCACTTCTTCTATACAGTCAATGATGTGGAGACTAAATTCAACTGACAATCTGCTCCACTACCATACTGTTATGTTGTGGATCAGTAGCACTGGTTTTTATAGATCTTGAGCCAGTGTTTTATGACCATTTGTGTCCTCTGCACTACAATGTGACAAATCAAACCTAAGGAGTTTTTCCCGGAAGACAAAGTGCCCCCTTTCCACTGATGGAGATTACTGCTATCCTGTCCTATAACCATTAACCAGTCGGAGAGAGGACCTGACCTTGAATCAGAGCTTTTTATAGCTCTGTGCCCTATTGACCATCTGAGTAAGGAAGCACCAGCGACTTAACGTGCCTGAATGGTGCTTTTCATCACACTAATTTCATGATTTGTTCATCGATTTGTTGCTCGTTTATTCAATTGTTTCTAAGTGTTCTGCCTATCACGGTCTCTTTCACGGCTCCCATTGATGTGCAGCAGTATTCAGACACTCAGAGCGGCAGAATTAACATCTTCATGCACAGATGCAGTGCTGGATGAAGCATGCTGCCAATGATGCAGGTATTGCTACTTACTCAGAGAAGCAATGTGTCACTTTGGATGGAGGTAGGAAACAAAAGTAGATTCCAAAGAAATCAATTTACATGCAAAGCAATGTTTGTGTAGTCACTGTGTCAACAGCTACTCTTGATGCTTGTTGCCTGCTTTGCCTTCTGCATCTAGCCAAACCATTTTTGCCTCTTGCACCATAGTGTAGAAGAGCCAACCCTGGCAAAAGCGAACCAGTCAAATTTATTTCACTGCTCTCATGCCTTTGTCCTCACCAGAGCAACTTGATCGTACGGAAGAGGGCATGAACAAGGTGAACGCAGACCTGAAGGAGGCCGAGAAAGATTTAAAAGATGTAGGACAATGCTGTGGTCTTATATGCCCATGTATTAAAAAGTAGGTACCGGCCAGGAGCCTCAAGCTTCTGTCTGTCCAGTGCTGGTGGTGGTGGTGGTGGTGGTGATGTCTGATGTCTCTCTTGTCACAGTCAATGTCTTTTTTTGTCTCTTCTCCTTTGTTTACCCTCTCTACATCCCCTCCCCTCCTTCAACCCGCAACTTCTTCCTCCTCTCTTCTCTTCTCATGTGCTTTCGTTCTTTTGCTGGGAAAAATGACAATGTGTTGGTAATCAGAGCAACTGGAGCGCATCGAGGAGGGGATGGACCAAATCAATAAGGACATGAAGGATGCAGAAAAGAATTTGAACAATCTAGGACAGTTCTGTGGTCTATGTTCATGTCCCTGTAACAAGTAGGTGCTGCCTGTGTCGCCTGACTGCATGTGTTTCAGTGCCTGCCTTCCTGCCTCTCTCTCCACCTGCCTGCTTCTGGTGTGTAGAGCATGGTGAACTGTGGTGTGAGCTGTCAGGCCCATAGCCACAACAACAACAACAACACACTCTCGGAACAGGCACCAGTGCTGCATGCATGCATGTGTTGGCGTGTTTGGTTACGTTAAGAGGGTGCATGCATGGACAACACACACATCTGCACACCAGGTTCCGACGCCACTTTATTCGCTGTTGTCATCAAAAGCCCTTCATTCCACATTGGATGAGAGATTCTCTTCCAGCAGGTAGCAGCGTCAGCAGGGATCTGGGCCACGGCACCCACCACCCCCCTAAACCCCACACCCCATCCAAGCCCCCATCCCTCTAACCCTGCAGCATGATGAATCATGCTGTGTACAAAGTCCAACCAAAGAATGACTAGTTGCCTTCTCTACTAAAGCCCTGTTCAGACATGGCATTAACATGTATCATGGGTGATCCGATCACAAGTGGACAGGTCTACGTACGTCTGTTCACACCTGGCATTATAATGCACATGCGTCTTGAGTGACCACTTGTGATCGGATCTCACTTTCCCGCTCTATATGCAAAAAAACACAAAGTAAACACATCGCTAATACAGCAGACGTTGTGACATAATATTAGAGGAATGTCTACATATTCGTAAAAATATAAGGTTATTGTCCACCGGTGGGACCTCCGTGCTGGCGACACCACTGCCTTTGCCAGGCAACAGCGGGGTACAGAGCTTCAGAGCCGGGGATGAGAGCAAGTAAGCGAGCAGCTCTGTGCAGAGCACCGTTGCAATGCAAGGTCTGAACAGGGCCTTAGACCACATTCAGAGGGTGGTCTAAGGCCCCGTTGAGCTGACACCTGCCTGCCCGCTCTCATCCCTGGCTCTGAAGCTCTGTTCATATGTAAAAGTGGTGATGTCAGCGGCACATAGGTCCCCGGGGACCGCTGGTAGGCAATAACCTTATGTTAATAAAATCTACCAAGATTCATGAATATGTAGGATATTACCACTGACATTTCTGTAATCTTACATTGCAACATGTACTGTATTAGCCATGTGTTTACTACGTGTTTATTTGCATACAGAGCGGGGAAGTGAGATCGGATCACAGGTGGTCACTCGAGACGCACGTTGAGGCGCATTCTAATGCCAGGTGTGAACTGACGGGTTAGAGCTGTCCAATTGTGATCGGATCCCCCAAGACACATGTTAATACCAGGTCTGAACAGGGCCTAGATTACTCATTTGAATTTCATCCATTTTGATTCCATTTGTAAATAAAACTGTTGGTCTTTTACATGTTTTTATATACTTGGGGCTAAAAGAAAGTTATCTGATTCAAAATGATCAGTTTCATATATGACTGTATCATAGTTCCTGGAATTTGTGACATCCAAAGTTTTACCTGATACACTTTCAGAAAAAAATGGACTGTCCCACATAATGAAATATCATACAAGAGTGAGGTAAACTTGTTCTCTGAGCACATTCAACATCGGGGTCTACCATTTTAATATTAAAGGGATAGTTTGAGTGTTTTGAAGTGGGGTTGTATGAGGCACCTATCAATGGTCAGTAGACTACAGCCTACAGTAGATGACGGTTGATACGCCTCCAGTTTGGAGAAACAGACACGAGTTACGGTACGGAAGCAAAGCAATGTACCGCTGTGGACGGGGACAGCAGCAAAACATATTTTAGCCACCTAAAAGAAAGATCTACCTAAAAAAAATCGATATCAGTTTAAGTGTACGCTATATTTAGAATATTTTCACCGCTTTATTTTGCTGTCAGACAGCCCTTTCCGACAGGGAACTGAAGCCGTCTGTGCTCTTACCAAAGCCACCAGATTCCATTGAATAAAACAGTACTTTTACCTTGCAGAACACGGAGGGTTGCCGGTCTACCGCTGCCTCGATCGGTTAGTTAGTTTGTGCTGTTGTGTGACTTTGATGAATCCGAACTAACCAAAATCACAGAATAAAACAAACAAACTAAAAGATTGAGGCAGCGGTAGACCAGCAGACCCTGTGTTCTGTGAGGTAAAATTGTTGTTTTTTTCAATGGAGTCTGGTTTGCATTGGCTAGAGCATAGATAATAGCTTCAGTTCCCTGTTGGAAAAAGCTGTCTCATGGCAAGGTAAACCAGCGAAAATATTCTAAATATAGCATGCACTAAAACAGATATTTTAGGTGGCTAAAAATATGATTCACTGCCGGCCTCGTCCACAGTAGTACATGGCTTTGCTTCTGTGTGGCAACTCCTGTCTGCTTCTCCAAGCTTGAGATGTGCCAACCGTCATCTACTGACTATCGATAAGTACCTCATACAACCCCACTTCAAAACACCCGAACTATCCCTTTTAAGGATATGAAGGTGGATTCTGGGACCAATATATGTACTGTATACAGTTGTCTATCTCAGAGCTATAGAAAACACAAGTGGCTGACAAACTAAGAAATAAATTGGTTATGTAGGTTATCTTGTAGTGGGTCTGCAGCAAGATGTTTATCTTCTGGGAATGAATTAGATGATGCCTTAATCATTTACCAAATGCAGTACTGCATATCTGAAGCCAGGCATTAGTGTAGATAATGCACTGTGTTTTGTCTTCTTGAGGCAAGGCTTAAACAGATCCAAAACAACCTGATTTTTTTCTGTGTTAGATCTGACCTAGAATGGCAGATTTTAGTATTTCTTTTTCTTTGCCTTCCCTCTGGAGATTCAGTAGACATTTTAACAAGAGATTCTTTTCTCCAAAACAGGGCTGAGCAGGATCTTGACAGTAGCTCATGTAACTAATCTGCTTTATTTGCACCACAGCCGTCACTTTGTAGCAGTTGGTGTTTGTTTAATAGTCACCACCTGATTTTGGCTTGAACTTTTTTGTTTTGTGTATGAAGGTATATTAGGAGTTTGCTGCCTCCATTTGGTCCATTTTGGTCCTGCCTCCATATGTGATTGTTTTGGGTTCAGATCTTGTCTATTCTATAGCTCTTTGGTCCTCCCCATCATTAACCACTTGTTACGTGATCCTGTGGTTATGTCGTGTGTTTCATCTGATCGCGTCTCTTTATATGGCAGGGTCAAATAGCATGAGAAAAATAATTCTTGCTTGTTATTATAAACCGGAGCACCTGATGGATGTGGCTTACCACCTCAAGACAACAACGCTGCATACAGTAGTTGCCTTTCATTGAAAAGTGAACAAATACAACTTTTAAATGGCCTAAACTGTGTTCGTCATGTTGTCCTCAGTGGTGACCTCCACTCATCAGATACTCCAAACATAAAAAACAAACGCTAAGAATTAGATTTGCCTATTTGACTGTATACAGTGTATCATGCTACAGATTCATCCATCCAGATGTAATGAAGGGCTCATCACAGCTGCTGTATTATTTAGTCTCACATGCAAAATGATCACCGTTCACTCACTGTTTTGTTTTGTTTTTGGTTGATTTTCCACAACAGATCTAACTGCTTTCTTTTAATAGATACAGCATGTGTCTGATCCTCTTCCTCTTTACATGTTTTCCCTTCCCACGTCACACATCGTGTACTATGTTTCCGCCCTGCACGTCCTCTCAATCTGCATGTGTGTTTGTGTCTCCTCTTGTCTGGAGTCTGGTCATTATGTTCTGTGTTTGTGCTCTTGTGTATGTGCTTGTGGGAAATGGTTTTAAAGGAACTTGGGTTACTTTATAACGCAAGCCACATGTGAGCTTATTGTGCTCCGATTCAATTGATCTGCATGTTAGATCAATTATTCACGGATTGCAAATGCACGTATGTAAGTTCATCATACGTGACTGGCATGTTGCTTTTAGTAGGTTAATTGGCTTGACACCATATTATGCAATGCATTCCAAACATACAGTATATTCATGTATGTTTTAATAGCTAGAAAACATGCACTTACATAGACGTGCATACACAGAATCACACTCCAGTGTCACACATACTGACCAGCATACACTCACATGCACACTCACAGCACACCTAGTCATGGTCACATTCACAAACAAGTAAACAAGTGCACACAGATACACGTATCTACACACAAGCACACACAATACAACAGTTGTACTGGCCCTGACTGAAATGTGTGTGTGGTAGGATTAAGGGCGGGGGCCAGGCCTGGGGAGCGAACCAGGATGGAGTGGTGAACAGCCAGCCGGGGGCTCGAGTGATGGACGAACGTGAACAGATGGCCATCAGCGGGGGCTTCATCCGCAGGTAAGTATGTGTGTAGGTGTTGGACTGTGTGTGTGTGTAGCTGGCGTGCTTTATTGTTCCTATGTGTTTGCATAAGTGCTTGTGTATGGTGTGTTTGTGTGTATTCGAGTATGTGATACTGTTTAAACCCACAATTATATGAAATTATATGAGACTTATCCTGGAATAGGTTGCCCAGTTGGACTTTTAAAGAACAAACACCATCATTATGGACAATATGTCAGTTGCTAACCTGTATTTTCATACTATTCCCCCTGGGAATGATTGAAATTGATGTTTAGAGGCGTACAAATTGAAGTGCTGTGCAGAAGAACCAGGACATGTAGCAACTCATAATGTAAGAATTGCGAATAATCTAATAATTTAAATGTAATAAAAGCTCATAAAATAAGAAAACCATGCCAGCATAACATAATAGCAGTTTTGTGCATAGTGTAATAAATTATTAGATTATGAGAACATTTTTACATTATAAACTAAGCAAAATAATGTATAATGTAATAAATTCAGCATATATTATAATAATTTTAAAAAGAGTAATCTCAAGTTGAGTTCTTAATTTAAAGCAACTCGACTTTGTCTGTTTGGTCTAGAGGATATTTTCATCAAACAGGTAAAAACTGATGAAGCCTCTTGGATGTGTGACAAAATTCAGGACTACAAGATATCCAGTGACCTGGACAAATGAAAAACTTTACAGAGATGATGCTGAATTAAATAGACTGGGTGATTCTATATATAATTATTCCAGTTACTATAATATGGAATTAGTCTCAAAACATGCAGACATAAAAACCAGGCGCGTGCACATGATCACCATCCCTAGTGTCAGAAGTCAATAAGGTGAGAGTTTAACTCTAAACTTTGTCATTTGAATAAATGTTTGAAGCCTGAGCAGAGAAAACTATCCGCAAAAAAACAATGATTTGAGGTATGTAGGTAAAATGAATTCAAATCTGTGTCGTAGAGCTTCATATTAATCATCTTGTGACCCTCTTATCTATCTTGTCGCGCGTTGGAGGCGTCCCGACCCTCTGATTGGGAATCACTGAGTAATACTATGAGATATGATTCAATCCTCATGGATCCTAGAGCGTTATCAGGGTGTCTTCCTCTTGCTGAGGTTTTTCAGTTCCTTGAACTCTCACAGATTGATGTAAAGTGCTGTCCATGGTGCTGAATCTTCAGACAGCCCATAACATGAGTGAGATATACTGTAGTAAAGCAGGCCATGTGGTATTATAATATATTTTAAGCAGTCACCTGTATGACTATGTCCAAATATTTGAATTCCAAGGACATTCAAGGAAATTAATTTAAAACATATTGTATGTAAACTCGTAGTGCACTGAACCGCACCATACCGTTGTGTGAGGCTTGTGCTTTCTGGCACAATGTAATAGATCTCAACATAATCTTAGTCCTAATAGTCCTAATTCCTCCTCTTCCTGTTTGCTCCAGGGTAACGGAAGACGCCCGGGAGAATGAGATGGATGAGAACCTGGAGCAGGTGGGCGGGATCATTGGAAATCTGCGTCACATGGCCCTGGACATGGGTCAGGAGATTGACACCCAGAACCGCCAGGTCGATAGGATCATGGAGAAGGTACTGTGCAGAGAGCACTGCCACGGAGAATATCCGATTATAATTGGTGGGAGAGGGTGTGTTATTTCCAGAGAATTGCTTGTAGTAGTTGCACTTCACCACTCAAAATGTATACTTTTTGTTGGAAACAAATCAGTTTCAGGTGTTACTAGGCAACAATCTCTTCTAGTTGGTGAGGTAGCAAAGTAGCGTTTAATCCAAGTTGGACAAAGATGGTGCCAACAGAGTTTACATTTAGAAGTGTGATGCTCCAAAATATTGGCAATATGGTACAAAAATGTTACTGAACTGCTTATGGAACTACAATGTGAGGATCAAAGAGAGCTTTTGTTGTATTGCAAAGGGAACTAGACAGGCCTATTTGTATTAATGCTAGGAGAAGGTGTGGAAAGCTTATGGGGGCAACCAGAATGTGGTTCGATTTAGACATTTAAAGTCAGATATTGTGAATTTAACAATGTCATGTCAGAAGTGTGGGTAAAGTAAATAAATGAAAGGCAGCAAATCCAGAGTGAATGTTAGCTAATCTATAGAGTATTTAGCTGATGTGTAACATGGATTACATGCTCAGCATTAGGCTATGTAACAGCACAGTATGTGATGATTTTGAGTAGATTTAGCCTGATGGGCTTGACACAGTAATGGAGCAAATCTGATTCCCATGCCAGTGGACAAAGTCTGGGTGAAAATCTGTTAAAGGACCAATATGTAATATATTTACTGTGATAAATCATAAAATGACCATGATCAGTGTGATACCGTCCACTGCCCATTTCAACACCCCGTAATGCAAACACAGCCTTCTGCAGCCATGGAAGCAAGCAAACAAACTGGATCAACAGAGATAACGTTAACGTTAGATTATACCCGACCTGAAAAGCCTCGGCAGATCTCTCTGTGGTCCGTGTGCAGCTGGGTTATCAAGGCAGCGAGTATTTGAGACACACAGCCAATGAAGTGATTCCATCTACTGCTGTTGGCCAGAGGCTAATGCGGTCGTGTCTAGAAGGTAACCCTCAAATTGCGAAAACGTGCGCCAACTGCTTTCAGTCACACCGAAGGAGCGGACGGGCCACGGCTCCAATGTTTTGAATTTGGACTGCTGTTTCCCATTTTAAACGCTAGCTCTCAGTTCTTCATATTGTTCCTTTAACATGTGAAACGTCCCAAATTGTCCATTTTGTCTTAGATCAGTAGGCATGTCTTTATTAAAGGTTAATTGATCGGGATAATTCAATAAAAATGTATTTCGATTGTGTTTCCTATAAATGTGGCCGACTCTATGGGTCTCCAGTTGTGGCTAATTGTTCTGCAAGTTAACCGAAACACGATTTACGAGGTGTCACATTCTTTTTATTTTGGGATATTTCGCACAGATGAATAGGCAGGGTGATAGGTCAGCCAACAAGTTGACCCGGACATAGATCCCTATGCAGTTAGCCATGATGGCCATTCCAGGCAATTAAATTCTGCGTTTACCTTCAGTCAGACCCAGAGACAAGTGTTTGAAATGATTCATATTTATTTGTAAAGCTGTAGGGGGCTCCTGCAGCTCGCCCCGACATGCGTTGTTTTGCGTGACTCCTCATTTCCCCAAATTTCTCCAAAGGAGGTGACGAGTGCAAAGTTAAATTAACTCATCCCCACCCTTTACCGACCGCTAGCTGAACTGCGTGTGTCTCTTTCAGGCTGATTCCAACAAGACCAGGATCGACGAGGCCAACCAGCGTGCCACAAAGATGTTGGGAAGTGGCTAAACTGCGGCGAAAAGTGCTTTCATCCCCCTTTAACCCCAATTACCCTAAAAATAACAACACCGACCAAACCCAGCCCCCCCCCCCCAACACCAACGCCCGGTGCCCTCGTCCTATGCTCGACAGCAGGCGCTGCAAAATCATGCTTTTATTGTGATACTTGTAGAGATTTGCACACATGCACATATCATTCATTCCTTCCCCCCATCTCAATTATGCCCATCACTTCCCTCCCTCCCCTCTTTGTCAATGTTGTTCTGTGTTGTCGCTCTATGATTTTGTTAAGAAATAATAGTTCCGTTACACATCATCCACTCAAACCGTCTCCACACTGTACATAGTGCTTCTTAAATGGCTTCATTGACTTAGATCACTCGTCCTGTTTCCTTCATCACTCTTTTTTTTTTTAAAAGTCTGTGTGTAATATAAACTGTATGTACACCTTGTTCCAAAATGTCTTTCCCCCATGTTGGTATTCTGGTGTAAGACACACTGTATTCATCAGTTAAGATGTCGTGATGCTACATGATGAGGCCACAGTGATTTGCAGTGAATATAGTGAACATACAGCTCGTAACCAAGGCAGCGGTTTAAATACAAAGTCATTTAAAGTTGACGTGGAGCCGCTCAGATCTTAATAACATTGAATACTCAGTAAAAGTATTTGAGCCATTTGGATGAAGACATGGCTTTTTATTCCCGACTGTTAGGGCACCAGTATTTTACCAACTCTATTGATGGAGCAGTATTAAACACAATTTGATGCCATTGATTGTATAGTATATATATATTTCCTCAGGGAGCTAAATCTGACCATTCAAAAGCAAGGGTTGACTATTTAATTGATTTGTTGTAATTCATCAAATCTGTATCATGAGGTGCATATGCAAATACTTTGCATTTGGTTGTGGTCTGAACAGCATTGTTGATGGGATCAGAAAAATATTGGGCATTAACCATACTAGCTAACATTGTGATTGATAATAAAAAGAAGTGGGGCTTTGCTAAAGGTCACAGGTTAACAGCAACCAATTCAACTGTTAAGGCAAAGTCACAGAGGGGGTCACAACTTCTTCACATCCCAGGCCAGACTGCTTTACCCATGATTCAACCCTAGCAGTATCAACTAGTGCATTAAGTGTGTTATGCATGTCCATCCGCTGCTAGAAGACGCTGAATAATTCATTTATTCAGACAAAAATATCCTAACATGGCAACCGCATGCTACATATGTAGGCCACACAGAAGAGAGGCCCCATATTTATCTGCATAGTGCCACTCTTATTTCTTTCATGTCTCTTTACCTTTCCAGACTGTGACCATCACTGTAAAATAATACCTTGGAAAATGCCAATAAAAACCATCATAACTGTAGAATCAAACTGGGCTTCCTTTCTATTGTTATGGCTTTCAATACTGGTTTGTGTTAAAGAGGACTTGTTGTGCTCATTTTCAGGTGAATACTTGTACTTTGGGTTTCTACTAGAAGATGTTTACATGCTTTAATGTTCAAAAAACACTTTATTTTTCTCATACTGGCTGTGCTGCAGCAACTCTTTTCACCCTCTGTCTGAAACACTCTGTTTGAGCTCCTGCCACCCATCTCTGCTCTGATTGGTCAGCTGGCCCACTCTGTTGTGATTTATCACCTGAACCAAACTCTTCGGACTCCGCTCCAGCTCCGCTCTAACTAGCTTTGTTTGAGGGCGTGCCAAACTAGCCGCTAGGGAGGTACTACGCAAATGTGTTACTTGGTGACATCACCATGTTACGGAAGAAAAGGCGGAACTTCAGGCAAGATGTTTCAGGCAGTTCAGGAGCAGTGTTTCTGTGGGGGAGAGTAACTCCCTTTGGCGTGGACTTTGGGCTTTGCAACATTGCAGATTTTTTACATGCACAAAAAACTATATAACACACTAAAGGAAAGGGAAAAACAACAAAAGCATAATAAGTCCTCTTTAATGTCATGGTACTGTGTAACTCACCGGGTCGAGCGGAACCAAGACGAGCATGAATGAAAGTACGATTCACATTATGGTCACCCACACCAAAAAGAGACAATTAGGGAGAACAAACAAAAAAACGGACTGAATGCAGTTTTTATATTAAAGGGTTCAGCATATGGCATGCATAAACTTGTATTGGGGTAAAGCAGACACAGGCAGACTTATTTTATTGTGAACTACAGTTGAAGACTTTAAACTAAAAAGGTGAGTTGTAACATCCTAAAGTTGGTCACACTGGTGACAGTTGAAGCATTTAGCTTCAAAATGACGTAGCTTCAAATCCCTCAAAACATAAGCAACAAATTATGAATGCAAGAATATGAACAGAACCTTTAGATGTAACAGCTACTCTTGTGACAGCTGTGCTCGGATATGAGACAAGAAATAAAAACCTGTAGTGATGATAATGGAAGTTTGAGAGCACATGAATCAGGTGAAAAGGAGATAAAGATGCACTTGGAACATGAGGCAGTACTTTATTTTAAATTATGTGTGAATAAAATATTCTCAAACAAATAAATAAATCATAATATACCTAAAAAAGGCCGAGGTTTTACAGAGCAGAAAATCACATCTGTGCTCAAATATCACACTCTTTCTTCTCACATCATGTTCTCATTTCAGGTAGATTGGTGTCAACACAGTTGTTTCCTTCACTGACACAGACAGGTGACAGTTGTTAGGGGACTTCAGTCTTGACCCTCCACACACGTCACATGACCTAGCTTTATATAGGAGAAAAAGAGATGTTACAGTAGATATATTCCTCCTATGACGACTTCTTTGTAGGTGCAATTACTATGTAACATTTTACAACCCACAAGGTAACAAAAGGGGTAATATAATGTTATATTATAGTCATCAAATCAAGAAAATGTGTTTCTCATGCTCCCTTCCACAGGGAGGTGAGAGGTCAGACAGCTTATCCTAACTACTCGCAAATTGCTCTAAAACTGGAGCTAAATGGCTAAAAATATGCAATGTCAACACAGATATTTAAAGCACTAGTGTGTAGCGGGGAGGAAGAAAATAAAAGACAGACACGGGAGAGAAAGAAAGAGACAGGGAGAGACGGAGAAGGAAAGATGTGCAGCAGCACATTACACTAATGGACATCCACTGTGGTGCCCTGGGCTTAGGGCGGATTAGAGTTTACCACGTCACTAAGAACACTGACACACACACACACCCACACACACAGGGTAATCCACTATACCTTGGTTACATGCATTACACGGCCCCTATGCATGCTTGTGATGTGTTTGCATGCACACAAAGACAAATAAAATGGATGAATGTTATTATTCACGTTATAAATATTTAAAAAAATCCTACATATATGATAATTTGTGGTTAATTATTAAAATACAATGTAATTTTACCCTAAAATGTCATGTTTTGTAATGAAATCTATCAGTTCTTCAGGTCCTCACATGCACTTATTATAAAAGTTATTTGCTGCTGGACCGATAAATGCAAATAAACTTGATTTGTTGCTCACTGAGGGCTCAAGAGAGTATTTTTAAACCAAGAGCTCCCTCTGCTGGTATTATGTGCTTATGTATTGCATTGATGATAAAACTCCACCAATTTTACAAATGAAGTTCAGTTTTCTCATCATGAGGAGTACCATGTGGCTTTTCAGGCAGGGAGGGTCTAATGAAGAGATGCTGTCAAGTTGCATTATGGGAAATGTAGGATCCAGTGTTTTGGGGGTATGGCTCATACTCTGGGCTTAAATTCACAATAGTTTGGCCTCTGCTGCTTTGATGAACTATGTTCTAACACAAATCTAACACAAATACACAAACCAAATATCCTGTTAATAATAAGCTAGATGTTTTCTGTTATAAACTGGATGCCATTTACTATTAATGTGCCCCAAACCCCTTTTTTTCCAGACAGCTGTGGCAATATGATGTAAATTAATTTGTTGAGCTCTCATAAATATATATATATTTTACTCATTTATTTTCTTTTTGTTTTGTTTTTGTTCCCCCTATGCTCTACACATAAAAGGAAGGATATCTGTATGTGTATGTATAGATATGTGTGCATGTTTACAGTATATGAGTTTAAGAGTACACACACACACACACACACACACACACACACATTCTTCAACCTGCTTTTATTCCCTTAGGTTGTTTCTGTTTTGGTTTGTTTTGTTTTTTTACTTTGTTATTTGTCTTTCTCTGTATAATATATTTTGGTCTTTTTTATATATATGTCCCTGTACATGTTTTCACTTGTTTTGTAATCACTTTATAACACAATAAAAACAAAAAAATAAATTATAAAATAAAAATAATAAAAATAATCATGACATATATTTCTGAAAGTGTCCTGAAGCAATATCAGAGCTGAATAAATAAGATTTATGTGTAATTTGCACTAGAGGAGGCCAGAGTCAACTAAAACC
Organism: Sebastes umbrosus; assembly: GCF_015220745.1. Classification (NCBI taxonomy): domain Eukaryota; kingdom Metazoa; phylum Chordata; class Actinopteri; order Perciformes; family Sebastidae; genus Sebastes; species Sebastes umbrosus. Next base: position 9,234,143 of record NC_051270.1, read on the forward strand.
AGAGCATTTACCACATAAAAACTGTACAACACCTCTCTAGGGAGGGGAGGGACAAAGGAGGACGGTCTGCATGACAGATAATAATGCATACATGCACTTTAGACTAAGCTACTGGAGTTACCCTGCACTATACTCATTTTTAACAGTCTCTTTTGCACTTTTTAATAGTTGTGTATCACACAGCTGTTACCCTGCACTATATTCAGTTTTAACAGTTTTATTCATCTCCTTGTATTTTTATATCTGGTATATATTTTTTGTACTTTGTACTTTGCACTACTAACTTTTTTTACTGCCTTTTTACTAACATGTTTTGCACTATGGAACTGTGATGCTGGAAACTTGAATTTCCCTCCGGATCAATAAAGTTACTATCTATCTATCTATCTATCTATCTATCTATCTATCTATCTATCTATTAATGTGCCCCAAACTCTTTTGTCCAGACAGCTGTGGCAATATGATGTAAATTAATTTGTTGAGCTCTCATAAATAATCAGGACATATATTTCTGAAATTGTCCTGAAGCAATATCAGAGCTGAATAAATAAGATTTATGTGTAAAATTTGCACTGGAGGAGGCCAGAGTCAACTAAAGCACCCATAAACCGACCAATCAGAAGCTTCGACAGTAGAAGCACTTCGGCAATCTCCGTGAGTCACGTGACCCTCTACTCGTGTTTCTCCGGTCCACTGACTCTTTCTCCTTCTTTAACACACAGAACAGTTAGCTAGCAGCACCGAGCAGCAGCCACACAGCGGTACCACCATGTTCCGAGCCGTGTTCCGACTGTCAGCCACAGGAGCCCGGAGTCTGGCTCGGTCACGACTCTGCTACTCCGGTAAGACCGTCCGCTTCATATCTACCTTACATTTAAACAGCTTCTCTGTCATAAAGGTGACTACAGTAGCTTAGCAACCTAGCTTAGCAACGTAGCTTAGCAACCTAGCTTAGCAACCTGCTAACAGCTAATGACATTGAGTTATTTATTATGATCTGCCATCCTTGTGGTGTTTAACTGGATATTTTACTACACTTCCACCTCACATTGTGTGTTTCAAAATGAAGAACCGCGAAATGAATTTAAGTAGAACAGTTGTGACCTTGTGATGACCCTCCTTAGTGAGTTCAGGATAGTCACTGACCGCAGCTTAAACGCAGCTAACACATGTTGTATTGTCTCTTTATTATGTTTATATAGCTAGATTACATGTTTAAAATGTACACATAGTTTACTGTGGAAGTCTTGAATGCTTTACTCTGTGTGGCCTGTTATGATGCTATTATTCTCCCATATTAGGTTACATGTCCTGACCTGAACTTCCTGGGTTAACTAGGTCGTTAGCTTACAGTATATATGTGGGTCTCTATGCAGACTGCAACTGATAAGGTGCAATACACTTTAGTTGGGTCAAAAAATAAAAATAAAAATGGATGTTTTTACAGTATTTTTTTATTTTATTTTTGCAAGTTTAAAAAGGCAAAAATTAAATGCAATTTTTTTTATTTATTATTATTTGTAGTGTCAATATGATGTAGAGATAAGATGGCTGGCGTTATCCAATATATAAAATACTATACAACATAACAAAAAAAAAAAAGAATAATATTCAGTGCAGAAAGAGGCAAAAAAAAAACACTGGGTTTATCTGAAGCCTCCACCTAGAGACAAGATTAATATAAAGAAATAATATGACTACATAATAGTGATAACAAACAATTTGGACAAAATATATGTAATAACAATACAATAAATATATCATATAAGTGTGTGTGTTGCGTGGAAGTGTATGGTTAGTGTTTGTGAGGAGGATATTGATTTAAATATCTATAAAGACTTCTGGGCAATCGTAACGAAACAACATTGTGAGTGGGAAAAAAATAAAAAACATGGCTAACTTCCTTAGCTAGGTCGTTAGTTTACAGTATATATATGGGTCTCTATGCAAACTACAGCTGATAAAGTGCAATACACTTTAGTTAGTTTCAAAAAAAAAAAATGGATGTATATACAGTATTTTATATTTTAAAAATGTGATTTGTAATTTGTAGTGTCAATATGATGTAGCGATAAGATAGAAATTAACTTGAAGATAAGATAAGATAAGATGAACCTTTTATTAATCCCAGGGGGAAATTCAGGTGTCAAAGCAGCAAAGCGCAGATACAGAGGTACAGGTGTACAAAAAGATTATAAAACAATAAATAGAAATACAGAATATACATAGTGAAAGAGCATAGTGAAAGAGCATAGTGAATGGACATAGCGTGTACCGTCCGTCAATAAAAAAATATGTAGTGTACAATAAATAGATGTAATATGTGCAGTCTAGAAAATGGTATATGGGATGTAGTGTAAAGTAAGTTTAAAATTTAAAGTGCACCAGTGGTTAGGAGAGGTGGTTGCAGGTAGTGCAGAATGATGCAGATAGTCCAGATAGTGCGTGTTTTAAGTTTAAGGTAGTGCAGATAGATGCAGATAGTCCAGTATATGTACAATATGATGTACAGAAAAAAATGAGTTTGAATTATGTCAATCTCTAGATGTGTGTTGGGATATCTTGCTATTGCATTATTGTGTGAGATAAATCACGGTTGTAAAAATTTTAATAACTAAAGATGCACCGATCCCACTTTTTAAGTCCTGATACAGATACTTGGTCTTAAACCGAGTACCGATCTGATACCAGTGTTTAATTAATAAGCTGTATGCCTCACTGTGTGGACGTCACTGGAAAACAATGTTTAAGTTATGCTTGACTTAAACATTGTTTTCTTAACTTTGTAAAACAAAATGAAACAAATAAATTCAATTTTCTTTTAATTTTCTTTATACAAATTAAATTTGTATTTATTATTGTAATAATAAATTGTACACCAACAACTTGGTTAAAAATCGTCAAAATTAACAACATTTTTATTCATTATTAAAATAATTAATCATACACCAGTAACTTGTTAAAGAAATCTTAAAAATTTACAGGAATTACAGTTCAAGTGTAAAGCTTTTTAATACATTGAATAGATTGAATTCATTGTCACCGATATACAATCCAGCTATTTGAGTCAGTATCAGCCCGGTATCCGATCCGGTATCGGTGCATCCCTAATAATAACTTGTCAAAAACTTTACATATTTACATAGGCTATTTTGTATGGCTTTCATTTTTGAATTTCAATTTGTTAAAACTTTGGATGTATTATAGAAGTCATATGACTAATCACTGAACGTATTTAAATAAACTGAAACCAAGTTTATAGACATGTATTAATACATCTTCTAAATGGGGTTCATAGGCCCACAGCATCAACCAATCTGATGAAGGCAGTAGCTGAAAATGTTTTTGTGATACAGCTTTGAAAGAGGAACTGTACAGTGTGCACTTTAAAATGTCATTGTGGTGTATGTCTGAATAAGGGCCTGCAATATTGTCTAGTTTCCTGTTAAACAAGTCATCCATGCCAAAGTGTCTCTGTTAAATGTTGCCTTGCTCACTGACTCACTCACAATGTACATAATGTGACTTTACCAGCTTGACTTTTTTATTAGGTGTGAATTTATCACAGTCAGATGTTTAATTACATCTAGGTTCATGACATATACCACTATCACAAGTTTTGATATGTTGTAATCGCTGACTGAAGCACCACATATTGGAAACAGACAAGTATTAAAGGTTGGCACAGAGTGCATGGCCAAATTCATAATACTGTTTACTTATTTATATAATATATTTACAATTTTCTTGTTGTAAGTTCTTGAAACTTCGGTATTGTATTTGAAAACATTTGAAGAAATCTCTGTGTCTGCCCTACCTCATGTTTTCCAGCTCCATTAGCCTCCAGATGTTACTCCCATGGTAAGGTGGAGACAGACGAGGAGTTTGATGCCCGTTGGATCACCTACTTCAGCAAGCCTGACATAGATGCCTGGGAGCTGAGGAAAGGTGACTTTGTTGAATATTTGTGCATTTTATATTCTGATAATGTGTCCTCGGCCCGTTGTTACTAGTTTGGTTATTGTTATGGTTCTAGTTGGGTTAATTTGGAAATCAAGACAAAAAAAACATTCAGTCGAATATCAGTAAGACCCATGTTAAGTAAATTTGGCCTAATTATTTAGTTATTTATTCCCCATGTTGTCCAGCAGTGGTGGTGATTCCCACTGAAACCACCCATAGCAAAACTGTGAATATTGTATGGTTCATCAGATATTGCTTTTTCTCTCTCTTTTATTGTTTGCATTTTCTCTTCTTTCTATTGCTGATTCTTTGAAGTAATATGTCTTTTTTTATTAATTGAAGGAATGAACACCCTGATTGGCTATGACCTGGTACCCGAGGCCAAGATCCTGGATTCGGCACTAAGGGCTTGCCGGAGACTGAATGACCTGGCCAGCGCCATCCGCATCCTTGAGGCCGTAAAGGTGAGTGACCGTCCCTTCATAGGTTCACTTAGGGTTTGCCATAAACATCTTTGTTAAACTTTGTTTCAGTGCGGAAGTGTGACTCCTGAGAATCGCTTAAATTACCAGAAGTCAAGAATTTGTCTTTGTCACTTTAGTGCACCACATTCGGAGTTCATATTGTCACACGTTACTTGAAAAAAGGACCCAACAGTTTCATCAGAAATAAAGCACAAATAAAAATTGACCCTGATATTACTGTAGGGTACAACTTTCACAATATTGCTATTTGTTTTAAAAATGTATAACAACGTACATATACAAACTAGGACTGTCAAAGTTAACGCGATAATAACAAGTTAACGCAAATTTGTTTTAACGCCACTAATTTCTTTAACGCATTAATGCAACTTGCGATTTTTAGGTTGAAGCGGGCTCAAGGAATCCATTGGTACCAACCATGTCATACTAGCTTTTTGCGAACGAGGCTAAATAACCCTCCAAGTTTACGCTATATTTTGGCGAGGAAAAACTGGCATGGCCATTTTCAAAGGGGTCCCTTGACCTCTGACCTCAAGATATGTGAATGAAAGTGGGTTCTATGGGTACCCACGAGTCTCCCCTTTACAGACATGCCTACTTTATGATAATCACATGCAGTTTTGGGCAAGTCATAGTCAAGTCAGCACACTGACAGTTGTTGTTGCCTGTCGGGCTTGAGTTTGACATGTTATGATTTGAGCATGTATTTCTTAAGCTAAATGCAGTACAAATCTCCCTTTAAGGTACATTTTGAACAGATAAAAAAATGTGTCATTAATTGCAATTAATCATGGACAATCATGCGATTAAATATTTGAATCGATTGACAGCCCTAATACAAACATATAATGCAACACCCCAAAAAGCAAATTAATCACTGGATTATATTGTTTGAGACTAATCATCACAATTGCTCCTCATTTGTTGTTTTCTGTGTTTTGCAGGACAAAGCAGGCCCCCATAAAGACATCTATCCCTACTTGATCCAAGAGCTGAAGCCCACCCTGTCAGAACTGGGCATCTCAACACCAGAGGAGCTGGGCATTGACAAGTTATAGACTGTCAAGGTGAGACTGCACTACACATGTTACTTGGGAAGACCGACGTGGCTTTAGAAAGAGAATTTCTTCAGGCATAAGTACTATTGCTATCCAGTGCTGCCTCAAACCCTTCATGTGTTTGCTGGCTTACTCTATGAATGTACAGCAGACCATGAATTATATTGCATATTACGTGCTTGCAGCTGAAAATATCTTTTGTTCCTTCTTCCTCAGGCCATTTGATCTATAAAGAGAAGGCCCTTCCTGATTCTCTCCTGTCAAATATGTCTATATTGTTGATTTAAATCCATGCTGTCCTGTTGTGTACAAAATGGTGGACCTAATAAAGAAAACCAATAATTGGAAATCGTATGTTTTCTTTTTCTTTTCTGGTAAATCGTTGAATATTTTTTATTTAATCGACTTTTTTTACAGCAGACGTTTTGACTCATCGTAGCAGGAAAAGTACAAGTTTAATATCTCCCAGCTAATATGATTGCTTCTTCACTGGCATAGCTTACTGGGCTACTTACATGGAATGGAGTCATCTTTATTGTTATAAGTCACACCTTTGCTAAGTCAAAAAGTCTGTTGTGAAAAAGGTCTATTATTATGCATGTGCTATAAACAAACCACAAGTAACTCCACTCCATTCCAGTGAATACTAGCACTGCTGTAATTGATGGTCAAACTACAAAGACCCAAATATCAACCGGTGCTGCAGAGTCAGTGTACATTATTCTCATTTAACCCCTTTTAATAAATGCAAAGTATTTTTTTCCACAAAGAAGCAGTGGTGGAATGTAACAAAGAACATTTTCTCAAGTACTGTACTTAAGTACAATTTTGTAATTTACTTGAGTATTTCCATTTTTATGCTACTTTGTTCTTCTACTCCACTACATGTTTGAGGCAAATATTATACTGTTTACTCCAGTACATTTATTTGATAACTTTAGGTACTAGTTACTTTGCAGATATAAAGTATTAATACAAAATATATAATTATAATCCTGCAATATAATATATATTATTCTGAGATGGGTCATTCTGCATAAGGAGTACATATACTTTTGGTACTTTAAGTATATATTGATGCTAATACTTTTGTACTTTTACCTAACTAAGATTTTGAATGCAGGACTTTTACTTTTAACATATGTGGTATTGTCACTTTTACTGAAATAAAATATCTGAATACCTCTTCCACCACTGCAAATAAGTACATAAGATCATAAACCAATAACAGTAGTTATAATTTGAGATACAAGAAGACAGAATCTTCACAAAGCAACGACAGAAAACATCTTTTCATAATTAGTGTTCCACTATCCACTGTTTTTATTTAATCTGACATAAGAGAATGGGATATTACATCTCTTAAGGAGACAGTCTAGTTTTTAAGCTCTTCTCTCACCCACCAGATGGCGACAGGAGGCTGGAAATCTGTCTCCTGGGTTTTTCATTTTACAACTATACAAATGGGATAATATGTATGCACTAGTCTGCCATTCAACATTATAACCAATTGAAGCATTATTTATACAGTAGTCCTTGCACCATTTGTATGTTTTGGAAATACAGTACATCTACTATGACAAAATGGAAGCAAGAGACCATTCTTCATAGTGTTAAATAATTATTGTAATTTTTCACAACTAACTCTGAAGTATTTAAAGAAAGCTTCTAATATAATAATAATAATAATAATAATAATAACATTTTAGTCGTTTACCCCCTGACTTAACTAAAATGTTCTAGTTTACTTGGATAACCTCTTTGCGTCTTTGTAGTTAAACTGGGGAGTGAGCAGAGACTTTTAGTTTTAGTTACATGGTTCAGTGACAAGAAACGAAAATGCTATTGCACAAAACCAAACATTAAATAAGTTTGGACTCTCCCACAAAAATTCTTTTTGGTAAATAAGGTTAAAGAAGTGTCATTTACAATATTTCATCGATGTTACCCAGTTAGTTCCTTTTTTTTTAATCAAAAAATGATATTGATTTAAGCTGTGCCATGTGTGATTCCCACACTGAATCTATTGTCCATCTGTTCTGGAAATGTACACATACCCGTAAACTGTGGCTAAGATATCTGTAGTTTTATCTTGGAAAATATTATCTGTGACTTTCAACTTCTACTAGAAAATTTATTTATTTTTATTTTTTTTTTAAGGTTCAACACAGTATATGAGAGAGAATATTTTCTAATCAATCATTGTCGCAAAGTTTTACATTCATAAATGCAAATTTGCAAGAGTTAAACCTCATTTTAATGTTTTCAAGAAAGAAGTGGAACAATATATTGAGACTATCTTCTGCAAAAAAAACAAAAGAGTTTGTGCTCCCATTTTAAGGTTTTAAAGTTACTATTATTTTATTTATATTAAACCCTGGCATGATTTTGTGTTTTATGTTGTTTTATATTTATTTTGTTATGTTTGTTTGTTTTTATTTATCCCTTTAATTCCTTTATTATTTACAAATTTAAATTAAGTCTATTGAAAAAAAACAAATAAAAAAAACAAACAAACATGTATCTTTTAAAGACGACGATGGGGTTTTATTTTGTAATTTCTACCCGGAAGTAGTATGGAATGTTTTACTTAAGTTACTATTATTTTATTTATATTAACCCCTGGCATGTTTTGTGTTTTATGTTTGTTTATTTTTATTATTTTTATTTTTTATGTTTGTTTTTATTTATCCCTTTAATTCCTTTATTTTTTTTATTGTTTGCAAATTTTAAATAAAGTCTATTGAAAAAATAAATAAAAAAACAAACAAACATCATGTATCTTTTAAAGCAACGATGGGGTTCTATTTTATTTATATTAACCCCTGGCATGTTTTGTGTTTTATGTTTTTTTAATTTATTTAATTTTTTTAAAAGTTTTGTTTGTTTTTATTTATCCCTTTGTTTCCTTTATATGTATTATTTACCTATGTATTGATTTAATTGTTCTTTGTATTGTTTACAAATCTAAAATAAAGTATATCGGAAAAAAAAGAAAAAAAGAAATGGAACTATATATTAAGACAATATCTTCTGCAAAAAACAAAAACGCTAGTAATCGATGAGTTTGTGCTCCCATTTGAATGTTTTATTTATATTAACCCCTGGCATATTTTGTGTTTGATGTTTGTTTATTTTTATTTTTTGTTTGTTTTTATGTATCCCTTTAATTCCTTTATTTGTATTGTTTACAAATCTAAAATAAAGTCTATTGAAAAAATGAATAAATAAAAAAACATTGAATTATCTTCTTGGATAACAAACATCATGTATCTTTAAAAGCAACGATGGGGTTTTATTTTGTAATTGTTTTACCGGAAGTAGTATGGGACCCTGTCACTGATAGCATAATAGCATAGCCAGCTAACAGAAGTGCCTATCTGCTGCTGAAGACAAACAACAACAAAGTCCCTCAGCTGGTGGGACAGTCTGAGACACCATGGCTGAGTTGTTGAGGTGGACATTGTGACGCCAACATGATGAACGACATCATAGAGGAACCAGAGAAGGACACTCTGCTGGAGGCGCAGCCGGAGCCACAAGTTGTGTCGGTAATGTCGGCTAATGCTAAAGCTACATCTAATGCTAAAGCTAATGCTAATGCTAAAGCTACAGCTAATGCTAATGCTAACTGGTAGCTTGTCAATAGAAACTGGGAGGCTAGCTGACTAGCTAACTAGCTTAGCCTGTGATTTGTGACAGTTACAGCTACTTAAATGAGCCATGTTTACAATATTAGTGTCTACAGGAAAGCTCTCTGTCGTAAAACATTGTTAAGTTTGACTGTAATTGATATTGACATGATTAATGAGCTGATAAACACCTAAAATTGATTATATCTCTTCCTTATAAACCGAAGGGGCTGCTGGGAAATTTTGGAGGAGTTTCTGATATTTTTTTAAAAGTCACCTGGCTGGTGAAATGTTGGGAATTACCACTGGAGACAGACAAATTTAGAAAGAAAATGAGTTATGCTACAAAAGATATGTATAAAGACTTTTTTTTCTTTTTTGGAAAATTATTTGTATTTGTTTTTTCCAAACATAGCATAACAAAACATAACAACGGATCCATAATGAAAAAAATGTATATCTTACATTTAACATTTAATATGTACATACATAAATACACACATCACCTCCCACTCCCACAAAGGATAGAAGCTGCAGGATATGTCAATGCATGTCAAAGCCTAAGAGACAACCACAACAACAACACGTAATAGATGTAACTCACACTCTGCCTTTTATTTACTCCTGTACTTCATTTTTTTGTTTTGTTGTTTTTTACATTTATTCTATGATATTGCAATATATTGTTATTAATTGTTTTTTATTTGTTTGTTTTATTGACACAACAAACATGAATTACTTCTTTATTGTTTTCTTCCATTTACATGCATGTTCTTTTTAAATATACTGGAAAAACAAAGTTCGGAAACTTGTGTTTGGTGGATTATTTCTCTGTTGTTACAATGCTAATGGTCATTGTATTTTACATCGTTGGAAAGCCTGTTTATTTACCTTCGCAATGATGTCCAACTTGTAAGGATCATGCATTTGTGGGATGAGCAGCACAGCTGATTATGTGGGTAGCGCCCAAGAAAAATCTGCCAAAATGCTCTGCCAATGGTAAACAGTGTATTCTCATAAAGCTACAAGGGAGCCTGCAATGACTGCCCTTCACCGTCAGGCCCGTTTGCGCTGGTGTCAACAACACAGACAATGGAACCTGAACATGTGGGGGAATGTCATGTTCAGTGATGAGTCCAGGTTCTGTCTGCCAAAGTTGGATGGCAGGGTCAAAGTATGGAGACGACGCGGAGAACGCTATGCTGATTGTTTTACCGATGGAGTAACAGCTTTTGGTGGGGGCAGTGTCATGGTGTGGGGCGGCATCTCCCTCACTGGCAAAACAAGGCTTGTCATCATTGAAGGCCATCTCAATGCAGGGAGATATCGGGATGAGATTCTGCAGCCAGTGGCGATCCCATATCGCCTCAATCTGGCACCTAACTTCATCCTCCAAGAAACAACGCTCTCCCCCACAGATCCAGGGTTATCACAGACTACCTCCACAATGTGGGAGTAGAGAGAATGGAACGGCCTGCCAAGAGTCCACACCTCAACCCAATTCAACACTTGTGGGATCAGCTTGGGCGTGCTGTACGTGTTAGAGTGACCAACACAACCTCGTTGGCTGACCTGCAACGAATCCTGGTTGAGGAATGGAACGCCATCCCACAGCAACGTGTGCCCTGGTTGGTGACCAGCATGAGGAGGAGGTGCCAGGCTGTTGTGGCTGCGTATGGATCTTCCACTGCTACTGAGGCTCCTGACGGTGTATTAAATGAATAAAGTGTAAAATAGCCAATATGTCTTGTTTGTTCCTTGTTACTGATAGAGAGTTCAATCATCCAATCCACCAAACAACTCAAAACAAGAGTCAACACCAACAGGAGAATACACTGTTTACCATTGACGGAGCATTTTGGCAAATTTTTCTTGGGTGCTACCCACATAATCAGCTGTGCTGCTCATCCCACAAATGCATGATCCTTACAAGTTGGACATCATTGCGAAGGTAAATAAACAGGCTTTCCAACGATGTAAAATACAATGCCAATTAGCATTGTAACAACAGAGAAATAATCAACCAAACACAAGTTTCCGAACTTTGTTTTTCCAGTTTATATGTTTTTGTTTTTATTTTGTTCTTTTTTTATTTTTATTTATTATTGAATTGATGCTTTGGCAATATTGTTCACCTGACAGTCATGATCAATAAAGCAAATTGAATTGAATTGAATTGAATTGAATTGAATTGAATTGACAGGTCTAGCCTTCTTCCCACCCCTAGAGGTAAAGTTACAGAAAAAATAATATAAAAATAATATATAAAATAATTTAATTAGTTAGTTAGAATTAAAAGTAATAAGTACTACAGTAGTATAGTTCATGGTGGTAAGATAGAAACCTTAAATAAATTAATTAATTTAATACATGTAGAGAGAAAAAGAAAAAAGAAAACAGCACGTGGAAAATAATAATTAATGAAGTAAATACCCTAGAAAGGTTAAGAAGATTCTATATAAGTGATCCATGGATCCCATATCATATAGAAAAGCTGTGGGCTACCTCTTATAGCATAGGTTATTTTTTCCAAGGGAGCACATGAATTTACCTCATTAATCCACCGAGGAGAAAGACTTTTTAATACAGTCCTAAAACTTTCTCTTGTCATTTAACTATCACATCAAGTCATTTAGTTATTATGTTACTGTCTTGTCATATTATTGGCTGCGATACAGGAATATGAAATACAGATCCTGAGAAATCCTTCATTTCTCCCACCTCAGGGGCCCAGTAATGGCGCAAGACCTAAGACCGCTGATGGAGGGATCAGGCCTGTGGAGAAAAGAGGACCTTACATCATGTCCAGAGCTCCAGCAATCCACCTCAAACTACGTAAGCATTTTCTTGACTCATCATAGTAACCAATGTCATCATTATGCCTGTCTGTAGGTCAGTCTTTTCATAATTGTTGTTTTTATGAGCTCAGCTGAGGTTAATACTGTTGTACGAAGCAGAAAAGGAGACAGCTAAAGACTGTTGAATGTGCAGCTGGCAGGACAGCAGAGCCTGAGTCATGTGACACTGAAGTCGCCCACCGTTTCACTCAGACTGTATGTATAGAAAGCAATCCATATAGTCAACCTTACATCAAAATGCTCTGCTTAAGTGTAAGCTGTCAAGGTCTCTGCAACAAACAAATAAATCTAATTCCGATATTTATTTGGAATCTACAAAAAAGACTTAGCTGCACATTCCTGAGTAAGGCCGGGCAAATGTCATGGACAGGGAGGGTTTTCACTCATAGAAGAGCTGATGTTGGGTTTTATGCACGGTCAGGTGACGGTAGTGTGAATCTGTTATGTGAGATTGAAGAGACACATTGCAAAAGACACATGACGTATTTCACAGACTCTTTTAGTCTCTGTTTTAAATATGTTCAGTAAATAGGAAAATGGAAAGTAAGTAAGTAAATAAAGCTTTATTTATATAGCACCTTTTAAAACACACCGTTACAAAGTGCTTCACACACAAGAAGAAACATCAAATAATGAAAAAAAACAAGGAAAAAAAGGGAAACGTAACAAGTGGAACTGAGACACTGATATGAACACACAAGATGTGCTCCGCAACTTCTACTTGAGCTGTCAATCATGACGTCTCATCCCCCTTTTATGTCATCAAATAACTCATTAAAACCAAACTTATCAGAAAAGTTAACACTTTAACAAACATCAGAGTGATATAAACTACATAAAATGGCAGAAACCGTCTTTGGGAAAAATTCATTTTTAGTTTGGCCCATGTCCCATCAACTAACATGGAGTGGGTGGGATTTATGACCTATACTGCAGCTAGCCACCAGGTGGCGGTCGAGATGTTTTGGCTTCACTTTTGGGGAGCTGTCATGTCGTCCATCTTTAAATACAGTCTATGGGAGCTACCTGTTAATTATTATTCACAGAGAAACACAGGGAGATGGCGAGGAAAGCGTTGAAGAAGAAAGCCCTCTCACTAGGACCTCCAGTGATGCATCAGCCCAGACAAGGAGCTAAGAGGTAAGGGCCCCTATACCAATGTCCACACTCACAGACTCACAGACTTTGAGGCGCGTTCCTGCAAAGTCTGTGAGGGTTCAGGATTGTCCCACGGTCAAAATTGTCAAGTGCTTGAGGGCTCTCTCGCAGACATTTTGAGTCCTTTATGAACTTTTCCATAAGTCTGCATTCCATCCATTCCATGCAGAATTTGCCAGAGGGAATTACCCACAATTCATAGCTTTGTGACGTTAAATACAGGGTTACCAGTGGAAACCCGGAAACGTTAAAAAAAAAGGTAAACAATAAGAACGGGGGTTACATAAGAAAATGCATGAAATCAGAGGAATACAAGCATTAGACTATATTACACACCTGGTTTATTCATCAACCATTTAGGTTAATGTTGCGTAATGATGCTGTTTTGACAACAACGAGTAAATTGATTATTTGACGATAAGGCCCTGTTCAGACCTGGCATAACATGCGTCTTGGGTGATCCGATCACAAGTGGGCAGCTCTAAGTACGTCTGTTCACACCTGGCATTAGAATACGTCTCCACATGCGTCTTGAGTGACCACTTGTGAACCGATCTCACTTCCCCGCTCTATATGCAAATAAACACGTAGTAAACACATGGCTAATACAGTAGCTGTTGCGATGTAAGATTACAGAAATATCAGTAGCAATATCCTACATATTCGTGAAACCCACATTTTATTAACATTTATAATATGTATGGTTATTGTATCGGCGGTCCCCAGGGACCTCCGTGACGCCGACACCTCCACCTTTGCCAGGCAACAGCGACGTGCAGAGCTTCAGAGCCTGGGATGAGAGAGAGAGAGAGAGAGAGAGAGAGCGGGCGGGTGCATTCACACCTGTACTTAGAGCTGTCCACTTGATCACCCAGGATGCATGTTAATACCAGGTTTGAAGAGGGCCTAAGGCCGTCTCTCATCTTGTAAGGCAAGACGTGATATGTTGCTGCGCAAGTGCTGTCCTATTGGTATTTATGCCATTTTAAGCCCTTGCAGCCTTTCACAGTCAATCATTTACCAGGTGACATCAGTCAAGTCCCTGAGGGTTCGGGGCACAAGGCCTTAGGGGGGGGGGGCATTGGCATTAGGCCAAGGAGAGCAGGTGATGTTTGTTTTGCACAATTTTTACAGTGTCTGGTTTTCCTTCTAGGTCAGTGAAGTTTAACAAGGGCTACGCTGCCTTGAGTCAGCATGCTGAGGACACTTTGGTTGCAGTGGACTCAGACAGGTAAGGTTACACCAGGTATACAGGTGATAGTGTTGTTGTATTCCTACTATATGCAGTAAACTGACGACTGAAAAACGTACCGACGGTAACAGTAGACGTTTTACATTACAGTCATGAAATCACATCACCTTGACATTTACCAGTTCCAACTAGTATTTTGGCATTTTCCCAGCTCCTGTGTCGTTAAATACTTTTCCAGTTGACACATCAGAATGACAGAACCTGTTCCTACTTGTCCTTACAGCGATGAAGAGATCGATTTTGAGCAGTACTCCTCAGGATACTCTTCAGCTGAGGTGAGTTTGCCCCACGGGACCTCCTTCAGATGCTTTCAGAATCTCAGTTACCATACAGTCTAACTGGCTGTGTGGATGTGCAAAAAATCAGTTTCATGTGTTTGTCATAAACCTGGGTTTTATTGTTCCAGTTTGTCGTTCCATCTTTGTGACTTCTGTACAAGATCTTTCACTAACACGTCGCTTTGGTTCGTCAGGTCAGCACACACACTTTCTGCACGATAAAAAAGTGGCAAGTTATTTGAGGGTTTTTTTTTCACCACCAAATCAAACACATTTGCCAATCAGTAAATAGATAATGGCTTAAAAGTGATATAATAATATGAAGCAACTCAGATAAAAGAAGTGAAATGAGTACAACTGCAATAAGTATATTAAACATTTAGAATTAGGATCTTAGAATCAAATCTTGGCTGCGTTTGCATTCTTTTATATATGTTATAGGAACAGTATATACTGACTGCCTGTGCATGAACAAAGGATGTTTTATTTTTGACCCTACTGTAGTTGTTTTTCAGTCACACACACATGCACACACACACACACACGCACACACACACACACACACACACACACACACACACACACACACACACACACACACACACACACACACACACACACACACACAGAATGAGCCTCTAGCTATTTCCTGATCTCAGATATGTAGCCAGGGTTGTTTGTGCGTCCTTTTAGCAGAGCTCAGTCTTACTTGTTTTCTTGCATTGCTGTTGAGTAACTAATTTTCAGCATGGTTCATTGGTGGGTCAAAAATATTCATATACTGTTTTTGAAGGCAGTGAGTTTGCATATTGTCAACCAACTGAATCTTCTCCCGTGTGCCAAGCATGTAGGAGACCTACGTTGGCCGACATGAAAATGTAAAAATTGCCAATGGCCCTATCTAGAGCCAGTGTTTGGTTTGTCCGTTCAGGACTACTGTAGAAACATGGCGGCCGGCTCCATGAATAGGACCCGCTCGCTATGTAGATACAAACGGCTCTTTCTAAGGTAACAAAAACACAATGATTTATTTTCAGGTGATTTAAAAACTAAAGAAAACATACTTAATAATATTATATTTCATTCACTGCCAATAGATCCCCGTAAATATTACATACTGTTCCTTTAATGCTCTGAATCCCATATTTAGCACCTTTTTAAAATTCCAAGTGCCTTAGAACAAGTTAGGTGAGCTCATTACACAAACATGCAAATTCTTGTTGTAATCTGTGGCTTATTTCCATTGTAAACAACATCGCTGCTGCGGCTTGAAAACATCTCAGTAGTTTGAAGTTCACATTTTTGAATATCATTATTATAAACTGCATTTTGACTGCAAATTAGAGTACACACTACAACATGTAATTTAAGACCATAAAGACAATCATACATGTTACTATTGAGACCTTTTATGTCCTCTGTGTTTGAGGTAACCTGGTTTTGCTTAGTTGCACAGGGAAGAGGTAAATAGAACTTTCTCTGCTGCACACAAGGCAGTTGTGATAAAGTGAACCACGGTATCACAGTGAGCATTTATGTTTACTTTGAAGCATGTGGCCACATCCTAAACAGTGATGCTAAAGAAGGTGTTTTGGTTCTGACAGGTGATGGAAAATCTCTGCTGTGTAATTTTGACTTTCTAGGTCATAATTTTGTACTTGCATGTAAGTCATAATTATTAAGTCAGAACTATACATGTGTTTCCATCCAACTGTTTTTATGTGCATATTCAATTTGTGCATAAAAAGCCCCTGAGTGGAAACACTGGAAATAGTGCAATGGAAACAGACTTAGTGAATAAATCATGATGTACATGAAGCATGTGACTTAAACGTCCACGGAAGAGATGAAAACATCAGATCTGTGTGGAGCGATGAGGAGACTTTAACCTTCTTCACATTAGTACATGAAACAAACACAAATGATAAATATAAAACATAAATAAATGTCATATTTTTATCACTCTTTTAATGATATCTCGTTAACAGTCTTGGATGGAAACACATTAATCTTTTGCCAATTTTCGCGAAATTTGGTTCAAATTTGTGCTACATTAGGATGAAAACTTGACTTCTGATGAAGTTTGACTCAGTCAGACTAAAGGTTTTTGAGTCCATGTTTGTTGGCTACAAACAACCGAGATGTGTACCACTTTACTCTGATGTGTGTGTTATAGTGAGGTCCTTCTCTTTGCTCTCCAGGTCCATCCTGATTTAAGCAGGCAGCTGCTTCAGGACGGCTACCGTCTGGATGAGATCCCCGATGACGAGGACCTGGACCTCATTCCGCCCAAAGCCATGGGCTCCTCCGTGTGCTGCTGCTCCGAGGGCCCGTCCTGCTCCATGCAGTGATGCCGGTGCCGTGACTCGAACCTTACAAAGGCTTGGCACCAGTCCCCGTCCCAGACTTTAGTCACTGGTGCCTGAGGCCCTCTCTCTAACCCAGCTCCACTGCTGCGCTGCCTGAGGACTTCCAGCTCTGAAGCCAAACTCCTGTCCACGCAGGACCACGTGCACCGAGATCGCTCAGCCCACATGAAAACGCGGATGGACATAAGAACAAGCCTTATTCACTGTGACCCCAAAGCTTGACCTAGTTTTTTATTTTGTTCCTTTTTATAGAACTTCATAAAATGCTAACTATGCCCATTCACATTATGGGATATGTCCTCGTTGACCCAATGGGGAGATGGTTACTGTCTTTTCCGCTCTGGCGTACAGGTCTGCAGCCCTCTTCTTAAGCACGACATGCATATAAATGGCGTATTGTGTTTTAATGTTCCGGCCCACTGCGAATCTGAATTTTCCGGTCATTAACTAACCGCTATATGAAGGCACCTCACGTGATCATTGACATTCCCTGACTATTGTTGCATTAACTGAATGTTTTTTTTGTTTTTCTTTACTGCATCTGTCCTCAAAACGTACACCACACTTTAATTCCAAAATGAGATGGCTACCACTTTGGAAAAATATGACACCTAGTCCAACAAAAATTACAACTTAAGTTATATGTTTTAATATGAAGCAAAGCATTTGATTGAAATAGGATGTATGGTGATCGAGTGAAGCCACCTCGTTTCTTTGTAGCACATGTAATAGTAGTTATTTTTTCAGCAAATATTGCTATCTGAAAAACCTGAAATGAAGTGTAGAAGAGAAGCCTGGTCCAGGATTATCTTCTGCTCCTTCCATATTATTTGCTCTGTCTTGTCTGAGAAGACAGAGTTTATTACATTGTACAAGTTGTCATTGAGCAAACTGCTACATACCACTCATCCTTGGCCTGTAGAGGATATATTTGGAGAGAAAAGCATAATGAAAGGTTTTCCTACAAAATGATCCACAGTTTGAAAGAGTAATATCTACTCTTACCGAATGTTACACTTCTGTGTACGGCACAAAATGAAAGCAGATGAGTTGCTGAAAGCTGCAGTTGGTAACTTTGAGCAAATATGATAAAAAAGTTAATTTATAGTTACTGTATCCTGATAGAAGTGCATGACCTATAATCTGAAAAAATTCATGTTCCTCTGTGTCCTCCTGTGCTCCTAAGGCATTTACAAGATTTCACAGCGTTGACGGAAAACAACCAATCAGAGCCGAGCAGTCTATGGGCAGCTGTCAATCACTGCTCATGAAACTCGTGAACTCCGATCAAACGGGCAAACTAGGCAGCGCTGATCAAATATGAATCAAGATTATGTTACTGTAATGTACGACGAAGTATTAGGGCCACATTGAGGGGGGGGGGAAATCGGAGATTTCGAGAATAAAGTCATAATATTACGAGAAAAAGTCGTAATTTAAGGAGAATAAAGTCATACTATTTCAAGGAAAAAAGTCGTAATTTTACGAGAAAAAAAGTAATTTCCTCCTCCACAAAGGGTCCGTTTGGTTCTTTCTTTGGAATAAATGCAGTTTCTTGCACAATCTTTTCAAGGTCCTGATACTTATGATAATGTGGTGCTGATGTGCCTGAAGTATTTTGTTATTTGTGAAACCTATACTAAAGTATAACTTCACAAGATGCTCCACGTTCTTCATTTTCACACAGGCGGCACGCTGCTCTATTTCCCCTCTAAAATAACACGTAAAATTACTACTTCATTCTCATAATACTACGACTTTTTTCTCGTAAACCCATGACTTCATTCTTGTTATATTATGACCTTATTCTCGAAATCTCAGATTTTTTTTTTTCCTCAATGTGTCCCTAATACTCCGTCGTAGTAATGCCTGTTTCTCTCCTCAACTGTTTTCAGAAACATCTTGTAGTGTGCTGTTTAGCTGTAACATGAGAAAGTTTGCTGCTGGCCGGTGGGTGGTGCTTGATTTGGCCCGACTGTTTTCAACATCGCAAAAACATTTGAGGAGAGAAATTGGCATTACAGTAACAGAATCTTGATTCATATTTGATCAGCGCTGCCTAGTTTGACCGTTTGATCGGAGTTTGCGAGTTTGTGAGCAGTGATTGACAGCTGCTGTAGAGACTCCTCGGCTCTGATTGGTTGTTTTGGTTCGGGCGCAGTGGAATATTTCAAATGCCATTAGGAACACTAAGAGGACACAGAGGAACATGATTGTTTTTCACAGATTACCTGTCTCATGCACTACTGTCAGGATATAGTGACCGTTTTATAAAGAAATTACTTTTCATTTTATTTGCTCACGACTGCAGCTTTAACTACTTTGATAGATGAACCAATGACATTTGATTTACAATCTCTGTGTTGTAGAAATAAGTTTCATTCCAGAAACCAATACCTGCCACTTTTAAAAAAGCTGTTACAAAAAGACTGAAAGCAAAATATATTTCAGATTCCCATATAAGTCACTTTAAGCCATTTGTGTATGTGGTTAGACATGTATATGTTTCTAATCTAAATTCCCCCTTTTTTTTTTAGAAAACAATTTTGGTAGGATTGGAAGAATTGAAAAATAGATTTACATTGATTATTATTTTTTGCCAAGATGGATAGGTAGCATTTTGGATTAGTGCGCTGTCCAAGATCTGATACACTGCTTAAAAAGTCATCTTAAACACATCAGTGTGTGTGTGAATGGCAAATATGAGTTACAATATTTTATTTATTTATTTATTAGAGTATTTGTTGTGGACACTAAAAATAGTTACAGGTAAAAAAAACAGCGAAACCACATTTGCATAAGGACTGAGATATTTGTCAACCTTTGTTATTTGTTAAGCATATTTGCAAACATCAGTTTAAAGTATGTGTTGGTATTAGTTTCTGTTTGTGTTATGATGTGTCTGTTGCTGTTTTCAACACAATAGACACAGATGTGCTGAAAATGGCAATCCTTTTTTTAATTATTATTTTCTTTTCTTTTTCTACTTCAAAAAAATGATCTGTTCACTCATGTTACAGTCTGGGTCATATTTTTACTATTTTGGTGTTTATTTTTTAAACTGCATTAACAAAACAATATTCAATATCAGAGCAAGTGACTGATCACTTTATCAGGATATTTGTTGTGACTGTATGAGTGTGCAACTACAAAGTAATTTGCCTTTCACGCACATTTGTAAAATAAACAGAGGATTTGAAGATTGCACAACTGTTTGAGTGCATAGAGGTTTTAAGTCAGGATAAATGTGTGGCTGCTGTTTTTCTTACCTGCAGGCCACACGGCTATTTCTCATGCTGTGATGTTGGTCGTCACAAGGAGTAACTGCTGGTCATATAAATGAAAGGTATAGCAGACATCTTGACCGCCATAAAGAATATAAGGACTGGAAAGAGTATGACATTTTATGCTAGAAAAAGTAGGAACCTTGATTTGTACTTTGCAGAGTCGGGATCAATTCACAAATTCAAATTCACAAAGTGGATTCCATTAAAAACCTTTGCAATGAAAATGCTAGGTGTTGAAAATTTACATGAGTAAAAAATAAAAAAAAAATTCTCCTCACAGCACTCCATTGTTCTAATGTGGGTGATTTAGAAATAAAAGCTGATTCTGCTATTCCACTAAGTGTGAGTCACTTGATACAAGCGTGAGGTAAATGCTTTAAATATAACGGCTGAATTTAAAGTGTGCTGACCCCGGCCCTGGAGCTGCACGATGTTTTTATGTACACAAATATTGCACTTAACACCAGTGGTCAGTAGCAAGTACACTTGACTCACCTGTGCTATGCAACTATTGGGACAATCTGCTTGTTATACAACATTGTGACAATATAGTGTTATTGAGTGCTAAATGCAATAACTTAGTTATTTTACAGTGGTATACACTAATCTTTTTTATTTGATTGTACCGTTTATTAGTTTACATTATTAAAATAAAACTATTATCTATACTTTCATGTGTGTGACTGTGATTATTATGATTAAGAATCATTTCCGGTTGTGATTGTGTAAGGTATGGAGGACGGAGCCTAAATGACTCAATAAATAAATATACATATCATTAAATGTAGCAAAAATAATACTAAAAATAAATGTAGCCATTAATTGATTGATAAAATGTGACATAAATGGTTATATTTAAGCAAATTTTAGAAAATATATAACTTTTAATTTGGTTCTTTATTTATCTTTGGTTTAATTCCATTATTTATTTTCTCTTTTGTTTAATTTTAATTATGTACTATCATTTATTTATGTATTTATTTTTTATTAATTTCTAATTCATATATTTCATATTTATGTTTTAGTTATTCATTTATTTTTGCATTTATTTTTTATGACGACACGTTGAGTGACAGCCCCCTCATTTACATAATGAGGCAGAAATGCATAAAGAAATGTATAAAGAAAAGAATACAGAAATAAATAAGTTTGGGGAAATAAATAAGAGGTAAAATGCATAAATACATAAATACAATGAGGCACATACTGTATTTGAAAATATACATGTACAATTAGGCATACATTTGAAAATACATAAAAAAATAAATAAAAAATAAATGCAAAAATAAATTAAAATATAATAAAATAGCTAAATAAAATGGAAAATTAAACAGAAGAGTAAATAAATAAGATAATTAATCACATTTTACCAATTAATTAATGACTACATTTATTTCTAATATTATTTTTGCTACATCTAATGCCATATTTATTAATTTATCGAGTCATTTATTTATATATTCATTTATTTTCTAATTTTTGCAGGTTCCGTCCTCCTTAGTAAGAGTAATTATGGGATTTAAAGGAGTTATATGAATGGTGGTTGATTATCATGGTGGTCGTTGTTACCACAAGGGGGCAGCATGGAGCTATGCTGCTTTCTCAATGCAATACCTACTGCACTTGTTGTATTATTTAATTTAAAAACATTGCATCATAATCCCTGCCATGTAATTTAGCATTCAGAGAAATAACTAGTTTATTATTTAAAACGCTTTGAAACATATATATATTTTTGCTTTATGCTACTACTACTACTACTACTACTACTACTACTTCTTGCACAAACATCTACATCCAACCAAACTAAATACTTTGAAAACAATGGAGTAGAAGCGCTGCTGGGTCTCTGTGGTAATCACATACAGGTGCTCTTTGGATCCTTCAGGTGTATTGGGCTCATTCTTGTGAAGGGCCATGAGTGGAAAAAATGTAAGTCTCCCTCAAAAATAATCCAAGGCACACTGTAGTGTTTGAACAAAATTAAAATGCCTTTATTTTACATGGCAAAATGGTCATTTTAAACAATTATTGCCACGTAAAATAAAGGCATTTTAATTTTCCAACCAAACTAAATGCTATATTATAAAATGAAAATAAAGAATAAATTATAGGTAAATCTACTTTAATAAGAGTGTCATATGGTTTTTGTATTATTTAATTTAAACATTGCATCATAATTGAAATTTAGCATTCAGAGAAACGACTAGTTTGTTATTTAAAAAGCTTTGAAACATATATTTATACTTTTTCTTTATGCTACTACTACTGTTTCTTGCACAGACATCCAACCAAACTAAATACTATATTATAAAATGAAGATAGTGAATACATTAAAGGTAAAATCTACTTTAATAAGAGTGTCATATGGTTTTTGTATTATTTAATTTAAACATTGCATCATAATTGAAATTTAGCATTCAGAGAACTTACTAGTTTGTTATTTAAAAAGCTTTGAAACATATATATATAAATATAATTTTGCTTTATGGTACTACTACTACTGCATCTTGCACAGACATCCAAACTAAATACTATATTATAGTATTTATAATATAGATGCAGTAGTAGTAGCATAAAGCAAAAGTATATTTATATATCTGGGTATACTTTTGCTTTATGGTACTACTACTGCACCTTATATATATATATATATATATATATATATATATATATATATATATATATATATATATACATAAAGCAAAAGTATATATATATATATATACTTTTGCTTTATGCTTCTACTACTACTACTTCTTGCACAGACATCCAACCAAACTAAATGCTATATTATAAAATGAAGATAATGAATAAATTATAGGTAAAATCTACTTTAATAAGAGTGTCATATGGTTTTTGTATTATTTAATTTAAACATTGCATCATAATTGAAATTTAGCATTCAGAGAAACGACTAGTTTGTTATTTAAAAAGCTTTGAAACATATATTTATACGTTTGCTTTATGCTACTACTACTGTTTCTTGCACAGACATCCAAACTAAATACTATATTATAGTATTTATAATATAGATGCAGTAGTAGTAGCATAAAGCAAAAGTATATTTATATATCTGGGTATACTTTTGCTTTATGGTACTACTACTGCACCTTATATATATATATATATATATATACATATATATATATATATACATAAAGCAAAAGTATATATATATATATATACTTTTGCTTTATGCTTCTACTACTACTACTTCTTGCACAGACATCCAACCAAACTAAATGCTATATTATAAAATGAAGATAATGAATAAATTATAGGTAAATCTACTTTAATAAGAGTGTCATATGGAAGTGAAAAGGCTGTGAATGAGACTTGTTGCTGTGTCTGCTGGGCGGGTCTAAATGCTGCTGTGTGTCTCCATGCGGGGGGTGTCAATTGAAGGGGAGGAAAAAAAAAAAAAAAAAAGAAGGGAGTGAAGGGAGTTACCTCTCAGCAGCAGCAGAGATATGAGACCGGGCCATTTTCCACTCGGTCCGCTTTTCTATTAAAAGAAGGAAAAAAATCACGAAAATCACTGGGTGGAGGAAAAAAAGAAGAAGAAGAGAGCACAGCAGCAGCAGCAGCAGGAGCGTCATTATTATTATTCTACTGCTGGAGGATCTGTCGGTCGGTGTGTCTGTGCGTGTTTTTACGTCGCTCGGTGCGTGTTTACGGTGCATGCACAGTATCTCCTCTGCGCGTGTTTACAAGTTGTTTGAACGAAGAGCCACAAACCTGAGAGGAGGGAAGGACGAGAAAGACCGAGGAAGGAAGGAAGGAAGGAAGGAAGGAGGGATGGTGGACAATTCAAGCAGTAGTAAGGCACAAATGGTGAGTCGCGGTAATGCTTTTTACATTTCTCTCATCTGGGACGAGCTAGAAATAACAAAAACACTTCAAAAAGACGCAGTTTGACTGTCTGAAAGAAGAAGTTCTCACAGCTAATTTGACCGTATGGTAGGTTTTTTTTTTTTTTTTAACTTATTTTAACTTTGCAATCTTGTCAACACTGTAATACATGTTTAGAAAAAAATGCCTAACTTATTTACTACTTAATATGCTAGTTTTAGCTTATTTGTGTGAAACGCATAATGTTGTTAAGGTCTATTTCTGATGAGGATGTGGCAGCGAGCTCGCTAACTAAATGCGGAAAAGGTGTATCCGTTTAACAGTTTTAACTCATTTCTTTTCACTTTTAGTGGTTGTTTTGCCTTATTAATATGTCTGCAGTTCAGTTTACCTTTCTTTTTCATTTAACACTTTCTTGCTGAAGGCTTATATGGAAGCAGTTCATCAGTTTGAACACTATTTAGCTGCTAGTTAGTTATATGAATGACCATTCTACTGTTTTTGTAATGTGCCTGGTGACATTACTGTCAGTTTTAGTGATTTTTTCTGCTTCATTGTTTCTGCTTTTTCTCATGCTAAAAGCCTTATTAATGTGTCTGGAGTTCAGTTTACCTTCTTTTTCATTTAACACTTTCTTTCTGAAGGCTTATATGGAAGCAGTTCATCAGTTTGAACACTATTTAGCTGCTAGTTGATATGAATGACCATTTTACTGTCCTGTCTTTGCTAAAAAAGCAATATTTGGGGCCAATTATTCACCTCCTTGCTTTGATAAAGTGTATAATAGGAGTTTGCTATGAGAAATCACTGGACTGACTTACTCCTACAATAAGCCACAGTGTAATACTTCAAGTGAATAACTAACATTTGTATGTGTTTTTCTCATCTGGTATCACCAAAGAGTCTTTAAAGTGTAGCTGGGATACCTGTGTGCACTCCCTAAAACCTTGAAAGTGTTCTTCAGGGTTGCTTTAGTCCTTTTTTTTTTGCAAAGGTTTGGTTTGGCAGCTTTGTAATGTGCCTGGTGACATAGCTGTCAGTTTTAGTGATTTTTCTCTGCTTCACTGTTTCTGCTTTTAAACATGCTAAAAGCCTTATTAATGTGTCTGGAGTTCAGTTTACCTTTTTTTTTCATTTAACACTTTCTTGCTGAAGGCTTATATGGAAGCAGTTCATCAGTTTGAACACTATTTAGCTGCTAGTTGATATGAATGACCATTTTACTGTCCTGTCTTTGCTAAAAAACACAATATATGGGGCCAATTATTCACCCCCTTGCTTTGATAAAGTGAAATATGAGTTTGCTATGAGAGATCACTGTATTAACTTACTCCTACAATAAGCCACAGTGTAATACTTCAAGTGAATAACTAACATTTTGATGTGTTTTTCTCCTCTGGTATCACCAAAGAGTCTTTAAAGCGTAGCTGTGATACCTGTGTACACTCCCTAAAACCTCGTAATGTGCCTGGTGACATTGCTGTCAGTTTTAGGGATTTTTTCTGCTTCATTGTTTCTGCTTTTACTCATGCTAAAAGCCTGGAGGTCAGCTTACCTTTCTTTTTCAATTAACACTTTTTTGCTGAAGGCTTATATGTAAGCAGTTCATCTCCCCAACAGGTCAAACTAGCTGACGTTAACTAGTTTGAACACTATTTAGCTGCTAGTTGATATGAATGATCATTTTACTGTCCTGTCTTTGCTAAAAACGCAATATATTTGGGGCCAATTATTCACCCCCTTGCTTTGATAAAGTGTAATAGGAGTTTGCTATGAGAAAGCACTGTATTAACTTACTCCTATAATAAGCCACAGTGCAATACTTCAAGTGAATAACTAACATTTTTATGTGTTTTTCTCCTCTGGTGTTACCAGTTGTGATACCTGTGTGCAATCCCTTAAACCTTAAAAGTGTTCTTCAGGGTTGCTTTAGTCCTTTTCTTTTTTTTGCAAAGGTTTGGCCTTGCAGCTTTGTAATGTGCCTGATGACATTACTGACAGTTTTAGTGATTTTTCCTGCTTCATTGTTTGTTTGCTAAAAGTTGAGAGCCTTGAGAACACACAAGGGAGGATACATATTTTTCTTTGTTCATATAAGTATAGTTTAGATGTATTGCCATTTTATTCTCCTTGCTAAAAAACGCAATATTTGGGGCCAATTATTCACCCCTTGCTTTGATAAAGTGTATAAAAGGAGTTTGCTATGAGAAACCACTGTACTAACTTACTCCTACAATAAGCCACAGTGTAATACTTCAAGTGAATAACTAACATTTTTATGTTTTTTACGAGTCTTTCGTGGTTGGCTGCTGTGGTGTCTTAAATGTTTTAAAGTGTAGCTGTGATACCTGTGTGCACTCCCTAAAACTTTAAAAGTGTTCTTCAGGGTTGCAAGGGCAGCTTTGTAATGTGCCTGGTGACATAGCTGTCAGTTTTAGTGACTTTTCCTGCTTCATTGTTTCTGCTTTTACTCATGCTAAACGTTGAGAGCCTTGAGAACACACAAGGGAGGATACATATTTTTCTTTGTTCATATAAGTATAGTTTAGTTTCATTGCTGTGGTGCTGAAGATTTTCTAACTTTTGGCTCACTCACCCTGGTTCAAACATTGACTAAAATGACTGAGAGCAAGGAGTTACAATTTAGCAAGTTTTTACTACTGGTGGAAATGATATGGTTGGATTATCATGTTATTGTATTAAAATCAGGCATCTTTCGTTTCAAGTGTAGCTTTAGTTATTTATTTATTTTCGTGCATGTGCCTTACTCGTGTCTTATTTCATCCTTGTATAATGAGATAAAGGGGTAATTAGATTTCAGTATGTCATCCACGACTGCTTCTCTTCCTCCCACAGCCCAGCATGTCTCAGGAACCTGGTGTGGCCTTTCCTCAGAGCGCCTCTACAGGGGGGATGAAGCTGGAGGCGGTAATGGAGCAGCTCCAGCGCCAGCAGCAGGCCCGGCTGGAAATGGAGCGCAAGGAGAGGAAGCTGCGAGAGGCCCACATCATGTATGCCCAGCAGGTAGCCGCCCAGCAGGCCATCCTGGCGGCTGCCCGGGCTTCTGGGGCCAGCTTCATGGGCAAAGGCCTGGCTGGAGTTGTCCCCGGTGTTGGGTTGCCTCCCAGGGTCTCCAATCAGAGCAGCGTGGACTCGGAAAGAGAGGATGACGAGGACAGAGGCCGGTATTCTGGGGATGAGGACGACGACAATGAGATGATGGAGGGGGACGAGGGCAGTGACGAGGATGAGGCAAGTGCCAGCGGTCTGGAGTTCCTCCGCAAGCAGACCCTCGCTTTGCAGCAGAGTGCGTCCCGCATCCCGGCCCGTCCGTACGGCAGTTACTCCGCGTCGGCCCCCCAGAGGGCTGCATCCCCACCTATCAGAGTGAAGCAGGAACCTGACGAGGGCCTGTCTCCAGCGGGGCCTCACTCTGCTACCTCTCCAAACGGACAGGCCGACTGGGGATTAGACGATCACTTCAGACAGGTTAGTGCCCTGCTTTGGCTCCCTAGCCACCCCATTTCCTCCTTATTACTTCAAGTCTTGTTTTGGTCCAGTTATGTCTTCCGAAAGTTACCTTTTAAACATTGTCATGTGTATAAAGCAGGATTACTCTATTGAGAATGATTTTTGGACACTATATATGAAGGTTTTCCTCTGCCAAGCATATCTGTCTGAAAAAAATGTCAGATCTTTACGTATATTTAGTCAACACAGAGCTGCATAATCCAAACACTGTTCATTGTTACCCAAAGGAGTAAGGCCTTTCGCTGTTCATCACTCTCCCGTTGGGTTTGATTTCTCAGTCCAGCCCCCCTGCTGTGCGCGACTGCTTAATCTTGATTTTGTGACAAATCTCTCCAGCAGTATATTTGAGAGACAATTCAAATCTCTGCGGATGAATGACCGCTGATTGGCTTTTGTGGCTAAAAATCCTCCTAAGTGAGTCCTGGCAGAGGGCCAGGCTGGGGCGCAATGTGTTCACACTAGTTCTCTCCCTCTGCGCTCACATTCAGTGTGTGTGTGTGTGTGTGTGTGTCTCTCTCGCTCTCCGTCCCTCTTGGCGCTTTGCTCAGCCTCTGGTTTGGCTCTGATCCAGGTAGCGGAGTGAGCCAGGGCAGGACTGCTGCTGTGAGGCTGTGGGTGGTTGGCCGGGTCAGCACGAGGATTTTGGGTGGGTGGGAAGTTTGGATGTAGTACACACAGTAGCAACCTGTCACCCCTCTCTACCCCCCAACCCAAGAGTTTCGGCTGTGTGCCAAGTGCACTTTCCCTTGGAGGTAAATATTGCCTCAGCACAGTGTTACAAAACGCTGGAATGCCAACTGGGAAGCGAGCCAAGCTACATGTGGTTTAGCATCATAGCTCAGGACATAGCAGGTTAAAGAGAGCTCAGCAGCATGTGGGTGATATAAAAAGCCTTAGTTGCACAAGAGTGGGCAGTGTCAGAGGACATATCGGAGCTCGATGCTGCACTATCATGTGTCTGGATTTTATTACTGTCTATTTAAAGGCAAATGTCTTTGAATGGTGCTTCTCTTGACCACATTTCCAAATTTAGGTAAGGCAGTAGTAAAGAGGTGGGAGGAGGAGCAGTAGTAGTCTTATTGTATATAATCTAGAGTTTCTGCCCTCACACGGATCTGCTGGAGATGATTAAAAAACATCACTTGATTATGAATATTGTATGATATGGAGTTTCATTGCATTGTTTGAGCTGCTTATTGTTTCCATAGGTGTCAGAAAGAGTGGAGTAGTATTATACTGCGAGATGGCCAGGCTCTTGTGTGAACGATGTCAGAACAGAAGATCACAGCAGCCAAAGTTGTAGCTGACCAGTGGCCTATCTGTAGCCCGGTGTCTTTTATTAGGGAGAGGCGGGCCGAGCCTGGGGGTTGGGGGAGGCATTATGGGACGAGAATTGGTCTGGCCTTTTTTTTTTGTTTCCTCTCTTTTATCTTTCCTGTCATTATGTCAGCTCTGCAGTATTTAATGACGGCTCATCTCTTCAGGCAGTTTCAGGTTGCACCGCTGTAGGGGGAGGGGGACAGTGGAGGCAGGGGAACTGTTTTTTTTTTTTTTTTTGATGTCATTGTCTTCGAGAGGCCAGAGACGAGCCAGGCAGATGCCGCAAATACCGACCTCCCACTCCCCCCTCTATAATAATGTAGGGAGGAGCACATTTATTATGTCCTAAAAGCAGTGACAGAGGAGAGATGGGATGGCTAGCTAGAAGAAACAAATGTACGGAAGACCATTTACATTAACATTTACATTTTATGTAGCCCGTCACATTGGGAGGAGGCTTTTAAACAAAGCACCCTGCGTGTAAATGCTGTGACCACAAACATAATAATAATGTCCATTTGCTAGTTCACCCACATTTGAAGCAACTATTATTGCAAAGGTCAGACATAGGTCCTAAACAGTGGGTGGAACATGAGTGACATACTGCAGGATAAGAACAAACAACCATTGCATATCGCTGTAGTAACAAGTTTAGTTGTATGCCAGCAGCAACACTTGACTGACAGCCGTTTGATTAGTCTGTCTTGTAGTCCTGTACTCCTAAGTGTTTTGAGTGTATATGAGTGGTGAGGGCCTGTACAGGTCAGATGGGGGTGGACAGACACGGGTAGCCAGTGTTTTCGTGTCAGTGATGTATGTGTGGTGACCTCAGCCCCGTCCTAAACAGCAGAGTAAATAATTGTCAAACAAGGGGATGGACAAAGGCGTCGCGTGGAGAAAGAGAGAGCCAGGGTGGGCAGCCGGACAGCCTCAGCACTTTGGCCTCCACCGCAGTGGGACAGAGGCTGCATGACCCCTGTAATCCACCCCCCCCCCCCACATCCCCACCCCTCCGGCTCACACACACACACGTCCATAGACCCCTTCACTCCTTGCGATAATCCCTCTGTGATTAATAGTTTTAATCATGCCCGCAGAACACAGATTGTGTCTTATGTCGCACTGTATCGCTGATGACAGCGCTTCAGTTGGATTGGCTGGATGTTGAAACTGAGAGGTGGTCTGTGGTATGCTACAGGTGGTGTGTGGGAGCAGTGGCTTTCGTTCCACAGGTTTAGAAGTTTTATGTTAAAATGCCGTTTGTTCCTGGGCAACTCTGTCTTGTGACAAATGAGACAAAGTGGAGGCAGTGAGCAGAGCATGTCTGCATTTAAATTGCTGTGATCACAGAGGGAGAGTGATGACAAGGCTAGAAGACATAGAAACCGATATGAGTACTTCTCTCTCATCACATCACAGGGCTGAATAATATGTTTTAGGAGTGCTTGCCAGGCTTGTAATTAGGCATCACGTTGACAGATTGTTGGCCACATTAAAATTGTTTGTAATTGGGGTGGTGCGTTGGTGTTGTGTAATGATATCCCATGATTCAATGAATCACATTATTAGGGGTGGGGAAAAAAAACAATTCACCTATGTAATGCATTTTTTTTTATTTTATTTATGAATTTGAAATACATTTTTTAATACCAGAATCGATCAAATTGCTTCATTTGAATCTATATGAAGGAAGTCACCGCTTTTATTGTTGTAGCCCGAGTAACGTGACATCATATCCGTTCTGTATCCGTCAACCAAAACAAACCGCAGTCGGTCGTAACGAGAAAGCAGAAAACAGCGGAGGGTCCATGTGGATATGTCCTGTACCTGTTAAATCCAAAGTGGTAAACACTACACATACAGTAAAGTATGGAAACACTGTGGGTTTCACACATTGCCAGGAAAAGCAGAGCTAACTCTGTCATGGACAGGAAACATGCGGTCAAGCCAGCCGTCACTCGCATTTCCTACACTTCATACACGTGCGACTATGTCTTGTTTTCAAAATAAGGTGTTAACAAAGGAAACTGTACACACAAAATACATTAATAATTCCTGACAATGAATGATATATTTGACTTCAGGACATCTCTGACTACAAAGTAAAATTCCCTAGAAGTGTATGATTCAACTTTTCCCATTGTCTAGTGTTAAAAAACTTAACAAAAATTGCAATAAATCCTAATATCTAATCACAATTCGTGTACAATCGCAATACTTACTTAGCTTTTGATTGCGCAAGGTAACGTATTTAGAAGGCTCAATTACAAGAGGCTGGATAATTACCCCCTACAGCCTGATTAGATTTATAGTTTGTCATTTGGGTCGGATCAGAGAGGTTTTTAATGAAGAAATGCTGCAAACCAGGTCAGGATAATATGGAAAACGTTGTTGTTTCATCATGTCACACTAAGTAAATCAGTGCAAATGCAGTACTCTTATTTGCCTGGGCAGAACAGAAGAAGGCACAGCTAGTCTACAGCTTGGGTGACGGATACATTTGACACATTAGTGTTGTCCAACAAAGGCAAACAGACCGCAGTGGTCCAAATCTGGTTTCTGGAGGTGACAAGGCATCTGTTCCTGCTGAGCCCTGCCATCATTTGCCACCCTTGAAGCCCTGCTTCTGCTGCTCGAGCACTGAAGCCTGTCTGTTGAGCCAGCGCTGTTGCATAATTTAGCTGTCGCCCCAGCAACACATCAGCCAGGAAGTGGGGAGCTGCACGGCTGCAGCGCAGAGATCAATAAGGATTGTGTTTGAGCTTTTAGAGGCTGGAATGTTTGGACTCGTTTATGGTTCATTTATGATAAGTGAGGAGGACATTGTAGTTAGCAGATGGACTCATGTTTTCATTTTGACAGTGGAATGTGGAACAAATCTGCCCTGGTGAATCAGCCCACCCGCTGCAGTGTTGTTGGGAAGGCCACTGGTTGTGTGAGAAGCGTACAACAGTATCATCATGTCTCTCCGTAGTGTCTCAGCGGGAGCCGGGGCGCCTCGCTGCCTGATGTGCATGCTCCATATATGCCAACCTGACCTGATTTCTGCTTTCTGAATGATATGTTGGTGTCTCACATGCCATAACTGTCAGTGGGTTTTAAATGGTGTACTTAGTCTTATACTGTTTACTGGACTTCCTGTTAGGCTGATGTAATAAGGCTGGAATTACCATCTGACCCCTATTTGTACAAACCGCATGCAAATGGAGGTAATTCAGATGAGAAACAATGAGGAAGGCTGAGGGCCATTAAAACATGTCGCAGTGCTTGTTCAGAACAAGAAGCTTATCTGTAATGTGTGAAACCTGTATTTTCTCTGTTGAGCTACAAGAGGAATTGAAAACCTCAACCCTGACTGCTCATTTCTGCTGTGAACACTGACAACAATGCTTTCATATCACAATGAATACATTGTTTTACATGTTTGAACCAAGAATAAAAGAACGTTGCAGAGAAGGACCAACTCTGCACATTAAGTCAGTACGTCAGTTATTGTTTAGCACAGTGTAAGTGCCGATAAATTCTTAAATTTCCTTATTCAAGCTTCTTTTGTTTAACAGTTCAGTGGTTCCCACATTTGAGGATTTTTGACCACCAAGATGAAAATTGAATGACTTGTAAAATTGGGATTCCTTGACCTTATGTGTCAAGGAATATGTCATTTTAATCTAAATGGAGCACTAATACATTTCCTTTTTACATGTATTCCTGATGCACACTCACTTACATTTATTAACGCTCTTTTCTATTTTTCTTCATTACTTCTTCTGAATGTGAGTCATTTTAATTCCTCACCAGGTTCTTTATCATCTGGATGACTTCATGACTACAAAATTATGTTACTAATGACATTTGTGATGAATGGCCAGGACTCTAAATGGTTAACCTCATTTCCAAATCCCCCCCCTGAGCTACAACACTGATCTCAACACAGATAAGGCTGTCCATAAGGTGTCTGATTTTAACTTTATTTTTAGCTCACCGGGGGGAAATTCTCCTCAATATTTTTGACATGCTATTTCTTTCTCTATTCCTGTTTTCATGTTGTCCAACCAGAACAACTACAACATGAATGTGACGTGTGCACTGTTTGCTAGAACAGACAGAGTTAAAAGATTTGCATTTTATTGTTGTTTTGCATTCAGGTTTGTGCAACAAGCACTTCAATTAATTAAAAAAAAATGTTTTTAAGTGATCTGCCTGTTTAGTTCAGGCTTTATAAAAACTAAAAGCACTTTATGTCAGTTATTATTTTACTTTTGCATGTCTTTTTCTATTAAGTGCTAAACTCTCTTTGGGGGGTTGGTTTTGGTAGCATTTTGAACAGAGGTGTAGTGTTTACACATTCATTTATATGGTGCGCTGCTGTGGGATTTTTTCAGTTTGTGTTTGTAGTTCAATGCTGTGTGAACCTTGCTTTGCCTCATTAACAGCAGGCCTTGGCTGGTTGGGTCGGATGGAGGCGACCGGGCTTTTAACTCTGGATTGCCTTCTTTAATGGCATTTTTCTGATTGATACTACGTCGTACTTAATGTAGCCCGACTGGTATGGCGACGGCTGAATTTGTGTCGTAATTATATTTTGCTATTCCAGTTTCCAGTAGAGTTGATGTATAGGCAGTATTGGAACATTTAACTTCATTTGAATTGTCTGTTAAAAATAGTCCCATATGAAAGGTCAAAAGTGAAGTAATACAATCTTGTTATACAATACAATATTCATCCAAATAGCCAAGCCTGTGAGCTGTGTATTAGAACGTCAAAGATTAATTGATTAGTTATCAACTATTAAAATAATAGCCAAGTATTTTGATAATTGATTAATCGGTTTGAGTCATTTTTTTAGAAGATTTTAGCTTCTTCAATGTGAATATTTTCTGGTTTCTTTAGTCATCTTTGACCGTAAACTGAATATCTTTGAGTTGTGGACAAAAAGAAGAAAAAAAAACTGATCGTCATTTTTCACCACTTTCTGACATTTTATAAACCAAACAACTAATCGATTAATCGAGAAAATAATCAACAGATTAACGGACAATGATATAATCATTAGTTGCAGCCCTACTGTGTATGACAATGAC
The DNA here is from genome assembly GCF_015220745.1 of Sebastes umbrosus. Classification (NCBI taxonomy): domain Eukaryota; kingdom Metazoa; phylum Chordata; class Actinopteri; order Perciformes; family Sebastidae; genus Sebastes; species Sebastes umbrosus. The sequence continues at coordinate 9,268,270 of NC_051270.1, forward strand.
CACATTATGATACATTTATTTTAAATCTAAGCTGGTGACATTTTTGGCAGCCACCAAATATTAATCTGGATAAACTGAAAATCTCCAGTATGGCATAGTAGTGTTGCAATGCTTACTGATTTTTGATGCCAGTTTGTCAAGTGCATAAGTGTAACACTGCCAGCTCAAGTGACCTGAACTTGCTCAACTGAGATTATAACAACTTTCTATGTTTTTGGTACATTAGTGTGGATGGGAAACATCTATTAAACGAGTGTGGGTGGGAAATTGTTCACATGCGAATGACAATTTCAGATATATCTGAATTGGGAGTGTAAGGTGTAATCGTGCTGGTGTAGACCAAGTTTCATTTTGTGCTGACCTGCTCTTAACAGCTACGTGTGGACGATTCCCCCTGCCCAGAAATAGAGGTATTGAATTTAGTAGCTAGATGAAGGGGGGGAGGGAGGAGGAGATACTGTGGAAGGAGAAGAGGGGTTAGTGGTCTGGCCCAACACACTACACTACGCTGCCCCACCCAGAGGAAACATTCCAGACGGAATTAAAGAGTTAACTCTTCAAACAGTGAACATTCCCACCGGGGGCTCCCAACAAGAGACAGGGGGCTTGACGGGGGTGGGTGGGTGGGTGTCCGTGTTGTAGTCGGGGCCCCTGATTGGTGATCTTTCAATTCATTTCACTCGGTGTCGCAGGGGCCGTAAAAGAAAAAAGCCAAAGGGCCTGAATGGGAGGAGCTGGATGGGAGGGCTCGCTGGTGCAGGCAGAGACACTTTATTTTATTTGTCTGAGTCCCAAAGGGCACATCTGCTGCTGGCAGACGGGAGGAGGCTTCTCTTGGTGTGTGTCCAGTCCCCTCACCTCAGCCACTGGTCAAACACAGTACTAATGGCAGTGTGTAGTAGGGCTGGGACGATTCACAGATCTCCAGATTTGATATCACGATACTTGGGTGCCAATTCGATATGTATTGCGATTCGAGATAGCGATTTATTGCGATTTTTATTAACTTTTTTAACACTAGACCATGGGGAAAAAGTTGAATCATACACTTCTAGGGACTTTGACTTAGGAAAATATCTAAATTGATAGAGTGAAATGTTTGATTTTCAACATCTATGTAGTCAAATGTCCTGAAGTCAAATATATCAGTCACTGTCAGGCATTATTTAATTTTTCCAGCAACCCAAAAATCAAAGAATAAAGACATTTCCCTCACAAATTAGTGATATTTTCTTTTTAATTTATAAGGGACTTGTAATGTTTTATACTTCTGGTTAACATAATCTAATCAATCTTATTTCTTTATATGTATTTTTTATATACAATTCTCTTTGTTAACACTTTATTTTGAAAACCGGACGTAGTAACACATGTATACTTCTGCGAACTTCGCCAAGTCCGTCGCTAGCTCTCCCGTCAGCTCCGTTGTCTTTCTACATCCATGGTCCGCTCCATCGGGGCCGTTTGAATGCATTTAACATAAATGTCAGTATATGTGTGCTCTATAGTTGTAGCGTCGGCTGCTTTGACCATGGAAATGCGTGTGACGGCTGGCTTGACCGCACGTTAACTCAATACGATAACGTTTCCTGTCCATGACAGAGTTAGCATGCAGCTTTAGCCATGATGTCTAGCTCTGCTTTTCCTGGCAATGTGTGAAATCCATACTTTACTGTATGTGAAGTGTTTACCACATTGGATTTAAAATGTGAGATGATGATGATGATGTTGTGATGGTATCGGCAGATACCGAGTACCGATCCGATACCAGTGTTTAATTAATAAGCTGTATGCCTCACTGTGTGGAAGTGACTGGGATCATTCTTTTATGTGTGAGGCAACATCAGGCTTGACTTAATCATAGCTTTCTTAACTTTGTTAAACAAAATGTAACAAATAAATACATATATATACATTTTTGTGAATTGTTATTTATTATTAAAATAATAAATCACCAACAACTCTGTAAAAAATCTTCAAAAATTTACAGAATTTACAATTCCTTTTTAATGCAGCAACAAATTGGTCAAAATTTAAACAGAAATTAAAATTCCAGTCCATAATGTATATGGTATATAAACATAGAATTGAATTGAATATGGCCCCATTGTCACCCGATCCAACTGTTTGAGTCAGTATCGGCCCAATATCAGATCCGGTATCGGTGCATCCCTAGAATGGTTTACATTGATAGTTACATTTTCACTCTACATTGTTAGTTTGGGTCAAGTATATGCCACACTAATATCCTAGATGGAGAATACTTGGACCAAACTTCTTTTAAATGGAGCCCGGTTGTCCCATGGCTTGAAAACATTTGGAAGAGCTATTTATTTTTAACTAAACACAGTTTTTCTAGCATCAAACCTGTTCAAATGTATGTTATACATCCAACATTGGATACATTTCCATTAGTCTTAATTTTATAATTTACAAGTGTCAATTGTGTCATAGATCTTATTTGTAGTTTCCCCATTTCTCACGTCTATACCTCCTTCAGCGAGATAGAAAACGCAGCTGTTACGACGTTGAAATGCTCATTTCCTTTGTGGCTGTATTATCTATATACGTTGGTGATTTGCATTGTGGACATGTTTGCGTATAGTTGGGCCCCTCGAAGTCCGATTGTTCCACACCTCAATTCAGATCCCACTTTAACTGCCACTAGTCCCTTGAATAACAGAAATGTCTTTACGAGAGGAATAAGTAGTGTATGTTGTGCTCCTCACAACAGACCCATTTTATATTGCTTTGCCAAATGTACCTGTTAAGAGCACAAGGTCTCCTTGCCTTTTGTGTTAGAGGTGTTTGCCTTGCAGCTCAAGTAATCGCTCCTACGACATCATGCAAATGACCTTTTGGATGACCCCTCATGCGCATCGTCGCCGAGGGCCACGCTGCTGCTCGTCTCCATTTAATTGAATTGAAAGGCAAAAAGTTCTCACATTTAAATGCAAATGTTGCATGTCCATTAGAGTTGTCACACTTTTTTTCCCCCCAAATCGACCCTGGAGGATTGACTTCCTTGCTCCTAATGGAAACTGAGCTACTGATGCCTGTTGTAATTTGATCAGTTGGTAGTGAAACCACAAGCCCCCCCTCCCCAGCCACACCAGTGCTGGTTCCATTCGTCCTTTACAACCACTCCCACTCAGCATATCTCAACACCTGCTCTTTAATGAAGGCAAACAGAGAGCGGGGAATAGCCAAATGAAACAAAGACGTCCACCAGCCCCTTCGGCAGCTGCAGCAGGGAAGTAGAGCCAAGGTCATATGACACTGTTGAGCAAAGTCTCCCTGAGTTTTATATAGGCTGACTGCATATAGTGATATATACAGTACACACATGTATATAGACTACTGTTCACACTGTGTGTTGCAGTGACCCTTGGCACAGTATGTGAGGTCCTGTTGTCCTTGTACCGTGTACAGTGTGGTCTCATATATATACTGTGTGTTTAACATGTTGGTCTGCTCACGTGGTGCATTCGTTGCATGTACAGATGATACTTGAGTTTTACCTGAGTTTTCCAGCAGTGAAGCCATGTCAAGCTAAACATACATTTTAAGTGTAACCATCCTATTAAAGTATTTGTCACAACAACATAATCACTAAAGTTATTCTGATAATGTCATCACCACTGACTTAAGCTTGGTATTGTGTCTTTCGATTCTAGTGTCAGTGTGATACTAAAATAATAATCCTTTTTGTTTTGAGGAGTGTGAACAAAGCCCTTTTTTTTCATTTTGCAAAAGAAGCCAAACTTCAGTTTCAAAGAAACTCCAATATCAGGATACTTTTGACCAAATACCTCAATATTGATATTGTAAATATTGTAGTGTTGACTATTGGTGCTTTTACAAAATACTTACACAATGAGCTTTTTGATAAATAATCATCAGTAATATGGATATAATATAAGTGGGTAAGGGCAAATAAAAGAACAGCTAGAATAGTTTGGTAAGTTCAGAAAATTACATCACTTTACTATAATGCAGCCTTTAAAACCAGGAAAAGACAACACTCATGCAATATTACCATTTCTAAAATCTAAGATATTTAGTCTCATATCACGATATTGATATAATATAGATATATTGCCCAGTCCTATTGCCAACACATTTCGGTTAGTGCCAAAAAAAAAAGTATTACGGTTCGATACAGTGATTGCATTTAAAGTGACTTCACTAACGTAACCATTTCCCTCGGTTTGTGTTGCTGTAACGTCCACATTGCAGGACTGCGTAATGTAGATAAAGTCATATTGCAGTTCTTTTGGTGTGATATAATTGTTTTATCCCTCAGGAGAAAAGGTGTTAGTAGAGGTACAAATTCTGTGTCTTAATTTTAATGATGACATTGTTTGCAGTTAAGGTGTAGGCTCTGTTATATCTGGGACATAAACCAATGTGACAGTTAAGAGAACGTCTTCTTTACGACGCTAATTTAATAAGTAAAATGATGAAATTGTTTTTACAGTTAAGGTGTGGTCTCTGTCATATCTGGGACATATAGCAACTTGACAACTATGAGTACGTCTTATTTACGATGCTAATTTAATAAGTTCAATGATGAACTTGTTTGGAATTAAGGTGTAGGCTGTGTCAAATCTGGGACGTAAAGCAACGTGACATTTCTGAGAACGTCTTTCTTGCGATGCATCATAAGTTTAATGATGGAATTGTTTGCAGTTAAAGTGTAGGCTGTGTCATATTGGGGACATAAAGCAACGTGACATTTATGAGAACATTTGTGTTGCAGCCACAACTTTCTCCAACTGGTAAACTGCAGTTGCCGACAAAAGATCTGGTCTCTTTGGCAGTTCTGGCCTCCACTTTGCTGCTTGTAGAGCCAAGCAGTGAGGAGGTTAAGAGTGAGAGTCGTCTATTGTTAGTGGCTTTCTTGGCTGTCTTCTGCAACTGCTTTGGCTGAGCTCCAAGCTGGTGTCAGGGCTCTGTAAGGTGCTAACTGGGCCACTGTGTCAAGGCCCTTGGGTAAACACAGAAAGAGGTACAGGAGTCTTTCCTTTCACTGAAGCCTGCCGGCTTTTCAGGCTGCACAGTCATCGCGCTGCCTGCCAAAATCCCATGTAGTTTATAATAGCATGTGGCCAGATTGTTCGGCTGCCAAGTCTTCAAACACAAGCCGAGTGTAATCACGTGCTTGTAAGAGGCAGCTAACAGCAGAGGAGAAAGGAAGAGAAAAAAAAAAGGTCCTGGCTGCTGCCCAGGAAACGTCACATTACACTGAAAGCAATGTGTTCACAGCTCAGCTTCCAACATTTACATTCTACATTCAGAGCTGTACATCCTCCAAAGCTGTTCACTTCCTGAATCACAATCATCACAAGAAACCAACAGTGAGCAGCGTGTCTGTCAAAGCCACTGGCTAGTAATCACAAGTGTTGTGTTAGAGTATACACAGCTTCTTATAGGAAAAAAAAACACAACTCCTGCTAGCATGAGCAAAGTCCTGTTTGTAATCATTCATTCACACAGTATATTGGAGAGCAGAGGTATGTTGAAGAATATGAACATTTTCTTTTCTTTTGGACAAAATCTCTTGTGCAGATCACATATACTCCTGAGAGCTTAGATGGCTGTGCATTTCTGGATAAAAGAGCATTTCTTAAATATGTGATATATGTGGTGGTATGTCTGCATAAAGTAATGAAATTAAACAAGCTAATCAAATAGACAGATGTTGATCACGTTGTCATATTTCGAGGAATTAAAAATCAGGCCTCGGTTCAATACAGCATGCTGCCTCTGACTGCATTTCATTCCTATTATCAGTTTATGTATTTAGCTTTATAGGTGTAAAATATTTGTTTTAGTTTGTACTTAGGCAGTGGACTGTCAGACCCTTTTTTAAATTAATATTTGCATGGTTGTCAGCAGCACACAAATGACTGGATTCACCCCTCGTAACTCTTTTATTGAAGAATTTCAGATGACAAAAAACACATCGGGCTCTGACCTGTAGCTGATCTGGTTAATAGACAATCACACTGTGAATAGTACTATGGACCATGTCAACTGCAGTCAATAATTTCAAAAGCCACGTTAGTAAATGATTAAAGAGTGGCACAGAAAATTGAATTATTAACAGCAGGGGCTGCAGCGAATGTAGGTTATTATAAGAGCTATATGTTGTAGCATGAGGAGGTTATCAGAAGTCCGTCGTTTGGTATCCTTCAGTGTGATGGAGCCTGCAGCGCTGAATTTTTTCTTTGCTCTTTATTATTTGACAACAGAAATATAATCTTGCCACGCCCCGTCCTTCTTAAGCAGGTACTGAGTGGGGTATTTACATAATCACGAGTATCAGATCCCGAGGCTCTTTTCTAACAAACATCAGCATATTAATGTGGTTCAACAATGTTTGTGGCAGATTTGGGATGCCCCAACCCCCAGCGAGGCCAGCCTTGATTAGTCAGCCATCTGTTCAAACAAAGACATCTCAGGTTTTCCTGTCCTAAATAAATGTGATTAGAAAACCTGAGGAAGCTCCACGCTGTCAGCGCAGGGAGGAAGTGTGCTCAGAGCATTTCCTTAAAATAACTAATGGTAACTGAATGATTGATAGCACAAAATTCATTGCATTTGGAGGCAGCGTTCTCAGTTGATCACTCATACTTTGGAATGAGACTTTTAACTAATGCATGTGGACTTTACATGAGTGAGCATACGTATGAAATTGAGTTCATCAAATTAGAGCTACTTGTGCTTTATGGAGATGGCATTGTTGAAAAACACTCTTTATAGTGTTTGGTTGAAACAATAATGGCATATAGGCTATAGCTGTGCACAATAGGAGTAGAATTAAATTGAAATAAGGTTGAGTGAATGTGCTGTGCAAACATCGGCTTACCTGTAATTCTGTAATTGGAAACCCTTTATGTCTTTGCATTTATTGGTTTTACTATTCACAGTATGTCCTTTTTCTGCAGTTGTATAACATTTAATACAGTCTGTTTGCTCTGTTATCTATATCATATTCCCTGCTGCAGCTGCAACAACCCAATTTCCCTACGAGAATCATTACAGTTTTATCTTATCTGATCATATATAATGTACTTCACTGATGTGTGTGTGTGTGTGTGTGTGTATATGCTGAACTGCAGCATATAGTAGTATAAAGCAAGCATTTAATTGGGTTCTGTTTGTACCTCGAGGCGATCAGCAATTTAAATATCTAGTTTGACTGAGCATAATAATTTACCTGCCAAATATAATTTCTTCTTAAACCAGCTTATGCAGAAAGGTGACTTACAGAGTATACAACATGATCTGTGTTTGTAAACGTGGTTAGGTAGACTAAAGGTACGCTATATGTATGTTAATATATATTAGGGCTGTCAATCGATTTTTTCACATTTTTTCTATCTGTTCAAAATGCACCTTAAAGGGAGATTTGTCAAGTATTTAACACTCCTATCAACATGGGAGTGGGCAAATAGGCTTGCTGTATGTAAATATATGTATATTTTTTATTATTGGAAATCAATTAACAACACAGAATAATGACAAATATTGTCCAGAAACCCTCACAGGTACTGCATTTAGCATAAAAATGTGCTCAAATCGTAACATGGCAACCTCAAGCCCAACTAGCAACAACAGCTGTCAGTGTGTCAGTGTGCTGACTTGTCTATGACTTGCCCCAAACTGCATGTGATTATCATAAAGTGGGCATGTCTGTAAAGGGGAGACTCATAGGTACCCATAGAACCCATTTTCATTCACATATCTTGAGGTCAGAGGTCAAGGGAACCCTTTGAAAATGGCCATGCCAGATTTTCCTCGCCAAAATTTAGCGTACGTTTTTTTTTTAGCTTTAAAACAGAGCACGCTACAACCTAAAAATCACAAGTTGCGTTAAAGAAATTAGTGGCTTTAAAACAAATTTGCATTAACTATGACAGTCCTAATATATATGTTAGTGATCAACCGAATCACCATTAAGAATTTGATTAATCAAGAATATATAAACCAACAATTTGCAAAGTTGGCGCAACATGGTTTCAGAGGTGTTTTGGGATTTTCTTTTTTGCAGGTACAAGCACACTGAGCAACCATGACCAGAGCCTGTGATGCAGCATGTCATGGGTGTTTTTCCATAGGACAGGTATTGCACAATAAAGAAAGGCGATGGCTGTAACCAGAGCAATGTAGCTGCTACTTCTTTTAGCATTGCTCCCTTGCATTATTTAAAACTGATAAACCAACAAAAAAGACCAAACAAATGACTCACCATGCTCATAGTCTCAAAATAAAAGCCAGTAAGATCTGAGATCAGCGTATCGTCCATATAGCCATGGCACATTACTTTCTGGTCACATACAAGTACAGTGTTAATGAGAAATATGTTCTAATTTTTCAAAGCAGTCGAAAAAAGAAGTTCTAAGGTAGTATTTCACAGGACGGCTAACATTTTAAACCAGTGAGTTGATAGCTGCTGGCTAAAATTGGTTGCATAATGATTGCATAACCTCCACAGCAATGACACTCTGGATGTTTGTTTTCGTAGAATTTTGGCTCAATAATTTCCCCCACTAAGCATGAGTTTGGTTGTTCCTCTTCAAGGTTTTTGGGTGTCTCTGTTGTCTTTTGAGCGTCCAGTAGAGATGTAGTGGCTAGTTGGGCCCCTGGAGATGAGCTCCAGATGCATGACTGGCTGCATCATCCCAACCCGGGGTCCCTGGGGGGTACAGGCCTGTCAGAGGTGGAATGCCCCTGCACACTTAACGCTAGCTGAGAGGAAACAGATACCTTTCGGTTCTGAACGGAGAAATAGCTCCCTATCGATTAGTCTCTACAGAAAGCTGTGAATTGCGCTTATGGTTTGAACATTTGATACTGCCGATTCAGAGAGATAGTCATAACACTGACTTCTCTGATGGAGGAAACCCTGGGAATAACGGGACTGATTCCCCCCCCTCTGCCCCACCACCACCATACGCCAGACAAAGAAGTAATTTACCCATCTGACTGAGGGCGTTATGACCTCTGCCATTTCATATGTAATGAGATGTGATGTGTCCTAATAGCAGTGAAGGCGTTTTTGTTGATTGTGAATGTATCAAGTTCCCGGCGCTGTCAGTATAATGAGAATGTATATAAAGGCCTATCAGGTCTGTGTGATGTCTCCAGCTGCCATTAGCATGAGGGTGAAGTGGATGCTCGCGCTTTGAAAGATGTGAGATATGCAAGGTATTTTTAGCCAATGCTTTTAACCCAGAAGAAAAAGCTAATAGCTGCTTTGACCTGAATGCAGCTGTACAGCTTCTTGCTCAAAGCGGCGTTGAATACAAGGGGCCCCAAAAACAATGTGGTTTTATTGTACAATTCTTTTAGTGCTATGAGTATATGAATTTGTGTCTTTGTGAAATAAGTGCTTTGCATATTGGGGACAACTTAATATCTGTCACTGTACACTTCACAGAGCAAAGCTAATAGCTTCAAATCAAATTATCCGTGAGGGGTTACAGAGGGGGGCCCCATGCAAGTCTGTGCATAGTTTAGCTGAAAAACCATATTCTCTGAGGTCTAGTTTCTTATGGGCACGCCTGCAACACCACGGGAAAGGGTTAACTCATGGAGTACTGTATGTGGTGGCACAGATGTGATTCACTAAAATGTTTGCTCTGCCTGTGAAAGGCTCTTTGAACCAATGAGTGTGAACTTCTGGCCACACCAGCCTATAAACGTTGCATTTGTGTGAGGCAGCGAAAGGGGCCAGCTAGTGTAATGGGGGATGGGGCCTCTGCCTGTGGAATGTGGTGTCTTGGTGAAAGGGCTGGAGCTGAACAAATGCACTCAGTTTATTTGGCAAACCAGACTTGCTGGTCACCAACAGATATGTTTACCCAGGAACCAAATATGTAGATCCACCCCTTTCTTTCAGACATATGTCTTTCTTGTTTTTCTTCCTCTCTGTCTCTCTCGCTCTCTCTCTCCCCCTCTCTCTCTGTCTTTCAATTCATTTTTTCTATTTAAAAGTGGCTGTATTGACATGACAATGTTGCCAAAGCATGTAAATACAAACTATACAATTATAATACAAAGGGTAGGGTAAACAAAAGGGCTATTTATAAGATATATACAACAGATGATTGTTGCTCTCTCTCTCTCTCTGGTGTGAAATTGGATGAGGTGTGTTGATCAGTGTACATATGTTTTCTTCTGCATGTGTCTGCCTGCCTGCCTATTTTCATTCTCTTTCTATCTGTGCACCCCCCCCTTCTTTTTTTCCCTCTGTTTCTCTTTTCCAGCTTTGTAATTGGAGTGATTAATGGAGGGAGGGGTGGTCTTGCCTGAAGGCCTGTTTTCAGTGGCCTGTTTAGAGGTGCTGAGGCCGGGGCAGGTAGCAACACGTTCTGCCCCTGGACGTTTAGCCCCTCGTCCCTGCCACTCCGTCTGTTTCCCCCCCAAAAGCCAGAAATCAGTTCCAGCTACAAACATGACCGTACAGTCAGAGGCAGGCATGCCCATGGGTCCTGTTCTCTGCTGCCGGCAGGGCTCTCATGTGATATGTGACCTTTTTTATGCTCCATAATAATTCTTAATGAGAGCAGGGAATCAGTAGTGGATCTGTTTGTAAGTAGGTCCTCGACCATATGTTCCCGAGTGGCAGTGAGATTTACTTCCCTCTCGTCGCACATGGAATTACGATTAGCCCGAGCCTTTGTTGGTGGTAGCGTATGGGCAGCTCACCATGCGATCTTTTACAGTAGTTAGCAGATAAAGGACGCCATCCACTCAGCCCAATGCGCCCGCCCCTCACCCATCAACCCCTCCCCACGGCGAGAGCCACTATAAATGATTCCTGGAGTCCCGCTGTGGGATCAAGGCCCCATTATTTGATTTGGATTAGAGATTGCTGCCCCCCACAATGCTCGTTTATACAGGCATGCTGAGAGGAAGCAGATTCGCTTTCTTAGAAAGACTAAAGACATCTTGTTCTTGAGTAGATGAGGAAACCGGTTTAATACTGTATATGTAATCAGCTTTAATCACAGATCCAGTTCTCTTCACAAATAAGTGTACAAAACTATAACCTATAAAGCCGTCTATCTCAGGTCACTATAGTACATTTTAGAAAACTCATAATTATAAACTTCAGAGAAGGAAGTGAGATTTCGCTCTGTCTCCGTGGTGATTGCTTTTCTAGTCAAATGTACAAAATAAGCATCCGTTTAGTCTCTTTTTTTTTGGCTACTCGACATTTATCACTATTGGCTCCGATCCAGATTTCTGCTGGAAGCCTTGATTGTGATTAAATTACTGGTGCTGTGTCTGTTTAAAAGATTTCCCTTGCTGAACTGTTTTGACAGGCAGCAATTTAGCTAAAAAAGATTAGTCCGGGAATGAGATGTTAAGAGTACCTGTGGGATGAGAGGGGCTCTCCTGTGAGGTCCTGTTACTGGTGTACAGGAATGTCGGTGATTTTCACTAGTCACCCTCCCTCCTGTGTCTGTATTCTGGCAGAGCTCGCACCCAGAGCACAGTGACATTTTGTTACCCTTGATTTACTAGCGGGGGTTGCCATAGGGATTTTGCTTTGTATGTGCATGTATTTTGTTTACATTGAGGATAGGTGTGGCTGTTCACACATTTTTCTTCTAAGATAACTGCAATTTGATGAGGGTTTCCCATGGAAACCGTCTCTGTGTTAGTCAAAGTTAGGGTGTGTTGTTGGAGGTGAAGGGGTTAGGTCACCCTGGGAGCTGTGATCCTGCCCTCATCTCAGTTTCCCTGGCGTGGCGGTAGATGACTGAGGATGATGAGTATTGACGTGTGCTGTGAGATTGCGTCCGGAGGGGGCTGGGGGGACTTCCCTGTGTTTGCACATCCAGGGCTATTGATTTGGCTCCTGTTCAATGGCTGTGGCCCAGGGGACTAGGTCTGCAGTGTGTAGCTGTGCAGGGTGGGACACAGAGAGCCATGACAGTAGCTCGCAGTGGGAAGACAGGGGTTATGGGTTCGGTTCAGGGCTAACAGGGCTCTAATATGGCACGTGCCTCCCTTCATTAGGCCTTGTTTAGGCTGCAGGATTTAAATGGCAGGCTGCAAAACAACAACAACTGTGTTTTAGGTGTACTCCACATTTTAGATGAGCCAATGTGTCACTTTTTTTTTTTTTTATGCCATCCAGCCTGTTGTATTAAAATGACCTACTTCACATAGGTTCAATGCGGCCTACACAGGATGCAATTGGCTGCTGATTAAGGCTGCACGATATGTCATACATGTCATGCTACAGCTGCTTCTGCTGTTGACACAAAAGGAAAACTTGCATGGTATTCATTCTATAAGACTCATTCAGTGTCTACCATTAATTACCTACAGTTTAGGTAGGCACGCCCGCCCCAGTTTCATAATGAACCGTATATATTTTTACACTTCTCAACGGGTGGGGTCGGAGTCTGCCTGGGGCATTCAACTCGTAGTAGTAGGATCCCGTCCCTCCCCGGATGCATTTCCTCGATGGCAGTGCGCTGCAACCGCCTCTAGTAGGTCGGCTTGCAAAGGCCCAGGGTGAAGGTGGCTCGCGGCTCCAGCTGTTAGCTTTACAACACCCCTCGCCCGGACATTGCTTCTTCCCTGGGCTGTGGACTGCTCGCTGCCCCCTCTCTCCCTGCGCTGATGGATGGGGGAAACACAAACCCCGTCTCGTTAAGCATGCGTTGGGGTGTGACATTTTTTTGCCATGTTATCACCATCCATATCTATGCAACCATTGCGTTTATGATTATTTACAAGAGTACTAAATTGTTGACCTAGCCTCTTAATTTTGCCCTCAAAGTGCATGAGATTGATGTATTAAATGTATTAAATTCCTGTATTTTTTTCATATCGCGATATACATGAATATCGCAAAAAAAAACTAATGTCAGTTTTTTCCAATATCGTGCAGCACTACTGCTGACCTTTTTCAAAGCGTGTGTGGAAATTTACCTGATCCAGTTTTCCCCCTTTTATTATTATCTTGAGATTATGCCTAAAGTGAGTCTAACACAATGAGTATTTTCTTAGCTCAATGGGTGCCATTTGAGCCCACTCAACCTCCTACTGGAAGAGTGAGGGCAAATCACATGATGCTTTTATTAAGAACAAGCCTCTTCATCTAATAACCGCTCCACTATCAAATTGGAGAAGTGCTGTCAACATCCTGAGCAATCAATGTCATCCATCCCCCACTCCCCAAGCAGCAGCCATTAACCCTTCTTGTTCCGGCATGCCTGGCCTCACTAAAATGGTGGCTGTACTCCAGACATCTTTCTATAATGGCTGCGTAGAATTTACCCCCGAGCTATGCATCGACATTCAAATAGGAGCGTGTTGCGTCTTTTGTCCGGTGCAGATGGAGGGATATGCAAAGAATGTCAACTTGTTGCAGACGGAAGATGGCCCGCTGTATACAATAATGGCACATGAGTACACACTCTGGATGGATTTCACAACTGTGGAGCACTCAAAATGTGTTAGGGAAAAGGAGCCAAATATTACTCATCTGTAAAACGAGAGAACTGATTCAGGTACAGAGGTACTGTGTGTCTGTCAATGTGTGGACAGCTTTTTCTCTCCCCCGCCCCCCCTGGCGTTGACCAGCTACAGCTCACTTCTGGTCATCTACCTTATTCTTATCCCTAATTTGGCTCTGTGCCAGTCAGTCACGTACGGCCATAATGTGATTAGGCCACCCACCGCCTGGCCAGTAAACCTGCTAACAGCATGAGAGAGAGACAGAGAGGAAACATGGGATGCTTAAACATATGAAGGCTTCTGTTCATCCTACAACCTGCACACACACTAGCATATGCAGGCAATGCATATACATAGACACACAGACATGTTTAATGCTTTATTTGAATATTATAATTTCATTTGACCTAACTGAATTGTAGTTTGGATAAATATTAGGGCAGGGAAGATTCACCTATCTCCCGTTTCAGTACTATCTCAATACTTGGGTGTCGATTCGATATGTATTGCAATTTTTAAGTATTGCGATTCAATATTGTGATTTATTGCGATTTTTTTTAAAAAACTTTTTCAACACTAGACCATAGGCGAAAGTTGAATCATACACTTGTAGGGACTTTTGCCTTGGAAAATATCTAAATTAATACAGTAAGAATGTTTGATTTTCAGCATGTATTGTATGAAGTCAGAGATATCCTGAAGTCAAATATATCAGTCATTGTCAGGAATATATATATGGGTGCTCTACAGTTGCAGCATCAGTTGATTTGACCACAGAGATGTGAGTGACTGCTGGCTTGATCGCACGTTACCTCAATACGATAATGTTTCCTGTCCATGACAGAGTTAGCATGCAGCTTTAGCCGTGATGTCTAGTTCTGCTTTTCCTGGCAATGTGTGAAACTCAAAGTGTTTCCGTACTTCACTGTCTGTGTAGTGTTTACCACGTTGGATTTAAAATGAGAGGGTGCAGGTCGTATCCACGCAGACACTCTGCCGTTTTCTACTTTTTCATTTCGGCTCGCAGCGGCCGGCTGTTGTTTGTTTTCGAACGAAACAGATATGACGTCACGTTACTCAGACTACAACTATACACGTGGTAACTGCCTTCTACCTTCGCATAGACTCAAATGAAGCAAATACAGTATATTGATTCTGGCATCAAAAAATCTATTTCAAAATTGTAAAGAAAATAATCACGATACATATGTGAAATTATTTTTTTTCCCACCCCTAATAAATCTGCTCTCTAATATGTAGCTTTAAGACATGTTAAATGTAGGTCTATACTATACTGCAGTAACAAAGGCACTTATAATACACATACATAAACATAAAAGCATGCTTTAAGCACTTCATTTGAAACAATTATTTCAGGCATGCCGAGCCTTTACGCCCCGGTCATGAATGTAGGTAGGGTGTGGGAATATCTTTTTTTAAAGAAGTCATGTCTGAGTGGAGCTCTGGATGTGATGAAGGGGCTGAGGTGACTGATCATAAGGAGTGGCCCAAAACATCAGTATCCACTCTAACTTGACAAAAAAGCAACATAGTGTTAACATTCCTCAGCTGACCAAGGTCCCAATTCAAGAGCCAACATGTCTATTCATGGTTAACGGCCCCCATGTTCCAATTACTGGGCTTTTTTTGAACCAGCCAGAGAAACAGACTGTTTTCTATAGATGAAACTGAACTTATTTGCGTAATGACAAGTGACAGCAGAATTACACTCCTGGACCCACAAGGAATCATTGGTAGTTGTCCCAACAGTCCCGTTGAGATCCAAGAGTTTAATATCAAAAGCATCTACATCCAGTCAGCCACATGGTGCAGTCGTGTCTTTGTTGCAGATGCCTGATTGGTTGTTGGTTAAAAGAATAAATAACTTTTTAAAGTGTCTTAGTTCATACTTATTTAATAATATAGTAGTTTGGTTTTATCTTCAACTCCATCTATCCTTTTCATCATACCAGCCATTCAGCCTGAGCCCTCTACAGTTGAAGAGGACAATCTGACTGAGTCCTTGTTCAGTACAAGTGAGCACTCCACTCTAAAGTCAAAAGTGATACTACGGTAGTCACTGGTGTGTCTGTTGGATATGTTGTTTTGTTTAAATTGCCATTATGTGCTAGGGGTGGGGGGAAAATATTGATTCACCCATGTATCGCGATTTTTAATTATTTTTTTTTTTACGATTTTCAAATTATTTTTTTTAATGCCAGAATCAATATATTTGCTTCATTTGAGTCTATGTGGAGGTAGAAGGAAGTTACCACTTTTATTGTCGTAGTCAGAGTAACATGACGTCATATCCGTTGCGTATCCTTCAACCAAAACCAAAGCAAAACCGCAGCAAGCCGAAACAACAAAGTAGACAACAGCAAAGGGTCCGCGTGGATACGACCTGCACCTCACATTTTAAATCCAAAGTGGTAAACACTACACATACAGTAAAGTATGGAAACACTCATGGTTTCACACATCGCAGAAAAAGCAGAGCTAGACATGATTTCTAAAGCTGCATGCTAACTCTGTCGTTGGTAACGTTATCGTATTGCAGTAAAGTGCTGTCAGGCCAGCCGTCACTCTCATCTCTGTGGTCAAATGGGCCTTATTTATATATTATCTTATTTATATTTATATATATATGTGTATATATATATATATATATATATATATATTCACCAGAAGAGTAAAACATTACATGTCCCTTATAAATTAAAAAGAAAATACCATTAATTTGTGAGGGAAATGTCTCTTATTTATTTTTATTCTTTGAATTTTGGGTTGCTGGAAAAAATTTGCATAATTCCTGACAATGACTGATATATTTGACTTCAGGACATCTCTGACTACATACAGTGCATGCTGAATATCAAACAATTTTACTGTATTGGTTTAGATGTTTTCCAAAGTAAAAGTCCCTAGAAGTGTATGATTCATCTTTTTCCCATGGTCTAGTGTTAAAAATCGCAATAAACCATAATATTGAATAGGAATATCAATACTTAAAAATTGCAATACATATTGAATCGGCACCCAAGTATCGTGATAGTGTTGAATCGGGAGTGTATGTGAATTGTCCCAGTCCTATTATGTGCAGGAGTATGTGGATAGGAAATTGCAACAGATGGTTGAATAATCTATCGCTGCAGAGAGCAGATAATGCGTTGATCATTTTCACACTATTAATTTTGTCTTCGTCTCCCACCTTGATCTACAAACACCAACAATTTAAAGTAAGTTTTAAGTATCTCAGATTTGCTGTAATAGACTTGAACTTTGTAGTACTTATTGTACTGAGCAAGGATTAAAGATTTGGTCCCTGTAACTGCAATGAATGCACAATGAAGAAAAATCATGACGACTGCCAATATGACATCTACAGTATGTGTGTTATACATGATCAGTGAGAGAAAAAGTTCTGAAATACAGTTTTGTAAAATCTGTGGTAATTTCATTCATTTTAAAATGGGACAGAAATGATCCAGTTGTGTACCAAATCGTGTTAATCATGCGCACCTCAGAAAATGCAGCTAAAGCAGAGAAGAGGATGGAGCGGGAAGCCAAAGTCTGACACTGACTGGACAGCAGTGTCCTGTCACTTAGACCTTTGTTCTCAGCTGATGTCAGGATCACCTTGACCCCCGCGCTCCCATAACACCGTCTCCCTCGGGGAGGCATTAGTGTGTGTAGGTGTGGGTGTGTGCATATGGTTTTCATGTAAACACATTTGTGTTCACCAAATGCAAGGTACACACTACACGAGAATCAAGCTGATTTATGGCCCGATTCAGCAAAGCCTCGACTTTTTTTGATGGTTCTAAAGATTATCTTGCCAGGTATTCCTGTGGTGTGAAGTATGCTAAGAGTGTTTTTTACATCCCCCGATCTGCTCGGAAGTCCATGCTCGCCGCACCGATTTCAAATCGTAAATATTATACATGTTCAATATTTACAATCGGATCTCCTGGTGCGTGTGGGGAACCCCGAGGACACCCGATGACGCAGTCATGTGGGAGAAAACGATAGCCAATTGAGAACCAAGCAGACTGAAGAAGGAAGGACAACAACTGCCATCATGACGGCCGCGGCTAATGCATGAGCTAATACACACGTGAAGCATAAAGTAGTAGTAACATGGACCTCAGAAATGGTGGACCAACTTGTTGATTTGTGGGAAAAACGCAAGTGTTAATTTAACATGTCTCCATGACTTCATCCATTATTTTTATTTTTTCTGCGTGAATTTTCAGTACAAAGTTGTGCAAAAGCAAACATTGCTAATTCTTCCTGCCCATTGTCCGCCACGTTTGTTCATGTTTGTTCATGTTTGTTCATGTTTGTTCATGTTTGATCGCGTAATTTCTGTTTATTTAGTCAGGACTCTTGTTGTTCTTGAATGGAGTCTGTTAGTGTGTGGTATGCTGCTGTTTTGGCCAAATTGTTGCTCTCCATACACTACAGGAACAAAACTGTTAAATTGAATGTAACATGTTGTTATGTGTGGGGTCTCTCACATTTTCTAAATCTGTTTGATTTTACAAGCAACTATTGTCTGTTCATTTGTAGTTACATCTGATTCTGGTGCGCTAGGAGTGAATTGTAGTGTTGGAGGACTCATAGTAATTTACTTGATCTGGTAAATTATAGAATGTATTAGACATCATAAATCACTAAACACAGTTCACAGTTAATAGAACTATCAGTGAGTCCTGTACGTACACACACGGGTCATACTGTTGTTGCAAATATTCTCCATAAATACTTTTTGATCTTAAGAGAGTTAAGGGTTTATCAGCCGAGACATTCACACTCACACAGGTTTATTTTTTATTACGAACTGGTATTGATATTCTGAAGAAGATTTGCAGAGCACACTTAACTTGCTAACAAGCAGAATGACGGCGTTTCCCATGTAGCTTTATGGCTCCTTGTTTGGTTAATGTCAGTAAGATTACACAGAGTGTGTTGACCTCTGGGCCATTGAATAGGGAACATCCAGCATGTATAAAAGGTGCCGAATGCAAAGTTTTTGTTCATGCAAGAGCAAGCATGTGAGATTATACATGGCTGCAATCTGAATTATCTTCTGTTATAATCATTTATAATGGTTAAAGGTTAACAGAGGTGGTCAGATTGAGTGCAAAGGTCTATATGGCCTCCAAATGTACTATACGGTATATTTACCTTCACATGACGATCCTTTTGTAATCTCTATGACATACTATGGATAATGTAAGTTGACAGCGGAATGCATTTTTCACGAGGAATGAGCTGCTTGTAAACTGATTTAACACAAAATATCTGCTGAGAAGCCAATGTGATGAAACAACAGCTTATTTTAAAAATGGATAGAAGTCTGTCTTTTGAGAGGATAGCAACCTGCTGGTACGTATGTCTTTGAACATTTGAACATTGGACTTCAAATATTAGTTTTTCCATACTGAAAGGGCTGTCCTCGACCAAAGAAATTATTTGACGACTAATTGATTAGTTGATTTAATCGACAGATCTGGAAAAAATTAGGTTCTCCACCAAGAGTCACACAAAAGCACCACTTCAGGTTTTGTTTTTACCAGAGATGTGCTCATAAGGAAATAAGTCATTCAGCATGAAGCATAAAAAATTACTAATCAACTAAAAACATCATTGTCGACTAAGACCGAAACGACCAATTATCGACTAAGTGGGAGCAGCCCTACTGGAAATGTAGCATTTTGGAACTCATCAGACATTCATACTAGTTTGAAAATACAACTTTTCACTTTTATCGATCATGTCAATATGCAAGTTAATTTAAAGATGACTATTTTGGAGACTCTTTAGTTGTGATGTGTAAGTAGCAGATATCTCATTTTGTAACAAAAGTCTCCATGCATTAACTCTACCCTGAAACATGCCATTTGCAGTGGGCTTGCAAGTTGATGGCTGATGAGTATTTGTTTAGGGAGCATGAATGTTGACAACCGTTACACGTACAGAGAGTGAGAGGGTGAAAATGACTTGCTCTCAGGGGCCTTGACAACCTTTGCCCTCCCGGCTCTCGTTTCAGGCCTTGTAATTGCCACTGACCAATGGGCTCCCGTTTGAAACTAGACCCTGTGCTGCAGCTATTAACGTCCCCCTCCAAACGGATCTTGTTTTGATTCCTGATGCTTTTATAGGTTTTGTCTTTAGGAGACATTCCTGGTCGGCACATACCATGCACCCCTTTCTGCCCCTATTTTCCTTCCTTCCCGTCTTGTGGGGCCATCGTCCCCCCCCCCCCCTCCTGCACTCACAAACATACACACAGCCATGATCGGCCTTTGTAAATGTGTGTGTGTGTGTGTGCACGCTAGGGCTACTGACCAGCCCGCCCTCCCCTGGCCCCTCCTGACAGCCAGCTACACTCCATGAACTTGGCCACCCGTCACAGCTGCGTTAAGATTGAAGGATGGGGGGCCCTTGTATCCAGCTGGGTCGGAAGACATGGGTGGGGGCAGGGCAGGCCCAGATGCAGATGGTTTAGGTCAAATGGAGATGTTTGAGGATGAAGGGGGAGGGGGACACAGGAGCTCAGGGGCACAATAACTCCAGAGGTTACTCCTTCAACCTCTGGAAAAATGCACTCTTGGAGTTTGAGTATATATATTAGTTTTCATGTGTCATGTGATGGTAGCTCTTGTAACTAGCTTAGAGTTTACTCCGTTATTTTAGTCTAACATTAACTTTTTGACCTACAGTACAGTCGGTGTCAACCTGACCGGGTCTTTGCAGCTAGAAATTAAACTTAAGAAAAACATATCGGAGGTCAAACTCCATTCTTAAGAATTACAAATGTGCAGCTGCATCAGTGGTGGAACCAGGCAAAGTCCCCGGTCACCACTACCCCACTTCAGACTGGATCCTCTCTGTAGGTGTTTGTAACCATTTTCTGTTTGCTGACCATATTGGTGTGTTTCTCTCCTGTCTCTTGTAGAATGGGAGTGCAGGCTGGGCGGATGAGGCTGACAGTAACAGAGGAAGAGGAGAGGCCTCCAGAGACTTTGCTAAGGTAAGCGTTTGGAGATCACCGGGTAGCTTCAGTGGGTTCAATCATTAGACAACCAAAAAGCCTTTGCACTAATTACATAACAACATTCACTCTTATGAAAGTCAAACTAGTGGGAATTGTGAATAGGTTAACCTTTTTGAAACATTGTCCAAATGCAGAGCTATAAATATATCTCCGTGGCCCTGAAACTCCAAGACTGACGGATGCATTGTTTCATGTTGCCTCACCTCTTCTGTTAAACGTTGCACTTGAGCACACCACAAAGATAACAGCTAACGGTCAGCTGGCCGTTGATATGCATGTATGTTCTGTGCCTTTGTGAGAACATTGCAGAGACGAACAAAACAAACTAGCCAACAGTTTTCACGCTGCTGTGAATCTGATTAAACAGTAAAAATAGAGAATATGTCTGATACAAATGTTGCAATTTAAGGGTTTTTCTGTGCTTCGTTCTGGCATTATCAGCCTGTGGTCTTATTTTGGAAGAAGAGAAGAAAGGGCAGAGACAAAAAAATAAACAGCACAATTAACCTGAACAGCCACATAGCACAGACATATAACATGCTGACGACTAGAGCCCACAGGGCCAGAGACACACAGCAAGACCTTCAGGCGACATGCAGTGCTCAACTGACAAGTTGGTGCAGCGTGGCTCTAATAAGCTTCTGTTTTCTCTTTCAGTTGTATGAACTGGACAATGACCCCAAAAGGAAGGAGTTTTTGGATGACCTCTTCACCTTCATGCAGAAACGAGGTAAGACTCCTCTCCAGAAATCCACATTATATTAAGGAGCAGCTGCTTCTTCACTTGAGCCCTCTGTAGCACAGACTTTCTTTTACTTGCGGTTTGGCATACACTTTGGAGGTTGAGTTGCGATTAATGAATTCTCTTAAGTACATTGGCATCCCTTTTCTACAAACATGTTTCCCTTAGGAGTTTTTTATATATTACAGTTTAGTGAAAATGGAGTTGATGTTGAAGTGTACTTTGTCAGTGGGTTCCTGATTGTAAATGTCTTGGTTTAACTCTGTGGGTTCAGGCTTTATATCCTGTAGACGGTTCAATATAAGTTTTAATTGGAAAAACTACTCCTATGATTTTGTAACGAGGTGTTTACAGTGTTTTAAATCCTATATTTCTGTTAAAAGTTGCCACAAATGTGACATTGGTTGGAGTTAATTTCCCTCCCTCTGCCTATGTGGAAAAAGCAAATACCACATGACTTCCATTTCTTAAGAGTCATTTCCTGTCTCAGTGTGAGGAGGGGTTGCTATTTTTTTTAACAGAGCATCTGGAATTTCACTACAGATTGATTGGTGTAATGCCTACGGCACAAACGCTTTATTTGGTCATACAGTTGTTAGAGCCCATACGATCCGAGCAAAGGATAAAATGTACACATATAATACTTATTTACTTTGTAGCTTTGGTGTTCCAAATGTATTTGCTTGTCCGGTGGATGTCAAGTGTGCTATGTCACTGATCAACTCAAAAAAAGAAAAAATGCTGTAACTCTCACTGGCTAAGAAATCCTTTACTAATTCCCTTCCCCAGAGTAAAGGCTTTAAGGGGTCAGCAGGTGAGATCAGCAGGTGAGATCTGCCCCCGTTGATCCTGTGTTTCTGCAGCAGCAGAGCCAATAGGATCTGGAAGTGACCTAACTTATTTAGTTGGCCAACAGCCGGGGAGGCTCAGCCGACCGCGTGCTGCTTTGACACTGCCTACAAGACCTCTCTGACCAGGGCAGCTAATGCACTTAGGCTTCTATCAGACAAATCTGTTGCCAACAAGTTACATGGCTTGAGCAATACCTCCCAAGGTGAATCACAATGTTATTACAGTGGTGCATACTTTACATTATGTTTTGGCAGGCCGTGATGGGTGATGATGGTCTGTGAGCGTGTGTGTGGTTCATACTTCATTATGTTTTGTCACAGGCTATGATGGGTGATGCGTTGTACGCGAGTGTGTATGTGATGCATAGTTTGTTTTGTCAGACTGTGACGGATGATGATGGTGCGTAAATTTGCGCAGCCGGGCCCGTGTGCATCGACATGCGTGTGTGTACTTTGAACGCATACGCCGGCGAGCTCACGTTCACGAGAGAAGCAGCTTCCGAGCGGTGGTCTGGTCTTAGCACCCGGGGGTCTTGTTTGGAGGGTGATGAATTAAGCCGAGTCGGAGAGAGAGGGAGGGACAGGATCTGTCAGGGCCCTGTTAGCATCTCTGTCCAGTGGCAGACGCCGGGAGTGGTTGGCTGACCCTTTACTCACGCTGGTCAGACGGAGAAATCCATCAAGCTGACTAAAATGCCACCTGACAGCAGATAACTGGCTGATTACAGTGTGCCATGTCACATGATTTTCACTGAGTTTGCATTTATTTAGGGAAAAAAAAAATGTGTTGACTTTTAAGTGAAAACAAAGCTGAGCAAATATGGAATGAATTATAGGTCTGCACAATTTTATCTAAATTGCAATTTGGCCTACTGCAATTTTCAAATAGCAGGAGGCGCAATATTTGATAAATGTGTGTCAAAATACCATTTTAACTAAGATATTGTGGTGCTGCAGAGATGTCCTAGGCTACAGATTATATTCTACAGACTTAGTAAATCATCTTTGTTTGGTACAGATCCCCGCAAAAATCACACCATAATTATTTTAATATCTTTTTTCAATGCAAATAAGAATAATGAATAGCATTCCCTCTAATATCTATATTGCAATATTTATTGCAATTAGATCATTATTCAAAATCTCTCAGCCCTAATTATAACATTTGTTTAAAAAAAAGAGAGATACAAATTAGCTTGTAGAAACCCCAAAGTCCCACCTCAAAGAAAAGAAAACATAACTGATAACAATTTGAAAAAACTCGTCATTTACATTTTGTTTAATGTGTTTAGCTGCATTACATTTCCTGAGTGAATTATAGTTAGTGCATCTGGAATCGGCTTGCATGGATCAAGTTCCTGTATCATCATCGGTGCATGTGACCAGCAGCGAGGAAGTGCAAGGGTCAGTGGCCAACAACAGTTGTAACAAATATTACTGTTTCTCCAGAGTGCTCATCTATAATAGACAAGTGCGAGGTGAAGGAAATAGAATATGGTGAGAGGTGGAAGTAGGTTTTTTTTATTTGAGTGGGGAAGTGAAAGGGCACCAGAAAAACAATTACATTCTCGTAGTTATGAGTGGAAAGGTTAGAATTAAACTGCCATGGCTACACTGTGCTTCAAGTGTGGATGCAAGATATGACGGGGAGGTTGCTATTTGCATTAGAGGCCTGATGTAAGCATTGTGCGGGAGGGTAGGGTATAATTTCAGCTCCTCTAGAGTGAGTTCTTCACCCCTCCCTTAAGACAAGAGGCACTTGGCTGACCTCTGCTGTCTCTCAAACCAGTATCCTAATCACAGGGAACAAATTGCTTGGTTGGACTCCCTTTTTGCTGTTAGTGCCAAGAGTATAAGCGATGAAGAGCGAGCCCTGCTAAGCTCTTGTTAATGGCTCCCTCTAATTACTGTGCGTTTACTCCTCCTTCTATTTCACTACATAGATATCGAGTCAAGATGATTGCACTTTTTTTTTTTTTTTTTTTTAATGAAAGAGTACTTTGAAAGCCTTTTTAATTTAATGTTATTATGCGAAAGAAGGAGGGATAAGTGAACGGTGATATGGCCTCTTCATTTGACTGACCCTACGAGCAGAATGCTTAAAAACACTACCTCATTTTGTGAGGCAGATTGGTTGGAGAGAGACAAATGGTGAAGTGCTTTTCCCACCTCATCGTGGGGCCTCCAGGCCTTGAGAGGAAAGCAACAGCGGAAGGAAAACTTACGAGGGATTCCCATTTCCTGCCTCCGCGCTTAAAAACAGGCACGTGTGTGTGTGTGTGTGTGTGTGACTGTTAATGGTTGAGGAATTTTAGCAGCTGTCCTAAAGCCTGTCTGTGCGTAAAGGGGCCCATTGATGGGCTCTGCATCACAGAAATGGCAGAAGACACGCATACAAATCCTCTCTACCTTTACTTCCTTGGCGCTTATTTATTCACTGACTACTTCAACATCCATCGCAAGGCCCCTTTCGCTTTCACCGTTGACCTCTGCACCATTTGTTGCTCTTAATGTTAAAGAAGAAGCTCAGCTCTGTTCTACTGGAGAACCTCCTGTCATTGGCTGCAGATCGAAACTAATGGCCGGACATGTAAATGTAATGTAAATACACTAGGACTGCTCACATTGGAAGAGTGTGGGTGGAGGATATTAGCCTTCACGATTTACACCGACATCACCGTCCATCATATCCATTACAGGTTTTGCTTGCTTCACGCCCACTGGGAGCGCAGAGAAAAGCTTCGACACCATTAACCACCTCAAAGGTTTCGGTTAAGCAGATGGGCGAATGTTTGTTTTGGCTTGACACCCGGCCACTTTCTCATTTAGGGATGGGGGTTCGGGGGCAGGAGGTGGGGTTGTGAAGAGGTAATCGAGGGGGGGGAGCAGTGAGTGAGGCTGCGGGAGCTACGGGTGTGCAATAAAGGAAAAAAAAAAAACGAGGAAGAAAATAAAAGAGTGATGCAGCCAACTGCCTGTCAGCGCTGTCCACTTGAGATGATTAATGGCCGCAGGCTGTGATGGACAGAGCCAGAGAGAGAGAGAGGCGCTCCTGTTCAGTGAAATCACCAGTCGACAAGGGAGGGGGGTAAAGACAAGTGTTTTAGCTTCTTCTACTGCAGCCAGAAAACCCCACACGTCGCGGTCAGCAAAGGCTAGATCCATCCCAGTGTGACACTCTTAATGGGAAGTGTAGATTCAGCTTAAGAGGGATCACATGGTGTTCTATCGCTGCTTTAGAGCTATTTTCGGGGACAATCCCTCCATAGTAGATTTAGGTCTGCTAATAGTAATAAAGTGGTAAGCCGGACTTGTCTGTGCCGTTTAAGTTGCAGTGGTCTTGATGGGGCTGGAGAAAGAGGTACAGAATTAGAGGAAGGAGTAGGAGGGAAGGAAGTGGAGATAATGATTATAATGAAGATGTCTCATTTAGCTCCACAGTTAAACCTGCTGGCAGCAGCTCTGCTCTGTTTGCTCCCATAAATCTTCACTGTGTGGCTGCCAGGAATGTTTTCAGGGGCCTTTTATCAAAATGGCATACATTGGCTTTTGTTTGGCCAAAATTGAGCAAGTCAATATTTTAGTGTCATACAGTATGTGTCTAGGGGGGAAAACAGCATAGTATCACGATATTTTGCATGGCAATATTGTATCGATACTCAGACATCAAATATCCATCTTTTATTATATAAACTATTAACCTCTAAACGATCCGACGACCGCTATTCTGTTTTTCAGAGGTTGTAGTGGGCTCAGTCTTAAAGCTAGAGTGAAGCTACTGGTATCATATGAAACTAGAAAGCCGAAGGAATCATGCCATATTAAGCTTGTTGGGAAGAACGCTAAATAACGCTGCAAAGTTGCGCTAAATTTAAGCGATGAAAAACTGGCATGGCCATTATCAAAGGGGTCCCTTGACCTCTGACCTCTGACCTCTGACCTCAAGATATGTGAATGGAAACGCTGAGATAAATAGAATGAAAACTGGATCTTATTAGATAAAAGTAGAGTAGTAGTAAAGTAAGTATCGTGATAATATTGTATCGCGGGGCCTCTGGTGATTCCCAGCATTAGCATTTTAGCACTTCCGGTTCCCTCGTCTCGAAGTCGATGTTTTTTCTTTTTTAATGAGTTTTTAGTTAGATGCCTGAAATAAGGTCTGTGGTGGGTTTTTAAAGTTTTATGTAAGGGATAATGTACAGCAAGCTGGTCATTCACAACAATGACCCGCCAGCGGTACATTATCCCGCTTATTACACAGCAACTTACTTAAGAAATCAATAATTTGACACACAAACGGTCCGTCATAGTCCGAGATCAGAACTGTGCCCACAGCAACGGTCTGTTATACATAGCAACGGTCTGTTATAAAGAATTAACAGACCATAGAACGCTGTGGTTGACCAAATCAGGATAGAGTATTCAACAAAGCCGTGTAATAATCTACGATAAAAAATACGTCATTAAGACGTTAATATCCCACTCTTGAATTTTGAAGCTTTTACGGTTCTTAACAAGTGGCTAAATGAGACTACTAAACGTCATCACGCCGACTTCTCTGCCTTTACAGCCTCGTTGTGTATACTCGAGCTCATGCGACCGTGGTGTATTTTGTTTATAGCCTAACGTTAGATTTTTACTTCTGGCGATTGCATCCATGCTTCAAAAATCATAGAAGTGGCGTTCATTTGTGAAGATTATCTTGCTGAACAAAACGTGTAAGTATCATAAACTTGTCTTTGCTGCAGAGTTTATTTTCTGCAATAATCCAGATTTTAGTGGAATAATCCCATTGGATTTTTTTTGAGGGAACCAGGGAACCAAAAATACGTCATCCCTGGAGAGCTCTGTCCTTCAAATCTTATTTTCCTTCACTGAAATATATATATATATATTTTTAACTGCTATTTTTTGTTTTCAACAGACAAGTTAAGAAGGTCAGACCACTCATATTTGGAAAAACCCAGAAAAACATGATTTGCATAAAAACAAATTAAATTAGCTCTGCCTGTTTTTCACATTTGAAGAAAGGAAAGTTTACGTCCTGGTTAAGCTGGATATGTTTTTTGTGCTGCTGTGGGAAGAGTGGCCTCCCAGCAGGACATTAGAGGAAGTTCCCTAACTGTAACCCTGAGACCGAGAGCTCTGTCCACACCAATTACACCATGAATGGGCTCTGGGGGATCCATGTATGCATTATATTACTCCCCCGGTCAGCCTCACACTGGCCCTCGTAACAGGCGGGCCCTCTGTACAAACACCACACTACAATAGGAACATTCTCTGGCTCTTTGATATGGCCTCATTTTCCTTTGGTTAACACCCCACAACTTCTGGAAAGTGGCAGCACCTGGTTGGTTTAACAACAAAAACACGGGGTATTGAGGGGCACATTTGGCCACTTTAGATGGATTGCGTGTGAAATGATTTTCATTTGAGATCGACCTTTTGAGCTGTTACTTTTCTGGACAACTATTAAACAAATGATGTAGTAGTATTATTATTTTTTTTATCTGCAATCGGGTGATCAACTTATTTCAACTAGTTTCCATATTCTGACTCGTTAAAGATGCAATTCTCAAAATGCAGTTTTCGAGACCCGAGACACGTGTTTTACTTAGAATGCACCAATAAAATGTAGTTAGGAAATGACATTTTGTCCTCTCTTGTCTTTCTTTCTGTCTCCATCCCCTTCCTCCTTTGCCCCCACCCAGTTCTCCTTCCCCCTCTGTTTATTGTGCTACAGTTACAACCACTGAAACTTGATAACACCATGGGGGATAGGGGCGGAGGGCCGCACTGTGGCCTGCTTGGGTAGGCCGGGGGGGGTAGGAGGGGTTGGATTAAGGGGCCTCCTGTCCTACACGGGATGATTAATGATCCCCAAAAAAGTGGGGGCCAACCTTTTTGATAGGTCAACGCTGATAGACAGCAGACAAGGGAGTGACCGTCGCGTGTCTGCATGTGTGAAAAGGGAGAAAAGAGAGGATGACGAGGGCAGACGGGGAAACCACAGTAGGAGACGAGGACAGACAGGGTGACTGAGGGGAGGTTAAGGGAGGCATCGGCCTGCTTGTGTAGAAACAAGGCCGTGCTCTTTCATTTCCCCTTTGAAAGCACTTTGTCAGTGGGCTGGAACTGACCGAGCTCACCAGCCAGACAGAAAGATAATCAGGCAAACGTACTAAAAGACCAGTGCTGGTAGCAAAGGGCCCCTACTCTCAGGAAAGGGTGGGGACCCAAATGGCACACAAGATTCCAACCGCTGCTTTCTAATCATCACTCCAAGACAGACTCTAAAAGAAGAGGCAAAACTATTCTTATTGGACATATCCTCCCCCTTGCATTTGTGATCAAAGATTTTGCGGTTACCGTGTTGATATATGCGAGGGCTGAGATTATCTTTGCCTTTGGTAAACTCCACCCGTTTGCTGGCAAATTACAGCCCAGCCTTCGGGGAGCTGAGTACATATATGGTGGTTATGCTCGTCTATTCCTTCAAAACAAAAGGAAATAGTAGTTTTCCTGATGTTTTTGTTTGTGGGTATGTTGGGAGATGTTAGATTAGAATCTTAAGACTTTTTATTTTTCGTTTCTTACCAACCAAGACTATTCTTTGTGTCTCTTCCTCTCTCCGTCTCTTCATCCCAACCCCCAATCCGCACCGCCTCCCTGTTATTTCCTCTGTCATTTAGCCGGACTGTTCCACGGCCCCTGGATTGCCACTGTGCTGTCCATCTTTAATTACGACCATACTGTACAGGGATTTGAGTCTCTAAGCTGCAGAGCTGGGAGATTCTTAATCACCATGCTCATAAGTAACCGAGCAGGGAAGAGGACGAATGCAGGTCTCAAGCAGATTCATGCTTCCCAGCGAGGTCATCGGTCAGGGTAAAAATAACACGGGCTGCTCAGATCCATGCACCATGTTTTGGCTTCAGTGGAATACATTTGCAAAGTCCCTGAAAACCAAATGTGGCAATCAAATACTATTCAGTTTCTACAAAAGAAGTGTGAAGGGGCCAGTCAGTTAATACACAAGCTGTTTTATGAAAGAAAGTGTGAAATGTGGCTGAAACTGAAGCATCGTTTCCCCGTAATGAACGTCTTTTTGATACAGTGAGGGCAATGGTGTAAATACACAATTTAACTCTTTTAGTGTATAAAAATTGTAGGAAGAAAACAGACAATAGTAATATTTTGTATTCATTATAAAAGCAGTACAAAGGTATGACGGACATACCCTAGATTTATGTAGATTTTGGTGAACAGAAGATAAAACAGGACTAAACAATTTTATAAATCAAGAAAAGCCAATTTTTTTTCAAAATGTTATATTCCTACAAAATCTAATTTAATTTGAAATAGTTTCCTTTACATCATCAGTAAGTCCCATTGTACCTTTCATGTGAAATATGTACCTTTTTTCCACTCAATATTTTTGTTAGTGGGGGTTTAGTTAAGCTGTTCCCACGTGAAGCTCTCCTGTGATCGACTAACTTCTGCTATCTCTGCATATCTGCGTGTCTTGCTTCTCCATCTGTGTCCTGTGTGTGCTCTTAAAGCAAAGTTTCCTGGCCTCCACACCCCTTTGATGGATGGTATGAAACACATTACAGCCCCCCAAGGAGCCCTACACCAGCACAATAGCCCTGAGCTCACTTCCAGTGCATCTCTGCAGCGACGTTGCATAAGCCACACAGTAACGCAGATCTGAGTGCAAAGGGGCCTAATGGAAAACAAGGCGCTTGATTTGAGGGAAGAAATGGACATGAACACACCGTCGCCAAATGTTATTGCCTCTTTGTCGATGGTGTTTTAGTTGATGCGGTTTGTTGTTTGGGATACACGATTAGATAAAGATCAGTTAACAAGTTATGACAGATGAGTGTGCAAAGACGAGTTGTTATCTCCTGCAACCAGACTTAAAACTTGACCAGTCATGCTGTTGTTCACAGTTTACCAGGTTCCCTTTTCTGATGTTTATTCTAGAGCTACAACAGTTAACCGATTAGTTCTCAGCTATTAAATGAATCGCCAACTATTTTGATAATCGATTTAAAGTAATTTTTTGAGAAGAAAAAAAGTCAAAATTCTCTGATTCCAGCTTCTTACATGTGAATATGTTCTGGTGTCTTTACTCCTCAATTACAGTAAACTGAAGATCTTTGAGTTGTTGACAAAACGAGACATTTGAAGACGTCGTCTTGGGCTTTGGGAAACACTTTTTCACCATTTCTGACAT
This sequence comes from Sebastes umbrosus, assembly GCF_015220745.1. Lineage (NCBI taxonomy): Eukaryota > Metazoa > Chordata > Actinopteri > Perciformes > Sebastidae > Sebastes > Sebastes umbrosus. Next base: position 9,298,662 of record NC_051270.1, read on the forward strand.
TTTATAGACCAAACAACTAATCGACTGATCTAGAAAATAATCAACAGATTAATCGACAATGAAAATAATCGTTAGTTGAAGCCCTAATTTATTCTGTCATGTAACTTGGGGTCGTCAAAATATTAAAATCTTCTAGATGTTTAAGGCCTTAAGAACGATTAAGTGTTTAAATGTAGTAATTAATTTCCTTTTTTTCACTAAGAAGTTTTTTTTTTTATTACAGGGTATTGATTGTAATTGAGGAACTAAAGCGTATTTTGTTGTTAACCTCATTTTAGGTCCCTTAGCATTAAGAGCATCAGTTGAATCCTTGAAAAGTAGATGTATGACCCCCGGTCATGGATTCCAAAAGCCAAAAGTAATTAGCATTGATGGGAGTTGAAATTTCCAAGATGAGTGCACACCCACCCCCTCCCCCCTTCAATCTCTTCTCCTGTTTCAACATATCCCTCCTTCTCCTCGGGCTTATAGCAGCTGATGTCTCCCGTATTGATCAGTGGTGCTGTGCCCCAAATGGGACTCGTCAGCTGATGGCTTTATCTGTCGGTCCGGGTGTCCATTGATTGAAGCCGTTCGCTGTGTTATAAAGCTCACTAGAAGGGAGAGGGACACCCTCAATGTTGCACCTGCCAGTGAAGACATCACTGCCACCTACTTACCCTTTAAACCAGCAGTCTGATTACTGAACTGTCACTGATGACCTCACTATCTCTGAAGAATCATTTTATTTTTCTCTTTCCCTGTAGCATATCTTCCATAGCCTCTCTCTTCCTTACATTGTTTCTCTTATGCATGCTCTATTAACCCTTATTCTTTCTTTTTATTCTGTCTAAATATCACTCCTGCCCTCGTTGTCTGTCTCCCACATCTCTCAGATGTGTTTTACCTGAGTTTCAAGCTAATCGAGTGGAAAAAGTCGAGCCTAACCTCTGCAGCTTTGTCTCAAGGATCTACAGTTGATGCCAACGCCCCTCCCTCTATTATGCTTACAACATACCATTGTCATGTTGCTGTGACATATACATTCTTGACATTTCTGCAAAGATCAGAGATGGCTGTTTACAAGGCCAAGCTATTGGGTTACTTTTCTCTCACTGGATCTTCCAGTCAGATGTAAATATAGAGCAGGGGCCATTCTCCTATATTTGACTAAGCTGTTACGTTTTAAATTGTGACGCAAAAAGGCATTCGCTGCTGGACATCCTTAAGCATGTTTACACAGCAAGCAGGTTTTGGTACTCAATGTTAATAATATACATACATATTTAGTGTTTTCACGCTAGTTCTCGAGGAGTTCAGCGTGTGGATAGAAAACAACTTGTATTGACCTTTTTCCTAACTGACTGTAACTCACAATACAGGCCTGTGTCATCAGTGTTTATAACCACTGCATATGTCAACAAAGATTTTACCTCCCCCCACTGTAAATGTCCTAGCTGTCATCTGCTGCCCTTGCATCTAAAGCTTGCTAATAAATTTACAAGAATGGGAGATGTACTTCAGATGGAGGTTTGAGATAATGACGGATGCATTTTAACACTCAGAACTGGATATCTAACTCTAATACTTTTTGAGTACTGATCAAATTATGTCTGTAGCACAGAATAGAGAAAATGTCTTTGAGCTTTTACACACTATTTAGGAACATTTATTAAATAGCTAAACGTGTTCATAAAGTATTGAAACTCAGATCTTTCCTCACCTCTAGCAATGCAACACTTTCAACAAAACCAAGACAGAATTGTGAAATGGGGGCGGAGAAATGTTGTTCACATGTTAAATGCATGTCTCATGCATGAGTAATGCAACAGGTTTAGGTGGTTGCTGTAGTTTGAGTGGAGGCGTATAGCCTACAGCACTGAAGACGTGAGGTTATTAGAAAAACACACTCTCCTAAGGTCAAGTATTGTCAAAATAAAAGAGACTTTATTATCTGATTCATTGATCATAAAGTGAGTGTGCAGAATGCTGGCCTCACTGTAGCACTGGCCTCTGGCTAGTACATTGCAAATTCATCAACCACCTGCACAATTTCACTGGTCAACTAGATGTTAATGGAAGACAAACATTCCCAGATAGTGGTTGGTTACCTTGAAATATGGCTGCTGGGTGGAGTAACTATAGACTCTGACGAGGAGAAACGGCCCGAAGCACTAATGGATTGATGCATGAACAAATATACATCTTAGACAGACACATAGTTTTCCTTTTTGTCAAGCACAGAACAGAGCAGAGGGGATTCAATTTCAACTTCAACATTTCAAATTGCAAACATTGCAACATTTCATGGCGTGAAACTTGTATTGCTGGAGTTATATTTTATTTTTTTTTCAGAAACCCAAATTTACCCCGTCTAATGCCAAGTACACACTATATGAGAATCAAGCTGATTTTGGGCCCGATACCCCCCCTTCTGACAATAGTCAGCAAAGCCCCAGTTTTTTTTTTGATGGTTCTAAAGATGATCTTTCCAGATATTCCTGTGGTGTGAGGTATGTTAAGAGTGTTTTTTACATCCCCCAATCGGCTCAGAAGTCCATCCTGGCCGTACCGATTTCGAATTGTAAATATTAAACATGTTCAATATTTACATTTGGATATCTTGTTGTGTGTGGGGAACCCCAAGACCGCCGATGACGCAGTCACGTGGGAAAGAACCAATTGAAAACCAAGCTGACTGAAGCGTAAAGACAACCACCGCCGTCATGCATGAGCTAATGCAAAACGCACATAAAGTAGCAGTAAGATGGACCTCAGAAATGGAGGACCAACTTGTTGATTTGTGGCAACAATGTGAGTGTTTATTTAATGTGTCTCCATGACTTCATCCATCCATCCTTTATACATTTTCAGTACAAAGTAGTGCAAAAACTAACATTTCTAATTCTTCCTACCCGTCGTCCACCATGTTTGTTTACACTAAAATCACGTTTGATCGTGAGAGATTTTGCGAGATTTCCGTTTTTTTAGTTGGGACTCTTGTTGTTCATGAATGGAATCTGTTAGTGTGTGGTGTGCTGCTGTTTTGGCCAAATCGTTGCTCTCCATACACTATAGGAACAAAACTGTTAGATTTAACATAGCATGTTGTTATGTGTGGGGTCGCTCACATTTTCAACATCTGTTCGGATTTGAAAAATCTTTTAGTGTGGGTCTTAACATACACCTGTCAGATGCCCTCTCTATTTCTGCGAACCTTCAGAAACCGAAAGACCACCAGTCCCCCCTGAATAACCACGCAGCATAGGAGACACCAACCATCCATCCGTCCATTCATCCATCTCTCTGTCAGCTCCATATCAGCCGGTGTTGATTGGGGTCCGGTCAGTTGATCTGCCGGGTCTCTGGGGATCGAGACTTAGGTTACAGTTGGAGAGGCCATCTCACTTTTCGCGCCATCCAACCTTTTCAATCCCCCCCTCCCCCTCTATTCCACCAGGTGACCCATCTTCATGACCCATGGACGAGGTGTCATGTTTCTCTTTTTCTTTCTTTCTGTTCGTCTCTCTAAGTCAGTTCCGAGATGCTTTACTGTCAAAACATGGACTGTACAGTTAACAATACTTTTAACTTTCATATTAACTGTATCGGGCTCGTCAATTTATTGACAAGTTATACTTGACTAACTTGTAATTGTGTAATTGAAGTTCTAATAGTGTCATTATTTGTAGCTTGACAGCTGCTGGCTGTTGTTTGGCGCCTCTGCAGTTTTGTGATGTTTTACACCACACAGGCTGAGGCAGTTGACAGTGCACAGAAGACAGCTCCTTTAATATACTGGCTGTCTGCTCGCTGTAATAATTCTTACTAAGAAGCTCCTCTCACTGTTTCCTGAGTAAATATAGCTTCAAGTGACTTATCCATCATTGAACGTTTGCTCTTTTCCCCCTTAGCATTTGTTCTTTTTATTGAGAAGGAAGGAAAACCGCGAGGAAGAGACGAGAAAGATGATTCTCGTGGTATTTGATCTTCCTAAAAATATCAGGTTGAATCGAAAGTTTAGTCTAAGTGGCGTTTTTCTTGAAAATCACCCATTTTATTCTTTATCTGATCCATAAAGGGACACGTGAAATGTGCTCATGTGAAAAAGCCCTTAATGTTTTTGAGCTGATCTGACGTAAGAACATTTGCTTTGTCATTTATTTGCATGAAGAAGAATATACAGTACTTTGTTTGTGTTCTCCTTGCATGTGTTAATCCCTTTATTGCACTTGTTGTTGATATAGTCATATCGTGCCATGGCGTGACTCGATAACGTTGCAGCAACATTGTGTTTATGTTCCTGTAGATGGATACATGTGGCTTCACTAGACCCAGTGTTATTTATTCCGTCTTTTATTTTTGAGTGTAAACTCCCAGGCTGAGGGAAAGACAATGTTATTCCTTGCTCTTTGTGTTCCTTATAATGACGGTTAAGTACAGTTGGCAAAAGATAAGTCATTATTGTTTTCTCTCTCCTGTCTTGCCTCTCTCCCTTTGTCTGTCTCTCTGCCTTTCTGCCTCTGTCAATTCACATTAATTGCGCTTTATTGACATTACAGGAGTGAAACCTTTGAAGCCAACGTTTACTGCAGAGCATATCGACCCACAATACTGTATTATAGACTTTATTAGACGAGTGTCCCTCTCTTTCCATCTCTCTGTCTGCGTCTCTATCAGCTGTGGCTTTAGCTTCGTGCTCAGAATAGCGACGTATCTATAGGGTAACGTTACATTTATCTTCCCTAAATGTGGAGAGGGTACATATCTTTAACACTTGATATGAATTGGTCCGTCATGCGAGTGGTGGCTCTGCCTGGACTAAAGATAGCAAATTCCATACACTCAAGGCTTTTTTGCCTTTTATGTCCCTGGCCATGCATTAAAAATAAAACAAACATGCCCCAGCAGAGCAGGGTCCCTGACAATATGCTGCCCCCGACGTACGAACATATAAACTAAACAGCCAGGGGGCTGCCCGACGTAAAGTAAACACTTAGCATGTGGAGTCCAGACACTTGTCTCTCCTGTCAGTGTCTCTCTGTCCCGTGTGTAAATGAATGGTCCGGGCTGCTCTCTATTGACTGAATTCATAAATTTGAAGTGTTGTTGAAAAGCATGACCAGCAGTAATACCCACTGATGCAGTTTATGCCTTCAAATAATTGATCTTCTTCTTGTTTAAGTCCAGTAAGTGTATATGCATACTGCTTTAGCTTTAGAGTTTCTTACCCACAGTTGGTCCATTGTGGTCTGAAGTGCAGAGAGTGAGATGTAGCACTTTATCTGGTGTGTAGATACGGTAGTTGTTGAGGTAGCGAGGAGGAAGGTGTAGGTAGGTGGGTGGGTGGGTGTCTGTGGTGTGGGTGCTCTGAAAGGACTCAGACACTGCCATGAGGCCAGGGGCTGTTTGTGTTGGCTGACACCTTCCTTACAGCAGTAATCCAGTCTTTCTCCAGCTGGCTAGTTACTGCACCTCCCCCCTTCCCTTGTTTCCTTCCTTCCATCCTTCCTTCCTTCCCTCCTAAAGGCAGCAAAAATGTTTTTCTCTTTTTCACACCTTTTTTAATTTATCTCTGTTCTTTTCTCCACCCTGCTCTGTCTGTCTTTATGCGCTCTTTACATCGCCTTTTCTTCATCTGAGATCATCTGTAGATGTTCGTGAAACCTCACACCAAGCCGATGCTCATTCAGTAAAGAATTAATTTCCTGTACGTTGTCCGCTGGAAGGCTGTCGCTCTGTCACTTAATTATTTAAAAAATGCTCATCATGTGAAGTCAGCGATATGTAATTTACCACTACTGGCGCCAGGGGCACCCAATTGATTTATTATAGAGGCCCTTTAATGTGAACAGCTGTTTCCTACTAAAAATAGGTCAGGGGTCAGATAAAATGACCTTGTTCCTTTTTTTTTTTCTCCCATTGAGATAGAACGCTGGACGTGAGGTGGGAATAGTTAATGTTTGATTCAGATGGACAGTCTGTCTCTGTCTGTCACAGTCTTGTTTGCGTTTGCTCAATGCATGGGGCCAGTATAAGTGATTATAACAAATTGTGTATGGTCTGATCAATGTCTCTCCAGCCTCTGAAATGATGGCTAAAAAGCGTTTTATTTGACTACATATTTTACTGTACGATTGAGTTTACATGAATGTGTTTTATTATCATTTTGTAGTGTGTTAATGGAGAGATTTATTTCCCTATAGTGTAAATGTTTTCTACCCTTCTGGGAAATCATCACAGGCATGACATTTATCACATATAAAGTATTGATTATCTGCACAACATGTCAGCTTTATCACCTGATATCAAACTCTCTCCAAAAGTATTATCCCTGACCTGTATTTGTCAAACCTGTCTGACTCTCTATCAACATCCCTTATCATTTGAAGTCTAGCCATTTGAAGACTAGCCATGTGGCTCTTGTGTTCACCGTGGAAGTCGGAGGAAGGACTTAGGGAGTGGTTCAGGGGCCCTCGGCCGCGGCACTTCCCACCAGAGTGACCTCTGACCCCTGGTGCCATTAATCACTAGGCTCCTGATGGCCCTGTCCCTGGGGGAAAATCAGTCCGGGGCAAAGGATGATGGGAGGTGAAGCCTGCAGCCAATTACAGATTGGCTCAGAACAGCATAGTGGACAAATCAGGGCTTTACAGAGAGATGAAATACCCAATAGTTGCCTACTACGAGACCAGCGTGGCCTAATGGCATGATGTGGCCTCGCAACATTACTGATCATGGTGTCTTCTGTAAAAAAAAAAAAAAAAGCAATAAGGTTGAAATGGGGAGCAATTATAACAGCGGAATAGAGTTAGTGCATATTAAGGGGACTGCGAGGCAGAGGAGTTGTGCTGCTGCGATCAAAAGAAATGTTTTGGGCTGGTCTAATTAAGCCTGTTAGAGCTAAATGTCTGCAGGGTTGGAAACGGAGCAGATGTTGGACACCAAAGGCAGGCTCTCAAATTAGGGAAACTCTCTGTGCCTAACTGCCCAAGTGTTGCTAATGTGATTTTTGGTCAATTACGGTATTATCAAAGGTGCTTTCCCAGCGCTTTCATATGTGCTCCGGCCATGGTGAAATGTGAAACCTGGCGGAAGTCAAGTGTTGACTAATTAATGCTGTTTTAGGTTTCAAAACCACCTCTGGTACACTTCAGATATAGAGATAGATATTTGGTTTTCTCTCATATACACACACACACACTGCTCTCCTGCCTTTTGGCATGCTCTGAATGTAGTTGCTTGTAAATACATTAAATCAGATGTGATTTGACAGCAGCCGCTGATAAAGGGGTGAATAAAAGCATAGGCGTGAATTAAAGCCTAACTAACTGCTGGCCTGTCACTATGGGGCCAGCGCTGTTGTGTCTCATTTGTTGTGCTCTCATTGTTCACGTCCGGGCCAGTATGAAAACATGGCTTCCTGCTGACCTGCAGTTTAATTCACACATCAATAACCCCCGGCTGATCTCTGACCCCTCTAGTTGTACTAATTGTTTGATGCAGGATTGATGTCCAACGCTGCATTAAATAACTGACGTCGGCGCTGGCAGCAAAGCATTCCTGGTGCTTTGATCCGCCGCGTGTTCTGGAAACGTGGCTACTGCCCAGAGTGGACGTCTGCCATCTGACATTTAGTTTACTATGACAAATTTGCGCGATCTGCTTGAAAACAGGACCTTTTTCAAATGCATTGTAAAGTTGCCTAATGCCTATTATACTATTGCATTACTGACTATTTTTTTATACACATTTATATACTACTGTATACATTGTTAACTTGGTTGCAACTGCTTTTAAAAAGGTATAACAATACATTTCTAGCTACCACCCACTGTTAAGAGTAAACAATGTATTGTTTATTCGTTTGGAGGGATTATGGCTAATTTCACGTATTGGTTAACTAAAATTGGAATACAGACCTGACGTTTAACAGAGATAATAAATACTTGTTCCTCTCTTCTCCTCTTGCTCTGTGCATATCTAATCCAAATGATCTGTAAAAGAAGCTGGCATCTCTGCATCTTGTATTGCTAATTGTTAATTGGCTCTGGAGATAAGATGGCTATTTTCCCAGAAGAGCATTTTCTGCAGCTTTAACAAGCTGAACAATATTAACCGCATACACACATGTGCTGCGGTGCTGTGGCTACGTTCATTTTTACAGGGTGACAGAAAGTCTTACAAGTATGTTTGGAGGTATATATGTTTATTGCTTCATTACGTACACCGGAACCATCTAATGCAATCTAATACCATATTCAAATATTAATTTACATGAATGGAGGTGGACATAATTAACTTTTTTTTGCAACTATGCTGTATTGTATTGCATTAGATTTTACAGGTGTACCTAATAAATTGGTTCTACTGTACATATTATAATTGTACATGTATTTCTGTGTTATCCTGGCTGCCTGTACTTACCGGCTGGTCTGTGTGTTTGAATGTATAGACACTAGCGATTAGTTCCTATTCTCTTTAGCCTGCAACCCCTAAAATCCTCACTCACATCCAATTGTTGCAACGTTAACACGCAGAATGAGGAAACTGTGGTGCCAAACAATGATTGTTCAATATATTGCTGCCTCATCGGCTTTCCCAACCCCCCGTGTAGAGAACCATTGCTCAATAATGACTTGTTTATTAACAGGTTATAACTCTCTCTCACAATACCCAGACACAGCTCCTGTCTTTGTCTTCTAGAAATCTGCTAGATTTCAACTTTAAGAGGGACTTTCAGTGAACACAACAGTAGAGAAAGCTTTAGTTTCAACACCTTCAACATTACAACCAACAGGTCAAAGCTGCCACACCTTTCTGATCTCCACACGTACTGTATGTAGGTCCATGTGTTCATCTTGGCCGCTTGCACATGGCTTAAAGACATGTTGCTAACTTAAGAAAATGAATCAGGGCTAATCTTCGTGGCCTGATCACACTGCTATTTTACACGGTCATTAATGAGTCTGATTCCAGGTTGAGAGCAGCCTGTGGAGGGGCTGAAGGATTGGCTGGCATTAGCTGGGAGGGCAAATCTGTGCGACTCCCCTGCGCCGGGCCCGGCAGCGCTATAACAGCAGAGGGGTGTGGATTTACTCGGTACAATCCTCTAAATGAGCTTCATTATACTGGCCTATCCGGGAGCCCCCCACCCACGGCTGCCCATGGATTAGCAGGTCGTCACAATCCCCAGTCCCCTCCTCCCCGCGTCATGCTCACACTGTTGCACATTGCACTTTTTGATTCTGTTGCATACTGCAAATAACCACCCCCTCCTCTCTCCGGCCCCCCCACCACCCTCCCCTCCTCCTCCTCCCCACGCGCTCCCTGCAAGCCTCGCTGCAGATAAGCTGTTGACAAGATTAATGCATCTGTATCAAAAGTCTAGAGCCGCTTTGCTTTGTGTTGTTTGCGAATCCCCTTTTCCAGGTCAAGCCAGATTGCCTTAACTGGGCTAATATGTTTTCAAGCCAAATTTAACAGGCATGCAGGGCAACAGGCCTGACACACTCGTCTTACCAGCATCCTGACAGCACTTAGATCACTATCGAGAGGTTTAAAATGCTTCTGGGCCTTTCGACATTGATTGATTGATTGATGAATTAATGCATAATTTAGAATTCATCCTGCTTTGTCATTTTCACAAATGTACTTTCTGTGTAAGGTGCCGATATGTCTGAGCAGGGACGCGCACACGAGAGAAATTGCCAGCATTATGGGATCCATCCCCGTTGGGATTGTCCGTGTTAAAAAATGCATGCACACACGTGATACACAAATGCACTTCAACCCACCATGAAGCGTTCATTGTGAGTCATCAAGCTGTTCCGATTCAGATGTATGATTTATACCGTATTGATTTATTTTATGGTTTTTCCTCTCCACAGGAACACCAGTCAATCGTATCCCCATCATGGCCAAGCAGGTCCTGGATCTGTATATGCTGTACAAGCTGGTGACGGAGAAGGGAGGCCTGGTGGAGGTCATCAACAAGAAGATCTGGAGAGAAATCACAAAGGGACTCAACCTGCCTACCTCCATCACTAGTGCAGCTTTCACTCTGCGCACACAGTGAGTCTTTGCATCTGTGTCACTAAACAAAAAGCATCTCACTGGCTGCAGTAGCTATAAATTGACCCAGTCTGTCTAATGTTAATCTTATGTAAACTCTAATTTAATTTCACGGGAACTAAATAAAGAATGTCAAGTGAGTGACTTCTCAGCTGGAAACAAGCACCTTCTTATTCCATGAATATGTGTGTGTAGTATTGGAGTATGTGGATATTTGTGTGTGTTGGTATGAGTACGGATGTCAATATTAACCCATGCCTGTGTGTTTATACACATGCGGGTTTGTTTCCTCCACCGGGCCGCCTTCCCTCTTCACATTCAATCCCTCCGTCCATTACATCACACATAGCCTCCATTGATTCCCATAGATTTATTGATGTGATTTGGGTCAGAGTTCACAATGACTAAGGTGGGGTCTGACTGACAGATTGTACGCCAAGCCCCGACTAAAACGCTCTTGCCATCTCGATGGAAATCCTTCCGTAGATGTAACACCTTCTCTATCCTGTCCACTAGCAGCGTGCCCTAATGACCCTTTATGTATTTTTAATGTTGTGTGTAGCGTTGCTCCGTTAGCTCTATCTAATGGACGCTGCTCTTAGCTTCTTATTGACCTGCTATTCCACCATTATGCAGTCGGCACGCACAACACTGTGTGTTCATTTCACCGAATGCTCTTATGGGATGGAGAAAAATACCAGAGCTGTGACTGTGCATACTTGTAGAGCCCCCGTCAGGTCATCAAAATATTCTCAGCATGAATAAGAATGTTTCTGTCAGCTTTCTGGAGTAACTTTATTGAGTACATGTCATGTATACAATTAAAGATCATTCTTCATAACAAGACATTAAATAATGTATAGTAGCCTTTATAAACAAAACACAATCAGTTTCTACACCTCAATTCGTAGACTATTTGTAGAAAATAATATTTTCACCTTGAGGAAAAGCTGTGATCTTTCACTACAAAACCTAATAAATTAAACAGCATCTTGTGTCACTGTTCCACTTAAAATAAGACAACTTTGGTACAAAGATTGATTGGGTAGGGGAGAAATCAGTTTACATATTGGCTGAATTTAAACAGGTTTTACATCAACCAGTTTACTTTCTGTCTATAAAGCTGATTCCTTGTGTGCATGTTAATTTAGTCACTGGTCAGCTGAAAAAAAACTTTTCAAAGGCAGAGATTACTGTTGTTGAATTGAAACAGCTGACAGACAGTATTATGTGCTTTTGTGTTATGTTAAAGGGGCCATATCATGCTCATTTTCAGGTTCATACTTTTATTTTGGGTTTCTACTGGAACATGTTTATTTGCTTTAATGTTCAAAAAACACATTTTTCTCATACTGTCTGTCTGAATATTCACCCTCTGTCTGAAACGCTCCGTTTTAGCGCCCGTCTCTTTAAGCCCCTCCTCCCGTAAAAGCCCAGTCTGCTCTGATTGGCTAGCGAGAAAAATATGGCACACCTTTGCAAAGGTAGTTCTCAAGCTATGGGCGATATATTCTAATGAGCCTGCATGTGACATAGGAAGGGGAGCCAAATGTTAATGGCTTGTTGAATCACGTTTTCTGATCTAGACAGCCCACAATAAACTGACTGGGTTGTCTTATTGCACAGTTAAAGGGTTGGTAGGCACTCCAGATACCCCTTTAAAGTAAATATTCTTAAAATTTGACATGTTTCACACCAAAACATCATTAATACTTTTTGATTTTGATCAGATAGAACTGGTTGTGGTTATGTTTGTGGGCTGGATTAAGCCAATAAGTCTGAATGGTAATGCTAATACTTGCCTTGTGGTGATCTGATGTATTGTTTTGTGTATGTGTGTGTGTTCTCCTCTTAAGGTACATGAAATACCTGTACCCGTTCGAGTGCGAGAGGAAAGGCCTCAGCTCCCCAGGTGAGCTCCAGGCCGCCATCGACAGTAACCGGCGTGAGGGTCGTCGTCCGAGCTACAGCAGCAGCCTCTTCCGCTTCTCCCCCTCTCCCAGCACAGCTCCCCACATCCTCTCACCTCCCAAGATGCACCTCTCAGCTTTGGGGGCAGGGGCCTCGGGGGCCTTCAACGGCCTCCATACCTCACCAGGACACTCTCTGAAGAAAGGTAGGAACCAGACATGGAGACTTCTGATGGCGTGAATTAAACTTCTAGCGACAGTAGAGACCGCAACCTCATTACTTGCACGAGTTTTGCACCACTTAGTATAACATATATTTTAAAAATAATCACAGAGCTTCATGGTAGCATAAAGAGGAGGCTAATCTGTATTCCACAAATAATAATGTGGGGAAATAAGTTAACGGTATGTGGGGGCATACTTGCCAACCCTCCCGATTTTCCCGGAAGACTCCCGTTTTTCATTGCCCTCTCCCGGTTTCCTCCCGTGGTCACAATTATCCCATATTTCTCCCGATTTATGGCAAATTTTCACACTTCTTTTACCTTTTCGTTATCTTAGCCTGTTTCTGGAAGTGAACAGTGTGTATAATCCCTACTGTTCCCCCCCCCGGACGACAATAGAGCTACACCAACTGTCCTTTCCCGGCGGAAGAGAGCAGTCTATATGCTTGCGACACGGCGCAGTTTGAGCTCATGTTTAAGCTGTGCTCGCCATAGCGTGCAGCGCCCAAAGTCGGGCTTTGCTCGACGCAGCGATTAGCCGTTTCAGAACGCAGTGGTGCTGTTGTCGCCTTGTGTCTGAAAGGACCCTCAGTGAGTGAGAGAAATGGAGAGTAATAAGGGAAAGAAACACTCAAGCAGGAGCAAAAATAAATAAAAACGGATTCACACGCCAAGTTCACACCAGAGGGGTGAATTGTTCAGTTTTCATTCCTGGGAGTCAAATCAAAAGTTTAACATAAAAATGCTGATGCAGTGTACTTATTATTTTGTTATTTTCATTCTTTAAAAGTCACCAGAATGCAGGAAACAAAGTCTCCGAAACGCCAATTTTTCTGGGGGAGGCCCTCACGACCCCTCGCTTTGGTTTGAAATCCTCCCTTTTTTTTAAGGTCTCAAGGTTGGCAAGTATATGTTGGGGGGTATCTTCAAAAACAAGCCTGCCTGCAAGTAAACGGCAGCTCTCAGATAAACATGTATGTAACTACGAAACAAGCATATACGTATGCTCAGAAGCCCGTCTCTAGATCTATAAAGGTTATATTAAACTGGATAAATGTTTACTAGAGAGAATGTTTACTGGTTGGATTGAACTGGAGTGTTCCAGTTACAGATGTGCTGAGACTTTGAAGTATTTGTAGGGAAATACTGCCCTCTGTCGCATTTTAGAAAAACTACAACTAGACATCAACACGTGAATGAAACAGTACTAACATATGAGGTTCTATTTTTAATGATTTAACGAGGCTTTTTTTCAGTATCAGCTTGATTACGAAGCATTTAAAAGACATTATATACAGGCCCTGACACCACACCAAAATAGGTTTCATCCGAGCACCTGCTCCTTTTGTGTCAAATGTGTGTGAATGTGTACGTATGTGTGCGTATTGGTATGACGGCGTGTGCATGCAGGAATGTTGGTATGCGAGTGTGCTGTTACATTTGCGTATTAAATTCTCGCAACAAGTCATGTTCCTTCCCTCCACTGGATCCCGCCATCAGTGTGTGTGTGTGTTTTTATATGGCTGTGTGAGTGTGTGTGCATGCCTGCATGTGTGTGTAGTCCATCCAGGTGTTTAAGAGTCCATGTTTGAACCAATCTTGCCTGAGGCTGCTGAGAGCCCTCACCTTTACTACTGATTAATAACACGGTTCCCACGCTGGGGGGGACACTTTATGAACTTTGAAGCCTTCAGTCCACATCAGTAGGATCCTGTTGATAACTGTCATTATTACCCTGCCGTCTTATCTGATGTCTCTTTGACTTGGCTGGAATGTGACTCTGCTGTGTGTGACCCTCCATGGTTTGACTTCTTGTATAATGCACTGTATTTTACCTGTCAATCGCTTAATGGGGTCAAATCAGATGGCCTGACTGACCCGCTCACTATTGGTGTGTAACTGCTTTGCATGTCCAAAACCAGCTCTGTTTAGTTTGTATTTAAAGGAGTGGATCTTAAAGGGTAACACCGCCTAAATTAAGAATGTTATTTCCATGGCCTAGTAAAGTTCAATTACTATGTGTGAAACATGAGCTACTCGCTCTTAAAGCCAGAAATAGATGATGAATGGGAGACTGATTTTACGAGCCCACAGAATGTTTGTTTTCTTTTTTATACCCAAATGAGCTTTATTCTATTGTAGTGTTGTCAGCTGTGAAACAGAAAATGTTCCTATATACTCAGATCTAGGGATGTCACGGTACCAGAAAACTAGGAGTCGATACCAATACTAGTGAATTTACACGATTCTCGATACCAATTCGATACCACGGTAAAAAAACAATAAATCCCATGTAATTCAACACGCACTCCTTTATTAAAAACATTTGAACATTACAAAAAACAGAGGCATGAAGCCTTTAAGTAATACATAAAAAGAAACGTCTATTAACATTGTAAAACAGAACAGTGGCATGTAGCCTTCAAGTAGTTAAAACAAACAATATAGTCTGGATGTCTGTCTTTGAGGTGCTTTACTAAATTGGAAGTATTTCCTCCTTTGGAAAGAAAAGTACGACGGCACCGCTACTGCACCGTATACTGTTTTTTGCGAATCTATTATTACTTGTGAATCCACCTCGAACGCAAAGTACTTCCAAGCCCGACTCTTGCTATTTGTTTTCTCAACGAGTCGAGGCGGAGGTAGCGCTGCAGCAGCTGCCCTCTTTCACGTCTCGTGTTGTTGTTTTTTTCTGTGCTGTTACTGCGTTCTTCTTCTTCCTTCATTTCACGGCAGAGGAGAACACTTGTAAGCGTATACTTACCCCATTAGATCTGGAAGAATCGCATCTCCAGTACCTCCGATCCGGTACCAAATCACCATTACAGGCATCGTTCGGTACCGAAGAAAACGAGTACTGTCACATTTTCAGAATTTGGTTGGTACCGAAGAATCGGTTCTCGTGACATCACAAGTTTGAGTTTCAGCACTCTAGTTTTTTGGATTTGGGAGAGAGTTGTTCATGTCTACTAATATTTTTTTGACTGTCTTATACCATTGGAATAACATGTATGAATTTTGAAAATGGGCCTAGTTCCCGTTTAAAGTGGATTCTGTGCTGGTGGTCTTTGTAGTCCATTACAACTAAAATCTTGGAGTGATTTACTTTGTTTAAAAAAGTAAAAGTATGTAAATGTAGCCTTGGAGTCTTAACACACCGTTCTTTATTGATATGCAACCTTTCTTGTGCTTAAACCTACCTGAGGTCTGCTTGATTTCTCATTTTTCAATGTTGCTGTAGATTTTCTGACAGACATAAAAATGTTATTGTGATGAAATATTCCAATTCTCCCATAGTAATATATGGTAGATCTATCCATCCATTTTTAATGCCTACTTATCTCATTCAGCATTACACAGGCTGGACTCTCCCAGCTCACGTTGGGGAACAGGGCCGACACACAGACAACCATTCACCTTCACCTAATGCACATTACTGAATTTATTTTCAGTCCATGCAGATGGGCTAATGGATCCATTACAATTCATTAAACTACCCCTCCATTTCTCTCTCTTCCAGATGACCTTGCCTCCTCCATCATGGCAGCGAGACCCTCCATGGCACTAGCCCTAGGTCACCATCAGGTGGCGGGTTTGGCAAGAGCCGCCACGCTGGAGCAGCTGAGAGAAAAGCTGGAGACCGGCGGCGGAGGAGAGGGGCCAGAGAGGAAGATGGCCCGCCTGGCGGAAGAGCAGCAGCGCCTGATGCAGCAGGCTTTCCAACACAACCTGCTGGCCATGGCTTCCCAGATGCCCATGAACCTGCGCTTGGGAGCCCCCACCATCACCACCAGAGGTCAGTGCTGCCGAGGTTGTCAAAAATACTGTTCAAAGAAACAGTGGCTACCTCTGAGTCGGAGAAGTGAAGCCAATGCTCAAGTGCCTTAAACCTGCATTATTTCTAATAGCCAGCAGGGGGCAACTCCTCTGGTTGCTAAAAGAAGTCTGATTGTATAGAAGTCTATGAGAAAATGAGCCAACTTCTCACTTGATTTATTACCTCAGTAAACATTGTAAACATGAGATTGGGTCTCAATCACTAGTTTCAAGTCTTCTTCAATACAGAATGATGTTCATTTAGTAAATTATGATCCCATTTAGAGTCAAATAGACCATAAAGCAGGGGATGATTTAGGGCGTGGCTACCTTGTGATTGACAGGTCGCTACCACTGTGTTTTACAGCAACGTCTTACAACGTTAACCCTTTCACAGTGTGTTTTCAGTTCATGAAAGTTAATTGTAACATTTTGGTCGCCTAAAAATGTCTTAATCAGTGTTCGTTGTACTAAGCTCCACCCTCTCGTGTCACTTCTGGTTGCAAAAAAACAACATGGCGACGGCCAAACAGCCGAACATGTGGCTTCAAAACCATAGTCTTTAAACCAGTTGGTGATGTCACGGTGACTACGTCCACTTCTTATATACAGTTTATGAAAAGAACCTGGAAATGATGCAAGTTCAGTGTGTGTCCATTGACTCAAAAGAGGAACTTAGTATTAGGCAAGTTGTACTCTATAAGGTTTGCAACATTTCATTTTGACACCGACAAAGTTTAAACAACATTTTACAAATCTATCTAAAATTATACCCAGATATAAAATGCAAAATAATTGATCGCATGAGTATTCACCCACATAAATCAGTATTTAGTTCAACTTGGTAGCAATTTAAGAGTATTTCTAAGCCCTCCATTTCTGGATATGCACAACTAGATGTACTATTGTTGGGATTTTTAAGGAAAATACGTCACTGACTACTTAATGTTTTTTTTTCAGAAGAAAGGCAGCAGGACATGTCTCTGAGCATCTCAACCAATGGAAATGCCAGCATCACTGTCTCAGTGGAAGTCAATGGCACAATCTACTCAGGTCTGTATGGGGGAGGAGTTATTATGAGATAAATAGTCAAAATGTGGTAAATCCTTTACTTCACCCTTGTAGTGATAAATGTTTATGTAATGACGTCTCTCGTTTTCCTACAGGAACCCTGTTTGCCCAGAAGTCTGGCGGGGCCCCGGGCCCCTCTGTGTCGGCTGCTGCTGCTTCAGCCTCCCCCGCTGGAACCAGCACTAGCTTTGGCTTCTCTGCACCCCTGGCTCAGACCCTCAGCCCCACGTCCTCCTCCTCCTCCAAGGGTTCCGGCTCGGCTGAGCAAGCCCCCAGCGGGTCACCCTAAAACTCAGGCTGCCCTTTGTACCTGCTCCCCAGGCCTCTCTTCCACCGGGAGGCCCAGCAAGAATACAGTACAATGAGAAACCCGCTAAGAATAACAAACTGTTGCACAACAAATACCTCATCAACCCTGTCAACCTCTTGGCTGTCCAATCATGAACACAGAGCCCAAGAATATTATATGACAGCACGTGCCCAAAACGCACAGCTATGCATTTTATTCAACAGACAAACACATACACGCACTACACTACAAACACACACACAATTATACACGTACAGACACACAATCGACACACAGACACTTGTTAATCCTAATGTACATGCTAAACACAATCAGCTCAGCCAAAACCCACTGACAGGTGTAGTCACAACTGAACTTGAAAAGTTTTATCTTAGGATGTTTTTTGTTTGTTTGTTGCCATTTTGTTGTCTTTTTTTTTTTTTTTGATTTTGTGTTTTTAGAATGATTTTGTTTTTAGTTTTTTTTTTCTCTTTTTACATACCTCAAATCAAGTAACCTGCAGTGGTGTCTTTACCTCAGGAGCTGTAGTATATTTAACCTGAATCAACTTTATTTTTATATTCTTTTTGACCTAGTTGCAATCAGGGGAGGTCGGGTAACTCTCGCCAGTGGAACCTCATGTACAGAGCAGCACCCACCTCACAGTCGCAGGCCTCCAACCTTGGCCGCTCAGGTTTCTTCAACACACTGTAGACTCTTTGCTCAACCCAAAACTGGTGAATGATCAGATGCTGTAGATCAGCACATTAAATAATTTCATAACTCCGCCCTCAGTTCAGATAAGTCCGTTATATTGGTTGGAAGGTTATTGATGTACGCAAACCTCCCAATACGGACGTGATTTCATCAAACTCTCACTAGCAATGCACAAGATTTTTATGTCCACCTAAAATTCAACTTATTGCAGGTCCGCACAAACTGTCTTTAAACACGTAGCGCACAAAGTTGGGGGGAACGGCAACGCTAATCCACCCACAGCAGGCCTCATTTCTCCACCCGGCTCCTGTCTACGTTACAGAGAGGTAGCAGAGAATCAGGTTTGTTGCCCCCCCCCCCCCCCCCCCCACACACATTTTATTTGTGCATCCTTCCTCCAGCCACAGAGCTGAACATCAACCTGACAGCGTCATCATAGTTCTCAGGCGTCGTTCCGGCCTCTCTGCTCTGGAGGGCATCTCTCTCAGGAAGCAACGTGACAACTGCAAGGAATCGCTGTTTAATTTAAAGAAAAGAAGAAGGGATTCGTACCTGAAGAATGCACAAGTCTACACGGCTGTTCAAGAATACCTCAGACTCTCCCAAAAAGGAGAGCTACACTACATACCTCATACGGCTGCAAAGCCACCAAGAAGACTTAACGCCGCAACCCGTGATGGACATCCTACCTGAACTGACGTGAACGTACCGACACACTGCTGGTGGTTTTTGGGGACAAACGGAACCGGGATGGGCTCGCTATCTCTCTCCTCCTGTGTTCACATGTATAACTTGTTTTATGCTTGCTTCCTTTCTTTTCTTTTTTTGGTTCCTCAAGTTGTTGTCTGAGAAGAGTGATATATCTGCTTTTTTTCTTTCAGGGAAGAGGAAACGAATAGTTAGTTCCTCGCTGACACTTCTAGATTTGTAGGATTGTGAACGGGTTTCAAAGTCGCGGGGGTCAGAAAGATTAAAAACAATCGACCATGTTAACCTTAAATTTGACTGTGAGCACCTGAATCACGGTCAACGCGTCTTTTTTTTTTTTCCACAACAGCGGCGAAATGATATGCATGTGTACAATCATGTGACCAGCGTTTTGACACCCCGATCTTCTGGTTCACGTTAGCCTCTGGTTATTGCACAGCTAGATACCAAAGACTAGCCAGGTCGCTCCTCTTGATTTATCCCTCGTACAATCCTGCCAACACCTTCTGTGGTGCACAGTAAGGCAGTTCAAGGTCTGTTTTGGACTGCATCTCATTTAATCTGATTTTGAGTTTTTTCTTAAAGCAAGTGAAAATATCACTCGGTTTAGTGAGGTGAGGTAAATTCCTGTATTTCACTTTTTACGGCATAACTTGATTGTTAAATACATTTATGACTGGATGAAAGACTCAAAATCTGATTACACGACATGTACAGTTAGCAGATATTTAATTAGTTATCCAGAACAGTAGCCCAGATGCTGTGGCTTTCCTGTGCTCTCTCCATAATTTAATCCTTTACATTTATGGGGGCTGTTTTTTAACACCCAGTGTGGATGCACGCCCTCTCCACCGGTGTGGACGGAGGCCCAAAAGCCCTGGCCCCTTTATTAAAACACCCACGTTCTGATAATCCAGAAACACCTGGATTATCCCTTCACTTGTAATGTATTTTTCTCCCTTTTAAAGTCAATTTTTAGCATTTTGAAATACCAACAAAGGATGAATTTTCTAGCTTTATCCGTGTTGAATGTGAGGCATTTTAACCGTTTAGAAACCTCTCTAAGCCCAGTGTGATCCGAGGTGGGCCGCCTTGTTGCTTTTACTAGACTGTATTTTAGCCATTACGTGTCAGGTTTTGCAGATGTTTTGCAGTGCAGATCACAGTCGAGGGTTTTCAGGACGGCGGCGGTGGTCCTCTTGGTGTACTCTTCAGAACCCTGTATGACACATAACTGTATTTTATAAAGGTGAGAACTGTAGATGCTGCCTTAAAGTAGTTGCTGGTGAGATCCGGCCAGTTTTCACTAACTCGACTGGCTGGGAAAATGTCCTTCTCTTCAAGCTTAATCCTTTGGAGAGTAATCACATTTTATTTTGTTAAACAATTCAATCAGACGTTAGACACCAGTTGTCATTCATGCTGTTGGTAACAACTGAGTTTGGCTATTTATTTGTGTGTGTATTTTTTCTTTTCTTTTTTCGTCCTGGTGGACCTTGTTTTTAGTAACAGTTGAGCTTAATCCTTTAGGCTGCGTTACTGAAACATCTTCTTGTTTCTAAAGTCCAGGCTTTCTGTTTCATCTGCTTAGTCTAAGCAATGACTGTTTGATAGTGTAGCTTCACTGCCTTTGTGTGTGCGTGCGTGTGTGTGTGTGTGCGTGTGAGTGTGTGCAAGCAGGTTCAGTATACAGTATGTGGTTGCAGTTCTACCATGTGGAGTATCCCACCTACATACACTTGTAATACCATTAGGGGTACAGCAGGTGGCGCCACTTCCACGTCTATTATATCACAGGAGGAGGTTATTGCTCAAACATATGAGTTTTGATGACATTTGTAGAAATCTTTAATTAAATGGGGTCCATCGAGCTCCCATTTAGTGTACTGGGAACTTCCCATTACACCCACTAGTCGTCTTCTGCATTTGAATGGCACTTTGCGGTTCGTTGTTTAGGGAGTTGAAAGTATTGAGGGTTGGTCATTCACTTCTCCTCTCTGATCTCTGGGCTTCAAGCCAGCAACCCCTCCCCGGTCACCTCACCAAGCTCTTGCCCCCTGATTTGCTGTGTGGATGAGTATATATGATGTGTTGTGTGCCTGTGAGCCTGCATGTGTGTGTGTGCGTGAGTGTGTGTGTGTGTGTGTGTGTGTGTGTGTGTGTGTGTGTGTGTGTGTGTGTGTGTGTGTGTGTGCGTCTATTAGAGACCGCCCCTACCTCGTCATACCACAATACCTCAGGGCAGTGGGCTGCAGTCACTGTTGCGTTCGATATTGAAGCTGCATTGGGGGGACGAGTGCTGACGGAAGCTGCGGTCACTTCGCTGAATGCAACATTGGTTTTGGTTTTGCATTTTTTTGAATTTGTGTCGTCAGTAACTGTAGGCGAGGTCTCGTCACTCAGGAAGCTGTGAAGTTGGAAGTCTGCAGAACCTTTTGTCTCTCAGATGATTTTGGAGTTAATTCAGTTTTAAATTGTTTAAAAGAACTAACCTGATCTGTGTAAAAACAGGCGCATATGCAAGTGGTTATCGAATACCTCATTTATCAATTTTATGTTGTTGTTGTTTTTGGCTTGTACAATGCTCCGTATATTAATTCAACTGTGGGGTTTGTGCATATTTTTGTACTGTTATTATTATTATGGACATGGTAATAATGATATTACTGATATTATAGTTTTCTCTTTGATTAAAGCAAACAAAAAAATAGGACAAAACACATGAATGCTTGTAAAAACTGGTTTGTGCTGATTGTATTTAAGAGGAGCACTTTTCCAAAGTGGTTTTCACACATTCAGTTTTGTTCATATTAGTAATATAAAGATATGGTTCTCAGGGCTTTAAACTTGTATGTCATGATAAAGTTTTACTTTATATCTTATTTCCATGTGTGTTTGTTTAATTTCTTCTTCATAGTGTCGTTGGGCCTCTGAGACCACCAGATAGGGTGCATGCAAACGTGTGATTGACACCCGGAAGCATTTTCACATCCTCTAACAGGCTTTCAGGCGACACATTCATTTCCACTTTTTTTACAAACAGGTTTCTGTGTGACAGGTTCAGAAAGTTCCCTAACAAGAAACACAACCTCAATTTGCCACTTCGGTTATTCCACAAGGTAATTTATGAGTCACTCTGGCTTTGGGAAATACTGATATTTGTATATGATCAATAACATTTCTCAAGTGAGCTTGCTGTGGCAGCCCCCAATCACACTTCTAACCAATGTGTTCCCAGCACATCCTGTTCAAAGAACTATCACAATGCAAGTTGTGAAAGTTTGTTTACCCCATCAACCTTTTCTGTATTTCCCCACCAGTGATGGTTCTGTTCCATTTAGAGCTCAGGGGCTGACCTGGAGACAGTAGTTTTTCTTTTCTTTCTTTTATGAAGGAGACTGCAAAAAAACTTTAATTTCAAGCTTCATTTGACATGTGTGAGGAAGCCGAGTAGCATGAAGTGGTGCATGTAGCCTGCTGTTATCATTTCACAGCTGTTTCCTTTATGAGGTTTGAAGAACTAAACTGGTAGAATGTAACAATCAATTACAGTAAACTGCAGGATGAGAACAGATTTGCATTTATATGAAAAAAGAGCATTGCACATGGACGGAAACATGTTTTCAAATAATATTTTCTTACAAAAAATAAGGCTCAAGTCAGATCAAAAGTGAGACATTACAGATCATGCAACAAACATGGCCATGTGATAGTTTACACCTGCATTAAAAACTATCACTGCATTCATCAAAAACAAAGACTGACATACATCTTGATGTTGCCCTCAATTGCTGCAGTCATACACCCTCAAACACTCAACAGAGGAGTTTCATTTTCCTCAGCTACATTTCATTCATTACATCCAACGTGCATCAGTAAATACTATGCAGCACTAAATATCATCACAATGAGACAAAAATGTTTTTTCCAGCTGTTTTTTTAGATGAAACAGGCGGACACACTGAACTGTAGGCAGTGAGCTAAAGGAACCTTTCAGTTCCTTGAAAAGTAGTTCCCAGGACTAAAAGTCAGCAGATATCATTAGCAGCACTGGAAAAGTAACTGCTGCGTTCAAATGATATTCTGTTTGCAGCCTCTCCAATTAAATAAGTACCAGTAGGCATTGTAAAGAGAAATGTCTGTGAGCGGGACACATCTGGAAAAGCTTTAATGCTGCACCATTGACCTCCATTGTTTTGGATTGAAGACAGAAATCTTGAGAGTTGGGTTAGATCCAATAAATCCAAAGCTGCTACAATTACAAAAATACATTATAATAACTAAAATAACACTGTAGTTTTGTCATTCATCCAGCTTCCAGATTCATCCAGCCTTTTTCATGTGATTGATTCATAGATCTACTCCAGTGGGCAACCTCCGGGGTCTGAAAAGTGAAGCCAATGCTGAAGTGCTTTACACTCGCATTCTTTCTAATAGCCAGCAGGGGGCGACGACTCTGGTTGCAAAAACAAGTCTGATTGTTTAGAAGTCTATGAGAAAATGAGCCTACTTCTCACTTTTATTACCTCAGTAAATATTGTAAACATGAGTTTATGGTCTCAATCGCTAGTTTAAAGTCTTCTTCAATACAGCATGATCTTCATTTAGTAAATTATGCTCCCATTTAGAGTCAAATAGACCATAAAGCAGGGTATGCTTTAGGGCGTGGCTACCTTGTGATTGACAGGTCGCTACCACGGCGTTGTCCTGTCTCGGTGTTGTCTGTGTTTTCGTTGTAGAACTTTAACCCTTTCACAGTGTGTTTTCAGTTCATGAAAGTTAATTATAACCTTTTTGGTCATCTAAAAATGTCTTATTCAGAGTTTGGTTGTACTTAGCTCCATCCTTTCGTGTCACTTCTGGATGCAAATAACCAGAATGACGACGGCAAAAAAACTATATGGCGACGGCCAAAATGCCGAACTCAAGGCTTCAAAACGGCAGTCCTCAAACCAATGGGTGACTACGTCCACTTCTTATATACAGTCTACAGGAAAAGATGTAACATGTTGAAGATGTGTGTGGTTTGGGTGGACTGACCCTTTAAAGATAACAATCACATCAAGTTTCACTCGCTCTTATCAAATATATACAGTATATTTGTACAAAAAATAAAGTGCAACAACTGCCTGACAGAGAAGTCTTGACAAACATGAAAATGTCCAAAGCCCGTTAAGCAAGTCTGAGGTAGTACGCAAGATAGGAAATTGCAGCTAGGACAGAAAGTCCCCTCCATTCAGACAGAATTTCACATTAAAGGAAATGGATGTATAATATAGTCTTTCAAAAGTGCAATAAGATAATATAAGATATTCCTTTATTACCGCAATGGGGAAATTTGCCTGACCTTGATATTTGATACAGTGAAATGCACCATGATACTATCTTACTTGCATGAATGTGGTTTCAACATATTTCAGGTAACCCAACCAACGCAGGTTTCCTGCATGTGACACCTTTGCCCCAGTTCATGTGGTATTATTATATTCCTGCTAAGCAGATGCGGAATAATCGAAACCCCAAAGGGTTGTTTAACAGCTTTTAACACATTTTTAACCAGTTTCCCAGCTAGAACTTTACATGTATTTCTTAATCCAAAGATGGTAGCGGAAGGGACATAACGTCTCGCTTGATTTGTATGACACAGTAATGATAATTTAAAGTTAAATCAACAGATACATGTATTAATATTATTTTGTACAGTCTATAAATAATACACTTCTGGTGTCTAAAACAAGCAAGAAGGTTATCTTTTTATCTTTTTTTAAATTTTTTATGTACCATCTTTGGCTCTGTGACTGTATGCAAATGTAGGCACCGCTACGCAGTTATATGTAGTTTTGCATTGATATTGTTGTTAGAACGGAATCAAGAAGTTTATTTTAAATTATACTAATATAATATTAATTATCATCATTATTGGTTAAAAGTGCACGCTGCTGTTTGTGTGCAGCTGAAGACGAGCACCTACAGTGAAATTTCAAAGGATTCAGAAATGCTAGATGAGGAACATTTTAACCTTTACATACCTCACTTTCTTTTAAAAATATGCATTTGAAGGCTCAGGATAATTATGTACAAGCAACATTTTAGCTATTTTAATTGCCATAATTAAGCAGATTGTTGCGAGCTTGAGACATCTGTTTTGTTTTCATTAACAATGTCTACTGCACTTGATGATTGGAATGATGATGATGCCAATAGTGCAGTGAAATTATTTTGTTAGTTAAAGGTGCTAAATACGGGATCGAGACCGTTTCTATTGCTTCTCAACGGCTCTCAACATGCTGACGGCCAGCTGGCGGCTTGCAGCTAACGGTGCTAACAGCATTTACAATGGCGAAACTGCTGACAGAGATAGCCGTGTTAACCTGGGGAGAACCGGACGCTTTTGTGACGATGCTGTCGGCTGGGACGGTGTTATCAGCTGTAACTGCCGTATGAGAGCAGTGCAGAGCGGCGGCTGTGAGCTAGCCAGTGGGTCACACTCGCATGCACGAACATGCACTAAAAGCACACGTAGCCGGCCCGGATATGTCAACAAAGTGCAGAGAAGCTCTGATTACAACACACACAGAGGGAGAGTGACTTCATCTCTGCTCAGGTAGACATTACTCCACTATATCTTTACACAGCTAATGGTTGTTTGCTGCTGTATTAATGTATAATCTGAATATCAAATTTAACACCTTTAGATTAAAGGAAATTATTACGATTAGGATTTGTGTAACAAAATAAAATAAAGGATTTTCAATTTAGTTATACTGTTAGCTCTATCAATAGCTACAGTAGGACTACAGACACTTGAAGTTGGAAGTGTCATTTATCGCCATTGTATTCATGTTATTTACTCTGGATTAACAGGACAAACTCTTGATCAGGACAGCCACTAGACAAAGCCAGACCAGTGGGCTTGATGAACGCCCCGCCGCCCTGCTCTCAAGCTGTAGTTGGTACTGTGCCAGGACTCTGCTGTAGCCCATCTCCTCCGACATGCACGTGTAAATTCCCTCCTGCTCGGGACCCATGCTGTCGATCAGAAGAAGGCACTGCTGCTCCCTCGAGCTGCAGGATGTGTTGCTTTCAAGGTGAAGCCAGGTATACTGGGCGTGATGGGACGACACCGGGCACTGGAGGAAATACTTAGACTCAGGGCGAAGTGCGATGCTGCTGCCGGCCTCGTCTGCATGTTTAGCAGTGGAAGATCTAAACGCTGAGAAAAGAACACAAGGTCTGTTAAGCTTTAAGACGGATGTTTATTTAACCTTTATTTAACCAGGCAGGTCTCTTATTTGAATTAGAGCATGGCAAGCCTCTTGGCAAAGTGCCTGGACAGTATCTACATATCTATTGGCAGAGTAAAACAGCAAAGGTAGGATGGGCATTTGTAATATAGACAGGCTTGGATTATGGTAAAGGAAGTTGGATAAGTGTAATATAAATATTAAAAGTACTCATAGAAGTTGTTCTTCTACGTTGTCTTTTCCACATGACCTGAAATGTGAGGTGTAAATAAGCGACAATCTCAGGGGCTGGGAAATGAAGCCAACGCGGAAGTACGAAAAAAAATGAACATCCCAATTAATATCACAGTTAATGTGAATTACAGATACATCTTGATAGCCAAGCTAGCTAGTTAGATAGCACTAGCATTAACTGCTAACTTAGCATTGGTTGTGCTTACGGTAACTGCCCCTGCCAGACTTTGCTCTTCCCCAGCTCGACCCTCTCATCCAAATATGGTCACTTCTGGTTCCAAAAAGCAAAGATGCCAAACTTGAGGCTTCAAAACGGTAGTCCACAAACCAATGGGTGACGTCATAGTGATTACGCCCACTTTTATATATAGTCTATGGGTGCAAACAAATAGACCTTTTGGATAATGAAGAAGTTTGTCTTGTGTGGGTGGTTGCAGGATCGAAAAAGGTAGTAGGACAATAGGGAACTGTATCATCAGCATAGAGGAACATAGAAGGATTCTCTGATGTTATTTAAGTAAATAAGTAAAAGATGGTACCTAAAATTGAGCTTCGTGGTACACCCTTAATGACCAGGAGTGGGCATGATAAGAAAGTTGGAAAATAGGGGAAGAAAGAACTCGGATAATAAAGTACGTTTTTAGTATATCTGAAAAACGAGTAAAAGCTCTTGTTAAGAAAAATAAAACTGTAGCACAACATTTTACCATAGACCAGACATCAGTGGCAACATTCACTGTGGCTTTGACATGACAAGGCCAAGATACCGCACAGGAAGTCTCGGAGGTGGTCAAGTCGGTTGTTTGCAAGTTCTCCATATCATGTGAAGCGTATGGTAAGATAAGATGGGTTCAAATAAGCCTAAATTCCTCACTTAAGTAACGAGCAAAGACAGGCAATATTTCAAATGCCTAATTAAAAAGATGTGATGCAGTGGTTGTAAGGTCAAGGGCTGCTACTTTTTACTTTATCAACTTAATTCCTGGGATATAGAGACAAGCTGCAGAGAGAAATTACAGCCTGTAATAGGACTGGTAGGGACAATCTGGGTAGTTGAACTTGAATTAGTAAAGTTGTGTTCAAAGAGCTTAGCTATTCACTTGGAGATAAAAGTGCACATGTTGTGTGAGGATAATTGTTTTTATTACAGCGTCCAAAATTCAAATATAATATTTGGTAGACAAACCTTATGATATCATGAGAACACACATACACCACTCCCAAACCTGGCAGTGGTACTGCCTTACTGCACCCACGGGGCTATTCGGGCAGGAAAATATACAAAGCTCTGTCTACTTTGAGTAATTATTTCCAACATGTCTTGCACGTTTATTTGATTAATGCCGTTTTAAACCTTAAAGCTGGGTATACACTGTACGTTTTTAGCCCATTTCTGGCCCGAACTTTGAGCCGCACGACTCATTTTAGAGTCGGACTGAATTTCAGCTTCGTCGGGCAGAACCCATGATGAAGTGGGGCATGCTCAAGGGCACTTGCTTGCAGTAATTGCTACAGTTGTAGGCTAATAGGCAAATAAATGGTTGCTTCAGAGTCATGACTTTTCCTTCAGTTCTTCAAATCTACATTTTTATATGCAATTTTACGGTAAGAAGGGTTTTTGAATCGTTCCTTTGAATCTCCAGTGTTAGGCAGACACATGAATGAATGTATCATACGTCCAGCTAAGCTGCAGTTTAGCTGTGGTTCAGCTGTTGTGACACTGGAGTCGCATGAAACTAGCACAAAAACAGTGGTTTATCTGTGTGTTATCTGGGTTCTCATTTACGACCAGTCGAGAACAGAGCAACTTCTTGTTTTGTGGAAAGTATGTCAGACTTCCCAGCTGTTTCTGTGAATTGCTATATTAGGTATTCACAGAGACAACCTAGAAATCTGACGTACTTTACATTGGTCTATAACTTTCCATTGGTCTTAAACTATCTGTTTTGTTTCATACCTTTTCCAGGGATCTGATGAACCTTTGAATGAGACACACAGATGGTATGGTTCCCTTGGGTCAAGTCCTGCAGTGTGCCTCTGTGAAAGGAAAAGGTATGAGTTAGAAAAATATGCCAATAATAGCAAATAAAAACTCACCATCCATATGCACAAACACACCACACACAACAAAACTACCTGCCAGCTCATGCAAGTACATCTGACATTTAAATTGACGTTAATGGAGATTACTCGATGCTTTACACAAGGTGAACAACTGTCACAATGTACTCTTAAAATGGATTGAAGCCACTAACACCATTTGAACCCACATCACCTTACAAAGACTTTATTGGCAACAACATCGCAATAACCATTTTGTGAGCAGAGCAGAACACAAGCACCTATAAGAGGAAGTTTTGAATGACAAAGTTCAAGTAATGTATTTTAGATGCGCTTTCAGACTCTAATTCCTCTATGCTACAGGTCACTCAACAGCTGCCAGTGTTCTCGCCTCCCAAGTTTCTCTGTTTCACTTCAAAGTTAATTGGAGAAATAACTTCAAGTTAGGGCTGTTTATCGCAAATTAATCACACATTGTTTTCTGTCCTGTTCAAAATGTAAGGGAAATTTTTCAAGTATTTAATACTCTTATCATCATGGGAGTGAACAAATATGCTGCTTTATGCAAATGTATGTATATATATATTATTGGAAATCAATTAACAACACATAACAATGCCAAACAGGCAACAACAGCCGTCAGCGTGTCAGTGTGCTGACTTGTGCTGTCTATGACTTGCCCCAAACTGCATGTGATTATCATAAAGCGGGCATGTCTGTAAAGGGGAGACTCGTGGGTACCCATAGAACCCATTTTCATTCACATATCTTGAGGTCAGAGGTCAAGGGACCCCATTGAAAATGGCCATGACAGTTTTTCCTCGCCAAAATTTAGCATACATTTGGAGCGTTATTTAACCTCCTTTGTGACGAGTTAGTATGGTTGGTACCAATGGATTCCTAATGTTTTATAGTTTCATATGATACCAGTATCTCCACTCTAGCTTTAAAACTGAGCCAGCTACAACCTAAAAATCGCAAGTTGCTTTAATGCGTTTAAGAAATAAGTGGCGTTAATACTCATTTGTGTTAACGCGTTAACTTTGACAGCTATAATATGTGTATAAACATGTAACACAAGAATTATTCCATTATCCCTTAACTTTGTGACTGTGCCTGGTTATTTTATTTAACAAAAGGCAATTCAAATGAAAGTGAAATGATTCAGTATGATGTCATCTGCATACAGTACTGTTCACACTAATACATTGTAAGATAGATTCCCATGTTAAGTTTGGAGTTTTTAGGGGGGTTTCACTGGATTCCACATAGATCCACACAGTCAATCAAGAAACAACTACCGTTCTTCACTTTCATCACCTCCTGGTAAGTATAGTGTGAAAGGGGGGTCATTGCATTGCACCTCTATAGATGCACTGCTAGTCAGACTATTACTCAGAGCAAGAATAGACCACCCTGTCTCCAGTTATCATTGTTAGTCAACCTTTCCCCAGGTGAGCAAACACTCACGCCCATATCACGCCTTCCTCATAGAGCCAAAGAGCACATTCTGACCACATTTTGACCGCATTTTTACGCAATGCGCTATATGAAAAAGGGGTCTCAGTAACCACAGTCATCAACCTACCAGAGGAAGTGTGCAAGCAGATGTGCTCCTCTGCGCTGTATGTAGAGTGGGCTGTTTCAGAGGTGGAAATAAGTGTGTGTGTGTGTGGGGGGGTGTGAAGGGGGTGTGAAGGTGGTGGTGTTGTTTCTGTATCTAGGAGGTGTAGGGACCGGTAGTGTCAAAATGTACACACCACCGACACCACCACCTACTGAGAAATTTAATTATAGCCTTATTTCATTAAAAACGTTCTTCCTGGTTACAGAGAATGCAGTCAGTGAGGTTTAGAGGTATTTCAAGTTAACTTAGGACCGAGGTCGAATATTTGTGCAAGCTGGACTGAAGCTGTACGTAAAGAGAGAATGTAATAATAACACCAGTACACATCATCCGTGCAGTTCTTCATCATTTGCAAAGTGCTTTACACACAGAGCTGCCACTTGAGAATACTCTTAGAGGCTGTTCAGATGCCGCGTTTTTTGGCCCAGAGCTTTACCAACTGTCCCCCAGACTATTTTACTTGCTTCAACCTTTCCGTCCAAGAACGTCACAAGATCCGGTACATACAAAGTCGATGCAAAGACGCGAGTAGATGCCAATTTGAGTTGAAAATGAAAAATTCGCTGTGTCACGAAAGCCTGTCAGCGTTGATATTCTCCTGACGTCACTGAGAATCAGAAATGGAGGACAAACTTATTCTCGCCATCTGTGGGCACCCGGAGCTCTACGACTCAACGTCAGTACCGTACAGAGACAGAACGAAAAAGGAGAGGGCTTGGGGAAAAGTGAGCAAAGCCATAGGACTATGTGATAAGTTCTTAAAATATATATTTGTTACTTGGTTCCAGCTATCGGTTGTACTTTACTACAAACCATGTTAGCACTAATGCTAGCATTAGCTGCCTATGTGGTATCTATTCCGGAAGGAGTACACTCATTGGCTGTAAAAGGCGAATATTTGGGAGTTGCGAAATACTCCAAAAAACAGTCCAGCGGCCGCATTCGTGTGAGTAATGCGAGTCGAAAATCCGCTTTGTATTTGGTCTAAAATCACCTTTACATTAACATTATGATAGGAAAGTTGTTGTGATTTAAATAAAAGTTCATCATCATGAAAGAAATCTTTATTAGAACGAGTTTTATGGTTACACCCTTCTATCATCAGACTTGATCAGGCGTATCCGTACAGGATGCAAGATGTATTTCTATATCCTCTAGAGATTACGCTTTTTTTTTTAAACTTATATTTCCTGATAGATAAAAGTAGTTGCATTGTGAAAAAAAATCCATTACATATTTTACACATTTTATTATAGTATAATGAGAAACGTTTCTCATAACATGTCCTTTCATAATAGGATACTTTGTTATAATAAACCTTTTTTTCTAACATTGGCAGTTCTGAGCTGCTGTGAATAACAACATAACAACATGTGACAGTGAGCCTTGCATAAGTCCTGTGACTGCTATTTAGCTGCCAAAACACATGACAGCCTTACGCTTTGTGTTCTATTAAAATAAAAACATCAGGGGCTGCTGATGACATTTATAGCTGTCCAGCTAACAATGACTGTCCATTGTCTTTCACAAGAACTTAGATCACAATCCTCACTTATTACGTTCCTGTTAAACTGTAGTGTGTGGAGAGAAATCACCGCTCTGAAGTGATCGTTTGTTTTGGGGAAAATCCTGTTATAAACAGGTTTGGATGCAGAATTGAGAAAGTAGGAGTCACACTCCTTTGATGCTATAAATTAAATGATGTACCCATGAAAATGTCCATAGAAACCTATTAAATTAAACCACTCCTGCTGAATAATCCTCTACTTCACTCTACTCCTCTAAGCTCAGTATCCACTCATATCTCCTGCCAAATAATGGCATATACGTGAATAAAATAAACAAGACCAAGTATATACTGTATGTATAATTTAAAATGTCATCTTATGACGTTAATAGTAATGACAAAGGCTTGTAAAGACTGATGTCATCTTGCTTAGACCAAGGAGTGTATACACCATCTCTGTCGGTCGGTGCTGAAAGCCAAAACAGCTGACAGCTGTTGAGTTAAAAGGCGTTGCTGTGTTGTTAAAAGACGGACTGCTGGTACTACATGTTCTGTCTCCAAAATAAACATTTGCCAATACTGTAGATTGGCTGGATAAATAGCTGTCAATATCGTGTTGAAATATTTTGGTAACTTGATTTACATCATCACCAGAGTTGCTCCATATGGGAAGTGATGACTCGTGAGCGGGTGCAGTTTGTGCAATGAATCAGCTGCAGGAAGGTATCGCTCATTACACCATAAATATGATGACACAACGCCAATAACATTCAATAAAAGGCGGATGTTGAGACACTGTGTACACACTGTGGATGAACATGCGGTATCATACCTGTGTATGAATTATAGGGTGCCCTGTGGAGTTTTTGACCACTAGAGGTGCTATGGAGAATTTTTTTTTATTAACGCTGTCAATCGATTAAAAATATTTAATCGTGATTAATCGCACATTTTTTATCTGTTCAAAATGTACCTTAAAGGGGGATTGGTCAAGTATTTAATACTCTTATAAACATGGGAGTGGGCAAATATGCTCTCTTTATGTTAATGTATGTGTATATTTATTATTTGAAATCAATTAACAACACAAAACAATGACAAATATTGTCCAGAAACCCTCACAGGTACTATATTTAGCATAAAAATATGCTCAAATCATAACATGGCAAACTCAAGTCCAACAGGCAACAACAGCTGTCAGTGTGTCTTTTGTTGGTTTACAAGAAAACCCCACAGAGCACCTTTAAGCTAGAGCCACTACATGTAATCTCTGGATGTGAAATTAAAACGTATGTTTGGATATTTAGATGAAAGTGTCCAGATAAAGATAAAGTAGGGTGGTCTTACTCTGTGTCAGGGGTGCAGTGGGTGCCGTTCCAACCACAGTAAGGATCTCTGGCCAAGACACAATCCTCACATCTGTCTCCATACTGAGTGCAGTCGGCCACGTCCAGTTGGACCAGTTCACTTCTGGAGTTCACATACAGCTTCCTCTGCAATGATACACAGAACAGAGGTTTAATTGTACTGGGACTAATCTCTTTATTAAATATCCTCGGAAAAGTTTAGATTTCATCCAAAAAATCTAACTTGCAAGCACTTCTTTAAGAAGTACTACCATTGTCCTTTAACTCAATATAACCATTGTTGGTGAATCAGACTCTTCCATACTCCCACCCTCATGTCTCATGGGGGGAATAGTTGTGTGGGCAGCGCTGCGTTACTCACAGAGGTGGGGTGAAAGGTGATGCTGAGGATGTGGGCTCTGTGGTCGAAAGGTTG
This sequence comes from Sebastes umbrosus, assembly GCF_015220745.1. Classification (NCBI taxonomy): domain Eukaryota; kingdom Metazoa; phylum Chordata; class Actinopteri; order Perciformes; family Sebastidae; genus Sebastes; species Sebastes umbrosus. The sequence goes on from NC_051270.1 coordinate 9,331,905, forward strand.
ATACTCAGCGATGATGAAGCTCTGATTTTTATCCTGCATCGCCTTATGAACTCTTCCATTAGCTGTATAAAGACACATGAAGACAGACAGGAAGATGACTAAGTACACAACCCTGTATAAACATGCAACACCAACACAAGCCAACCCACTCCTATCTCATGTTTCATCACTTCATTATGACTCTTCCAGCAAAGCTTATCAAATGTGTAGATAAAAAAAAAAGTCTGTTGAAAGATTATTTTCTAAGAAATGTTCTTCAAACCGTGTGTAAACCTCGCCTTCAGTAACTCCTGCTACTCTAAGTGGAAAAGCAAATTGAATGTGTTTACATAAAGGCCTAACTGTGCATGGATAAAGTATTTATGAGTTGCTTGCTGTAGGTTGTTTGTCTACAGTATTTTTCCCATTAAAGACAAGCCTTGTGTCATGTGTCTTCCCCTTTGACGTGGGAAACTTCAGTTATTTCAACAGTCTTCATTCTTCTGCTAAAGAGAGCAGTTTGTTGGACCCATCTTCCTTGAAATGCTTTGTTTGAGCTCCTGTCCCAGCACAATGACACATCATATACTATATCATAAGAGGTGAAATGAATAAAAAAACATCAACCTATTTCACATGAGATATTCCACATGATGCATTTCTGTTCTTAGGAAATGACAATAAACCTCAAAACCAAAGCCGAAGGCCTGGTCCTCAAACCATCTGGAGATCAGTCAGAGTCATGAGAAAACAAGCTCAATCTAGTCTTTTTCATGTAGGTAATCAGTCTGTTCTCTCTATTACTCAGTCCTATTCAGTCTGAGCTGAACACGATTTAACAGATTAATTCTGCGAGTGTCTGCAGGCCTTTGTTTCCAACCAGATACTTGATATTAGTATTTAGAGCTTCAGCACTGGGTTCTGTCTCAGCTACATGTTAAACTGAACTTCTCTTGCTCATTTAAAATGTCAAACCATGAGTTGTTGTTTCCTCCCTGTATAGTAAACAATTTAAAGGAACCTGTGTATGAAATGAACACACATATACAGAACAGTACACTATACTTAGTATCAACTTCCTTGATGACTTTATTACTCACTTAGAGACAGGAACAGGACGGTGTGGTGGTTGTTATTCTGGGAACCATCAACATAGATGTGGGTGTAGCTGTGATGATTAAAGAGAAGTGGGCCAGAGTTGTCCACAGGCCGGACCCAATGCTCCATCTCCGAATTCTCCTCAATCATCTTCAGGACGTCTAAAGAAATCCTTGTGCTGTCTGGAACACACTGAAGAAAAAAGGCATATGTTTCGGTTTGTGTTGTGATGGTTCAAGTACCAATTACATATGTACTCTATAATAATAATGTTGGCACAATTCTTAGTAATGTTTGAAACAATGGTTCATTGTTTTCAAACCGAGAAAGACAAAAGCAGGCTTCTCATTTCTAGCTTGCGAGAACTGTTTTTGACGGCTGTAATGACAACTAACTTCATCAGATGTAGCCAGCTAGTTAATGAAGTTATCACTAGCTGAGTTGATGGTAAAACCTGTGTCTGGCTTACTTTTGAATGTTTCCAGCTGACTTGTTTCAAAAGAAGAACCCTCTAAAAGTGTTCTTAAATATGCATTTGATAGCTACATACATCAAATGTAGCTTGACACTGAGGGATGGCGTAGCAGCGTGCATTGCTTTCTGCCAGAGTATCTTTACTGATGTTACCAGTGGGGGTGGAAAAGTGGGGAATTTCTACAAATAGTGGCTTTACAATATTAAAAAATAGATCAATAATAATACAGTTATTTTGCATTCTAATAACACCAGTGTTACTATAAAATGTGCAAAGAACCTAGTTTGAAAACACTAGTCAAATTTGAGAAAATGTCAAGTTATGTTTCGAGATGTGCTAACATGTTGATTTATCAATTAAATCATGTTTATTACTCAGAATTTGTGCTAAATTTTGGCAAGGAAAAACTGGCATGGCCATTTTCAAAGGGGTCCCTTGACCTCTGACCTCCACATATGTGAATGAAAATGGGTTCTATGGGTACCCACGAGTCTCCCCTTTACAGACATGCCCACTTTATGATAATCACATGCAGATTGGGGCAAGTCATAGTCAAATCAACACACTGACACACTGACAGCTGTTGTTGCCATGTTATGATTTGAACATATTTTTTATGCTAAATGCAGTATCTGTGAGGGTTTCTGGACAATATTTGTCATTGTTTTGTGTTAATTGATTCCCAATAATAAATATATACGTACATTTGCATAAAGCAGCATATTTGCCCACTCCCATGTTGATAAGAGTATTAAATACTTAACAAATCTCCCTTTTAAGGTACATCTTGAACAGATGCAAAATTATTTTGCAATTAACTATGGACAATCGTGATTAATCATGATTGAATATTTTTAATTGATTGCCAGCCCTACTCAGAATTAATAACATCTTCTTCTTTGTAATTATATTCAAGCCCATGGTTTGAAAGATAGCAGCCATAACAATGCCAGGAATCATTTTGTGACGGGACAAGATCCCCTCAGATCGATTTTGCATGACACATACCGTTCTAGGCCTGCGCTCTTGTTGGCCCTTGCCTTTAAAGGGGGAGGATTCGTAGATCCGTTCAATATCTCGTAACATATAGACACACACAGCACTCATACCCCTGCAGAGAGACACAGAGATTAGCTGGTATACACAGTATAGACATCTGCAGCAACAAGACACTGTTGAGAGGTCAGTAAAGATTTTAGCCATGCTGGTCAAAAACTGTGACAAACAGCTGATGAGACGGGGCTAAATTTAGATGACAGGAACTGAAGTCAGCTAGCTCGAAAAGAAGAAGCGTTAACAAAGTGTCTGCTAAAAAAAATAAGAGAACCAGTTCTGTCTGATCAACATAATATTTAAAGCACAGGGAACAACGGGTTGCCCATTTTGTCAAATGAATACTTACATTTCTCTTGTTTTGCTTCTGTGTAAACTATTTTAGAGTCATTATTCCCATCTCATGATGGTTTGTGGCTATGTGCTTTGGTTTGGATAAATTGGCAGACATAACATGTGACTGTGCTGTTTTCAGTAAAGACACAGCAAAGTCATTCTGGTTTGCGGTTGTGGCTGACTTTAATCGGATGTTGCTGGAAAGAGTTCAAAGTGTCAAAGAATTTTGCCGAAATGGGCCCAAGTCAAGTTTGGATTACATTTTTGGAAAAGCACAACGTTTGATAGGGCTAATGCTTAAGTTATGACTATACTTGAGTACTGTACTTAATGTTTGAGGTCATCTCTTTTACCCCAACGTGAATCAAATTTGGAAAGTAGCAGTATTTAAAAACTTTACAACACACTGTCTTGAATGCATGAGTGATAATGGAGTCTTACCATTCATTTCTGAAGAGTGCATAAACCCTGGTATCCTGCCACCGTTCTGCAGGCACAGTAGCCACATCCACCAGCTCAGAGAAATGTTGTTTGCTGTCAGAGTCCCCACAGAAGAGCCTGGCGGTCATATGGGATGTCCAGCTAAACTGCAGGGTGTTCTTGGGACCACCACAATCTTCCTAGAAACAATGCACAGCCCAAGGATCAATCACTCCTTCATAATGCAATGAATACATATGTAATTATTAGTATATGTAGTGGATATGGTTAAATTTTCATTGTTTAAAGCTGTTTTTATTCATAAAATCCAGCTAAAAACATTACAATCAATAAATGCAACCCTAATTAAGTTAATTATGAAGGTCTTACCATGCAAACCCTGGTCACAAAAGGGAGCCACATCTCACTGTACATGCCTGTGTCTCTGTTTTTCTCCTTATAGAAGGCATACGCTTTGTTCTGCTTGTGATCGTCTTTCTGTCTGCCGAGCACCAAACCCACATAGTGCTGCTCTAAAGACAAAAAAACAGTGCAAATATTTGTCTCTGTAGCCTTAGAACATATGAATGTTAACTAATGAAACTTATCCTCAGTCCTTACAGAAAACCAATCTCTCTCCATACAGATACTGTACCTTTATCATGTCTTGCCGGTACAACTCGGTTTCTCCCAAACTTGTGGATGCCAACGAACTCTTGAGATCCAGAGTATGTAATGTAGAGATCACTTTCCTCAGATTCTGCAAAGACGGAGCAATTTTTTAAAGGTATTATAACAGCATCGCTGTGCTTTTGGTTTGCAGCAAGCATCAGTTATCAGTTCACCTTTCATATTCCAGAAAACAGTTTCTCCTGTATGGAAAAACTGCTTACTGATATGCAAAACCCGTGTGAAAGACATAATGTGTCTGTACTTTGGTGTGACGCCAGCAGGAGAAACTGGAGTCTGGAGTGAATAGTTGGTACAAGCAACAAGCGCCAGCACAAACTCATTATAAGCAATGATAGCAAAGAAGAAAAAACTAAAATCAGTGGTGGACTCAGGCTGTCTGAGGGGCAGGGGTGGAAAAAATAAATAAATAAAAAGGGCACCAGCTGCATGTGGTGCGGCACCAACCCAGATAAACTTTTCTAGCATGCAGTGCAGCCTATATGGCACTGCATTGTGTTTTCCAATTGTAAGGCCACCCTAGAGGGCACATCACATTTTCTCTGGAAGGGCACCCTAGACTCTAGATGGAGAAAACATGATAAAGTGTCCTCTAGGGCCTAGAGGACACTTTATCATGTTTTCTCCATTTAAGGCAACCCTAGAGGGCACGTCATCACGTTTTCTATACTGGAACGGCAACCTAGAGGGCACTTTATCATGTTTTCTCCACTGGAAGGGCACCCTAGAGCGTACTTCATCACATTTTCTCCACTGGAAGGGACCCTAGAGGGCACTTCATCATGTTTTATCTACCATAGGGTCATCCAAGAGGGCACTTTTGCTGCATTTTTTTTCGAATTTGGAGGCCCCTCGAGTCCACAAAATCATGAGTGAAGCAGGTTATTAGTGCTGGCAATAACAGAGAAATCAGAGAAAAGAAAAATCCTGTGTGTGCAGAAACTCACCCACAAAGGCTGACGGTTCACCTTCTTTTATGCCAAATTCCTTTATGCGTTCCTTTATCTGTTTGATTTTATCAGAGGAAATGCACCTGGGTGACTGCTCCGATACGTCCTACAAGAAAACACAGAAGATCTCAAACTATCCTCACTTCGTATTCTTCATCTGGTAGAACAAATGTGGTGCATCTGAACAAACTTGAATAAACAGGAAGTGTTGCACTTCATCTACTTGCAACAGCATCAGTGGATTGTTTCAAATACATAGAAGAAGAAGTGGCTAGTCACAACCAGTAGTGGTAATGACCAGACAGAAAGGAGCACCACCAGTGATTATTCCCAATGTTGTTACAACAAAACAGACATTTTCCTTCCGTTTTCAGTAACATGTCCAGTACATCTCTGCAGTGTCCTACCATAGTACAGCACACTGTTGCCTTGCCATTGGTTCCACACAGAAACACCTGGTTGTCCTCTTCCATCTTGTGGACCACACTGATGTTATAGTTGCAATCCTAAATGACAAGAACAAGATTTTTTTGCGATAATTCAATCAGATCTGACCAACATATCACATGCTGTGCTGTTTGCTATTAAGTTATGTTCTTTTACCGCTTTCACACTTATTGGAGGCCCACTGACGATGCATTCTGTCCACATCACGCTTATTTCCACCGGAGTCTGCGAAAAGAAAAAATGCATCATTATCATTGCCTCCATGTCTCTGTAAATGTATGTTATCTGTTATTTGAGTGCAGACACTGCCAGAGATGATCACTACCTTCTGAGGATTTTGAAAGTTGAATGAGTTCAGGTGTTTTTGTCCAGCCACTATGACAGTGTCCGGCGCTCCTTCCAGAACAATCCCTACGGGTGCCTGGTGTCCAGGTAAAGGTAACCTTTTCATTGCAGTCTCTACAATAAAAAAACATGTTGAATGATAAACATTGGGTGTGCAATGGATAAGGTCAAATTGCCATTGTACACAACTTTGTATACACAATAACAGCTTGTGTTGTAGCAAAGATAGCGGTGTGGCTCTATGGATGGCGTCATTTAGCATTCATCCCGACAAGCTAGCATGTCATGGTTGGTACCAATGGATTCAATTAGGTTTTCTAGTTTCATATGATACCAGTACCTTCACTCTGGGTTTAAAACTGAGCACGCTACAACCTCTGAAAGACAGAATAGCGGCCGTTGGATTGTTAAGAGGTTAACCTGTTTTGTCCAATGGTGCACTGCTTTGGTCCAGACTGAAATATCTCTATTGCATGGATTACAGAGGAGGACGTCCCCTATCTTTTCCACCAGTTCCACCATGAGGTTGATATTTTTCTTCTTTTGTGAAATGTCTCAAGAACGGTTGGACGGATTTCCATGAAATTTGGTACGGATTGATTTGTCCTTAGATGACAAATCCCAATGATTTTTTGTGATCCTCTGACTTTTCCTCTAGTGCTACCAGCAGGCCAAAGTTTCCACTTATACAGTGAAATGTCTCAACATCTACCTGATGGATTGGCACAAGATTCACGATTCCAAGATGAACTTCAGTGATCTCCTGACTTTTCCTCTAGCGCCACCATGAGGTTGACATTCGTTGAATTGAGTGAAATATCTCAACAACTATTGGATTGACCATCATGAAATTTGGTGAAGATATTCATGTCCTAGGGTTAATTGATAATTTAACTTTTCATTCAACACCACCATTAGGGTTTCAATCATTATGTATAGTTTGACATCTGTCTTTCAGTTACATGACATGTATTTATCGTAAAGTTAAAACAAGTTTCTGTCGTGTTGTTCTTGTTATTGGTGCTCCAAGCCTACCGTTATTACCCTCCCGTCCTTATCAACAGATAGGACACATACACAACACTGCCTTATTGTGCAAATGGAAGCATTTTCAGAGGCACATAAGCGCAGACAACTTAGGGTAGAATGCAACGGGTGTCAGATTAATGTTTGTTAATCAGCAAAATATGCAGAGTCAGTGTGAACATGAACGTGGGAGAATGTATGTTGTCTTGCACCCAAGTGTCAATGTGAAACCCAAAATGCTTTAAAAGCAAAACAGTAACTGGACAGGTCATTTTTTACTGGAAAGTGGACAAGATCAGGCGCCAGCAGCAGCAGAGGGGGATGACCAAAACCTCGAGTTGGACAGTCATGCAGCTGCCTTCAAAGAATTTACAGGAAGTATTTACATAAATAGTTCCATCCTGTTAGATCTGACCTGTAGACTACTTGTAAATTGCAGACCTCATTCGGGTAGTTTGTAATTATATATATGTGGAAATGTGTGTGTATTTGGCATTGTATTCTATTCTTTGTTCTTTTTATGTCTGCCTTGTAAAGCACTTTGTAATTGCTAGTTTTGATAAGTGCTATAGAAGAAGAAGAAGAAGAAGGAGAAGAAGGAGAAGAAGGAGAAGAAGGAGAAGAAGAAGAAGAAGAAGAAGAAGAAGAAGAAGAAGAGGAGGAGGAGGAGGAGGAGGAGGAGGAGGAGAAGAAGGAGAAGAAGGAGAAGGAGAAGAAGAAGGAGAAGAAGAAGAAGAAGAAGAAGAAGAAGAAGAAGAAGAAGAAGAAGAAGAAGAAGGAGGAGGAGGAGGAGGAGGAGAAGGAGAAGAAGAAGAAGAAGAAGAAGAAGAAGAAGAAGAAGAAGAAGAAGGAGGAGGAGGAGGAGGAGGAGAAGGAGAAAGAGAAGAAGGCACTTTATTGATCCCCTGAGGGGAAATTCAATTTTTTCACTCTGTTATTTTTTTTTATACACACAGTACACACAGGCCTGAAATACAAATGCAAATATAAATAACCTTTATTATTATTATTATTATTATTATTATTATTATTATTATTATTATTATTATCAACCACACAAGATGTATTTGTTAATAGATTAAACCTTCATTGCATTCAACATGAGACTAATTGCATACAGTCAAGCGTTAGATATTATAATTATACAGAAAATTAGTATTCTCTACAAAATGTGTTTATTTGTCAAAACTAAGAGCCAATCAGCTCTTTGATCAGGCAACGGCCAGCCGTTTCCCATCATGCCCTAGGATGGTGGAGAGCAGCTGTAGTGCAGCTGTGATGCCTGGCTATAAAAACTGCGGCCACCTCAATCTCGTAAAGTTATCGTTGTCTTCGCATACATGACGTGAGAGCAAGTCGGTATCAAGTTGGACACAAATCTAACCGGCATGCACTGTGCGGCGATCGACGGTGACTCATCGCGAACAAGCTTAACTTGTTGTAGGAAAAGCACAGGTGTTACTAATAACATTAACGATGCCTCTGTTCTATTCAAGTGTCCCATTAAGACATGACCATGAGACAGTGAGCCAGCGTTCACAAACTGAAGCAGCTGAATGGAATTCAGCCATCATTAAAGGGCCAGTGTGTAGGATTTAGGGGGATCTATTAGCAGAAATGGAATATAATATTCATAATGATGTTTTCATTAGTGAATAATCACCTGAAAATAAGAATCGTGTTTTCGTTAGCTTAGAATGAGCCCCTCATATCTACATAAGGAGCGGGTCCTCTTCACAGAGTCCGCCAAGTTTCTACAGTCGCCCAGAACGGACAAACCAAACGCTGGCTCTAGAGAGAGCCTTTCACGTTTTACATTAGCTGAAGGTTCTCTGATGCGCTTGGAAAGGGAGGAGTGAGCGGAGAGGTATTCAGTTGGTTGCAATCTGCAACCACACCACTAGATGCCAAATCCTACACACTGGACCTTTAATTTTATTATTTACACACATGTGTTTCCTATTGCCACATGTCAAAATGTCTTCTGTTGAAAATTCCTATTGTTCATGATGACGTCACAGCTTAATTAGTTTTAATTAATTGGTTCAATCACTGAAAACCTACAAAAGTGTCAAAATGTATTTTACTCTTATTCTTCAGTGCATACTTGTGGCAGTTATGATATGTCTATACTATTCATAGTGATATTGGTGGCACTGAGCAATACGTTTACAATGACATTATTAAATTAAATTAAATATTTTGATCATATCACACATCTTATATTAATGACTTTAGTGTGTGTGTGACTATGTATAGTCAGGCAATAGATATACTTGTAGCCTATTTCTATCAATATGTCCCACAGTTTCCTATCACAATTAATATTCCTTGGGAATCCTAAATGAATGATATTCTTCATCCTGATGCTTAAACCTGCCAAAATATTGCTGCCAGAGGAGCACTTAACAATATTAAGCTGAGACGCACTGCAGCAGCTCTGTTCTGTTTGTCTAGACTAAACGCGTGACAGTCTCCTGCTTTTGTGTGTTTCAAATTAACTAAGGAAAAACCTTCACATTCTTTAACTTTAACACATTTTAAAACATTTTTACTTGTCTTTTTTTTTCTTGGATACTCGACATGTTCACATCATAGTTCATGTTAAAGTTGAAGAAAAACGTTTCCTACCTTTCTCTGTGAATGTCATCCTCGGTAAAAGCGTTGAGTTCGCCTCTGTCAAACTATTGAGGCATGAAAATGATAAATACACCGTTAGAAATAAGAGCCCCATCCTGCGTGAAATGCCTTCTGACATAGAAGTCTGTGTTGCGTCTCTAGTCTGAGCTGCTACTATCTATCTACTATATGCGTCTCTCACTGGATGTAATAAGCCAAGCCCTGCCTCTCACCAATCTTCTTATTAGTAGCCTAACATGATAATCTCATTAAGTGACACATTATTATTATCTGTTTCCTTCCGCAGTTGGATTTTAGATCATTTCAGCCTTTTTTTGAAGAGCTTTATTTTTTCAGAAGTTGAAATAAGTTCACAGAATAGCAGGAAATTAGCAGGGAAACTGTATATGGGTATGGGTTCAGGTTCAGATTGTTATAAGTAGCTTATAGTTCAACAGCTATTTCATTGAAAGATTAAGATTAAAAGAAAGTTCATGAAAGATTGAAAAGGTACAGTCCAGTGTAACAAACAAGTTTATTGATAATTAATATAAGATATAGATGTATAGTAATAGATATTCTGTTTTATTTGTTCTATTTCTAGGTCTAGTTCTATTTTTATTTTGACGAGTCCATGGTTGGTAAGAGGAAGTAGTATTTTACTGGTCAATCATTTGCTTGAGGTTTGCAAAAGATATGCAAAATGAGCACTAAAAAGGAGAACATCTGAACAAGGCTGAGGGTAGGACATACCAAACTTAATAAAACACTGCACTTAATAAATAAACATCCCTCAGGATTATGTGAATACTGTCAAGTAGAAGAATCAGTGGAGCTATAAGGTAGAGAACGAGAGTCTAAAACATAAATAAATAAATAAATAAATGTATTTGACATCTTTTACTATTCCACTAAAGAAACTGGGACTGATCACAAGATTCAAGATTCAAGATGTTTATTGTCACACCGGTTATACAAGTACAATCGGGTGAAATACTTTTTCCTGGGAAGCTCCATTAAGAAAACAGTAAGTTAAGTAGCAAAAAAATAAAAAATAAAATAAAAAATAAAGCAGTGAAATATGTTTTTTTAGTACTTATTAATTAATTAATTAATTTATTATCTGTATACATTTCTTAGGGGATAGTTACTCTGGTCCACACTCCAACGTTGTGGTGGTAATGCCCCTTAGCACCCACCATAAAATCGAAAAAGAAGAAAAAGATCACAGGTAACTTAGTTATTTATTTAATAATTTAATTATTTTTATTTATTTATTAATTAATTAATTTATTTATTTATCCATTTATTTTTCATTTCATTTTCTTTAGTAGTAAAACTATTTTAACTATATTTCAGACCAGCTGGTGGCGGTAATGCACCATAAAGTTGTTGTAAAGCCAACCACCATAAAACTCCAACGAAGAAGAAGAAGAAAGATCTCAGGTATGGCAGGAGGTGAGAGGGAAACACCAAAGAACGTAAATAAATATATATATAAATATAAAACGCGCAGTGATGGAGTTCATTGGACCATGTGCGGGACGGACGACGTCATCTTTGGACCTCTGCTGTCACCATGGTAACAGATGCAGATTGGACTCAGGTTGAACTCTTTAATTACCAAGGTACCAACACTTTAATGTTATTACTCTCCTGTGAGGGAAGCCAACGCTCTCCAGCGTCGCATCAGGCCTGAGAGGAAGGTTTTCTTTATTTAATGTGGGCTTGTGTGTGTGAGAGGATGATCCCACTGAGGTTGTTGTGAACTTGAATTTAAGGTAAGCTGACTTTATTGTAGTGATTCCAGCTGAAGGGAATTATTGTTGCAACTCCAAAGTTATTAAAGATAAAGAGAAAAGGTGAATTTAAAGGAGCCTGAATGTATTTTTTTTTAGCACAGGACTTCCTGCTCACATACCGTGCAACTCCACACAGTACTACAGGAGTGTCACCATATGAACTCATGTTCAACAGGAAAATGCGCACAAAGGTGGACATTGGCCCAGCAAGCAAATCCACCCAACTGTCGGAGAAGCAGCTGCGCAATCGTATCATCTCCAAACAAAACGCATTGAAAGCCTATACAGATGTGAGGAGAGGTGCACGAGTGCCAAGGATCAAAGAGGGAAGCCTAGTCAGAGTAAAGAAACCTTTCCATGTTAAGAAAGGACTGTCAAAGTTCCAGGGACCTGCCAAAGTAATACGGAAAGATGGTTCAAACGCTTATGTGCTGTAGGATGGACGTACATGGAACGCTATTCACCTCTCCCTGGTCCCAGAAACTGCAACAGACACCATTACACGCCCTGCTCCAGTCCCTGAGCCGGGGCCTGCACAACCGCCGGATGGTGACATGCACAAGGCTTAACGATTATGAACATTAATAGTTCTCTCACGGCCTTTGGGGGGAATGTTGAAGAGGGAATGACAATGACTTTGAAAAAAAAAACTAAAAAAATGCTGAACATTGAAAAAAATTATTGAGTACCATATCTGAACATGACAAAGTGGACTATAATGTTGAATGTTGTTTTGGTTAAGATACAGGTGTCAATATCTTGTGAAATTGATTTTTTTACTTCAGCTTAAGTTAAAGCTATATTTAGGATTAAATTTCCATGCTGTTAGTAAAGTTGGCCTAGACGGTAATGCTGTTTGTTATAATTACAATAATACTATTATTGGAAAATGTGGGGTTTATGCTATGTGGGACAAGGAAGACATTTAAGTTTGCATTATTCTACAGGAAGGTCTTAAGTGATTTAAGAGACTGTGCATTAACCTTTATTTTACCGGGTAATCTTCCTTCCGTTTATATCATGTTTATTTTTGTTATAGCTTATTTTGTAAATTGTACATTTTTATTCTTATTTTATCTAACGTTTTATCTATTCTTTTGTTATTATACTGTTTGTCTTGCACCAACAAAGCCAAAGAAAATTCCTAGTGTATACCTCTTACACCTGGCAATAAACACCTTTCTGATTCTGATTTTCTAAACTAAGGGGGAAATATGTTGTGTATTCAGTTACTGTTTACCCACTAGAGGGTGCTGTAGATCACATGACCTTGTACTACATGTTTTGAAAGGAGAATTGAGAGAAGAAGAGAAGCAGTAAAGTTCAGAGTTAAAGGGACTGTTTGTAACTTTTGAAGCGTATAAATGTACCGGGTCGGGACACATGTGCGCGCTCGCATGTGCGCGCTCGCATGTGCGCGCTCACATTCACTACACACTGCAGAAGAGTTAGTTTAGCTCTGAGAATATCTAGTGAATGTACAGTGGACGTTTGTGCAGAAATAAATGCTGCAGCTCCGCAGAGAGAAACTTTATCGCCTCCCTCCTGCGCCCGCAGGGAGACACCGGGTGTCGGTGTCACGGTTCACGTTTCTCTCTGCGGAGCCCCGTCACTTCACAAGACACGGGAAACCTCTGTTGGTCTGGAGGAGCTGCAGCATTTATTTCTGCACAAACGTCCACTGTACATTCACTTGATATTCTCAGAGCTACTAACTCTTCTGTAGTGTGGAGTGAGCGCGCGTTCACGTCTAGAGGTGGAGCGAGAACGCGCGCGCTGTGTCAGTGAAGGCAAGCAGGCAGCGGAGGAGAGGCTCCGGTTGCCGGTGTCTCCCCGCAGGCGCAGGAGGCTGAGGCAGGAAAAGCCAACACTAGGATCAGATCTAAATCATGTTCATGGAGAGACCTTCGTCTGGTCAGCCAACATTACTGCCAAGCAGCTGAAATATAGAGTGATATTGTGGTTTTAGCTGACGTGTGTCTCCTCACTGTTTTGAGCGATGCTCGTTCAGAAATATTTAGAGCGAGCAAGCGCGAGCCCGACGCTGTGGCATATAAATTACCATGAATATTTATTCTGTGCAGCTAGCCTGCTCCAGACCAGGCTAACAGCCAGGCTTGATTAATCCTGGTGTCTGATCTGTTCAGTCAGCAGCCACTCCGATCAGAAACCAGTGTGTTTTTACAGTCTATGATCTTATGCATGTATTTTGCCTTATTTTTTATTAGCCTGCATTAAAATACCATATTTTAATGCAGGCTAATAAAAAAATAAGTACTTAACTGAATACATACCATCAATCAGTTAAATACTTTTATTTTAACATTGTGATCATCATTCATTTTTATTTTTATAATCATTCATGCAATAATCGTTATTACGGTTATATTGTGTTTATGAAGACTGCTGTCCATATTGTTGTTAGAGGTTTGATGAATACATTATTGATTAGAAATGGCTGATGAAGTTCACTGGACCAGTAACTATATAGTGTACGGTATATTCATGAAACAACAGGGAGAGGACACCACAATGCTTTGACCTTTTATTTTTCTTGGATCACTGGTCTGCTGGGGGAGAAACACACAGCAATGATTAATACATCCTGTTACTGTGTATACTTAAAGTGCACATTGAAATGATCACTTACTTCTCTTTCTAATACCCTCAGTTTGTATTGTTCAGTGTGTGCTGTACAGACATCTGACAGTTTGTGAATTCTGTAAAACACATATCAGTTCTTAATTCTGCATGGTGTGGATGTCTTACACTCACTACGATGCCAGGCTGCTCTCAGGCTGTGCAGTATCTGGGTCCTGTTAAAAATTATGTTTTCCATGAGCACCACATCACTATCTTCTTATCCATTATGGACTAAATAAGTATTTCCATTGACATAGGCTACATCCAGCCTTCTTTCTGTCTTTCTATATAAATAATGGTCGTACTAGGGCACACCATACACAATTCCTGCAGTGCTGATTATTATGTGTTTTAAAGAATTGTCAAACTGTGAGATGTCTGTAGGCATACAGCACACACTTAAAAAAGCAAATATAGTTTGCAGAGGTGCAAATATCAATGAAAAAAGTGATTTATTTAAAAAGAGTCGAAGTTTAAAACCACAAAAAAAACTGCAGTACTTGGACCGAGATCTGGAGATAAAAAGAAAGACATTGAGGAAATTAGAAAGACAAGTAAGTGATCATTCCAGTGCACACTGTAAGCATGTACAGTATCATTGTTATACAGTATATGGTGTCGACGTATTCTAGCATTGTGGATTAGTGGTTGTAATTAATCTTCATGGTAAATTTCCTAAATAATATACTGGGAAAAAAAAGTTTGGAAACTTGTGTTTGATGGATTTTTTCTCTGTTGTCACAATGCTAATTGGCATTGTATTTTACATGGTTGGAAAGCCTGTTTATTTACCTTCACAATGATGTCCAGCTTGTAAGGATCATGCATTTGTGGGATGAGCAGCACAGCTGATTATGTGGGTAGCGCCCAAGAAAAATTTGCCAAAATGCTCTGCCAATGGTAAACAGTGTATTCTCCTGTTGGTATTGACTCTTGTTTTGAGTTGTCGCCACTGGCTGCAGAATCTCATCCCGATATCTCACTGCATTGAGATGGCCTTCAATGATGACAAGCCTTGTTTTGCCAGTGAGGGAGATGCCGACCACCAAAAGCTGTTACTCGATCGGTGCAACAATCAGCATAGCGTTCTCCGCGTCGTCTCCATACTTTGACCCTGCCATCCAACTTTGGCAGACAGAACCTGGACTCATCACTGAACATGACATTCCCCCACATGTTCAGGTTCTATTGTCTGTGTTGTCGACACCAGCGCAAACGGGCCTGACGGTGAAGGGCAGTCATTGCAGGCTTCCTGTTAGCCTTATGAGAATACACTGTTTACCATTGGCAGAGCATTTTGGCAAATTTTTCATGGGCGCTACCCACATAATCAGCTGTGCTGCTGATCCCATAAATGCATGATCCTTACAAGTTGGACATCATTGTGAAGGTAAATAAACAGGCTTTCCCACGATGTAAAATACAATGCCAATTAGCATTGTAACAACAGAGAAATAATCCACCAAACACAAGTTTCCGACCTTTTTTCCCCGGTTTATATTAACTTCCACCGCTCACTGTTAAGGTGAAGTGACAGTAACTCCTTGAATGGTTTAATGATGACGGTTTCAGTTAACAGCAGTGGTGAGTGAATGTAATGTTATAGCTATTTTTAGGCTTCTTACGCATTGAGTCGCTCAGCTATTGTCTGCTGAGTTTTTATCTCGCTGTTTTATTACAGCAGCCGACAGCCGTGTCTCCTTTTCTACATATTATATGCTTAACTTCTTCCTAATCTTCCATTAAAAGCTGTTTCTCACTGGGTTTAAAGTACGCAGAACAAGCTTACTCCATTTCACTATCAGTAAATCTGTGATCGACCTCGTGAGGAAAACAGTGAACGCGCATCTATCTGAATTACTTACACCTGGCTCAACCTAGTTTCGCTCCACCTCAGCCTGGTTTGGCCTTAGTGAAACCAATTAATCCAGGATGAACTGACTAGACTAGGTCAAGCCTCGCTTTCTCTCTTATCCTGGATATCTTTATTCTGCTTTTGTGAAACAGGCCCCAGTTGTCATTCATGCTGTTGGTAACAACTGAGTTTGGCTATTTATTTGTGTGTGTATTTTTTCTTTTCTTTTTTCGTCCTGGTGGACCTTGTTTTTAGTAACAGTTGAGCTTAATCCTTTAGGCTGCGTTACTGAAACATCTTCTTGTTTCTAAAGTCCAGGCTTTCTGTTTCATCTGCTTAGTCTAAGCAATGACTGTTTGATAGTGTAGCTTCACTACCTTTGTGTTTGTGTGTGTGCGTGTGTGTGTGTGAGTGTGTGCAAGCAGGTTCAGTATACAGTATGTGGTTGCAGTTCTACCATGTGGAGTATTCCACCTACATACACTTGTAATACCATGAGGGGTACAGCAGGTGGCGCCACTGCCACGTCTATTATATCACAGGAGGAGGTTATTGCTCAAACATATGAGTTTTGATGACATTTGTAGAAATCTTTAATTAAATGGGGTCCATCGAGCTCCCATTTAGTGCACTGGGAACTTCCCATTACACCCACTAGTCGTCTTCTGCATTTGAATGGCACTTTGTGGTTCGTTGTTTAGGGAGTTGAAAGTATTGAGGGTTGGTCATTCACTTCTCCTCTCTGATCTCTGGGCTTCAAGCCAGCAACCCCTCCCCGGTCACCTCACCAAGCTCTTGCCCCCTGATTTGCTGTGTGGATGAGTATATATGATGTGTTGTGTGCCTGTGAGCCTGCATGTGTGTGTGTGCGTGAGTGTGTGTGTGCGTGCGTGTGCGTCTATTAGAGACCGTCCGTCACTCTGGCTTTGGGAAATACTTATATTTGTATATGATCAATAACATTTCTCAAGTGAGCTTGCTGTGGCAGCATGCAAACATGTGATTGACACCCGGAAGCATTTTCACATCCTGTAACGTTTCGCCTTTCAGTAAGGCGAAACATTCATTTCCACTTTTTTACAAACAGGTTTCTGTGTCACAGGTTCAGAAAGGAAGCCGAGTGGCATGAAGTGGTGCATGTAGCATGTTGTTATCATTTCACAGCTGTTTCCTTTATGAGGTTTGAAGAACTGAACTGGTAGAATGTAACAATCAATTACAGTAAACTGCGGGATGAGATCAGATTTGCATTTATATGAAAAAGGAGCATTGCACATGGACGGAAACATGTTTTTAAACAATATTTTCTTACAAAAAATGCCCAAGTAAGTACAGATAAAAAGTGAGACAGTACTGATCATGCACCAAACATGGTCATGTGATAGTTTACATCTGCATCAAAAACTATCATTGCATTCATCAAAAACAAAGACTGACATACATCTTGATGTTGCCCTCAATTACTGCAGTCATACACCCTCAAACACTCAACAGAGGAGTTTCATTTTCCTCTGCTACATTTCATTCATTACATCCGACGTGCATCAGTAAATACTATGCAGCGCTAAATATCATCACAATGAGACAAAAATGTTTTTTTCCAGCTGTTTTTTTAGATGAAACAGGCGGACACACTGAACTGTAGGCAGTGAGCTGAAGGAACCTTTCAGTTCCTTGAAAAGTAGTTCCCAGGACTCAAAGTCAGCAGATATCATTAGCAGCACTGGAAAAGTAACTGCTATGTTCAAATGATATTCTGTTTGCAGCCTCTCCAATTAAATAAGTACCAGTAGGCATGGTAAAGAGAAATGTCTGCAAGCTGGACACATCTGGAAAAGCTTTAATGCTGCACCATTGACCTCCATTGTTTTGGATTGAAGACAGAAATCTTGAGAGTTGGGTTAGATCCAATAAATCCAATTACAATTACAAAAATACATTATAATAACTAAAATAACACTGTAGTTTGTCATTCATCCAGGCTTTTTCATGTGATTGATTCATAGATCTTCAGCAGTGGGCAACCTCCGGGGTCTGAAAAGTGAAGCCAATGCTGAAGTGCCTTACACTCGCATTCTTTCTAATAGCCAGCAGGGGGTGACTCCTCTGGTTGCAAAAAGAAGTCTGATTGTTTAGAAGTCTATGAGAAAATGACCCTACTTCTCACTTGATTTTTTACCTCAGTAAACATTGTAAACATGAGTTTATGGTCTCAATCGCTAGTTTAAAGTTTTCTTCAATACAGCATGATGTTCATTTAGTAAATTATTGCCCCATTTAGAGTCAAAATGGACCATAAAGCAGCGGATGCTTTAGGACGTGGCTACCTTGTGATTGACAGGTCGCTACCACGGCGTTGTCCGGTCTCAGTGTTATCTGTGTTTTCGTTGTAGAACTTTAACCCTTTCACAGTGTGTTTTCAGTTCATGAAAGTTAATTTTTACCTTTTTGGTTGTCTAAAAATGTCTCATTTAGTGTGTGGCCGGAGCCTCGTCTCCTCTGCCTGCTTACCTTCACTCAGACAGAGCGTGCGTTCTCGCGTACTCGCGTACTCGCTCCACCTCTACTAGACGTGAACGCGCGCTCACTCCACACTGCAGAAGAGTTAGTTTACCTCTGAGAATATCTAGTGAATGTACAGGGGACGTTTGTGCAGAAATAAATGCTGCAGCTCCTCCAGACCAACAGAGGTTTTCCGTGTCTTGTGAAGTGACGGGGCTCCTCCGCATGTTACGTTGTCGCCTCGTTACCGACCGGGTGCCGGTGTCTCCCTGCGGCTGCCGGCTGTGGTCGGGAGGCGATAACGTAACTCGTTGAGGAGCCCCGCTGCCTGAGCCTGCGCTGAGGCAGGAAAAGCCAACACTAGGATCAGCAGCGATTCATGGAGAGACCTTTGTCTGGTCAGCTAACATTACTGCCAAGCAGCTGAAATATAGAGTGATATTGTGCTTTTAGCGGACGTGTGTCGCCTCACTGTTTGGAGCGATGCTCGTCCATGTCTATTTAGAGCGAGCAAGCGCGAGCTCGACGCTGACTTACGTTGATTTCAAGGCCACAGGTGTCGCTGTTAACAAGCATTTCTGAAAGTTACAAATAGTCCCTTTAAGGAAACGGATGTATAACATAGTTTTTCAAAAGTGCAATAAGGTAAGATAAGATATTCCTTTATTACCGCAGTGGGGAAATTTGCCTGACCTTGATATTTGATCCAGTGAAATGCACCATGATACTATCTTACCTGCATGAATCTGGTTTCAACATATTTCAGGTAACCCAACCAACCCAGGTTTCCTGCATGTGACACCTTTGCCCCAGTTCATGTAGTATTATTATATTCCAGCTAAGCAGATGGGTTTCTGCGGAATAATCGAAACCCCAAAGGGTTGTTTAACAGCTTTTAAAACATTTTTAACCAGTTTCCCAGCTAGAACTTTACATGTATTTCTTAATCCAAAGATGGTAGCGGAAGGGACATAACGTCTCGCTTGATTTGTATGACACAGTAATGATAATTTAAAGTTAAATCAACAGATACATGTATTAATATTATTTTGTACAGTCTATAAATAATACACTTCTGGTGTCTAAAACAAGCAAGAAGGTTATCTTTTTATCTTTTTTATCCCTCACAGAGGTAGAGTTAATTCATTCTCTGCTCAGGTAGACATTACTCCACTATATCTTTACACAGCTAATAGTTGTTTAATGTTGTATTAATGTATAATCTGAATATCGAATTTAACACCTTTAAATTAAAGGAAATTATTACGATTAGGATTTGTGGTAACAAAATGAAATAAAGGATTTTCAATTTAGTTATACTGTTAGCTCTATCTATAGCTACAGTAGGACTACAGACACTTGAAGTTGGAAGTGTCGTTTATCGCCATCGTATTCATGTTATTTACTCGGGATTAACAGGACAAACTCTTGATCAGGACAGCCATTAGACAAAGCCAGACCAGTGGGCTTGATGAACGCCCCGCCGCCCTGCTCTCAAGCTGTAGTTTGTACTGTGCCAGGACTCTGCTGTAGCCCATCTCCTCCGACACGCACGTGTAAATTCCCTCCTGCTCGGGACCCATGCTGTCGATCAGAAGAAGGCACTGCTGCTCCCTCGAGCTGCAGGATGTGTTGCTTTCAAGGTGAAGCCAGGTATACTGGGCGTGATGGGACGACACCGGGCACTTGAGGAAATACTTGGACTCAGGGCGAAGTGCGATGCTGCTGCCGGCCTCGTCTGCATGTGTAGCAGTGGAAGATCTAAATGCTGAGAAAAGAACACAAGGTCTGTTAAGCTTTAAGACGGATGTTTATTTAACCTTTATTTAACCAGGCAGGTCTCTTATTTAAATTAGAGCATGGCAAGGTAGTAGGAGAATAGGGAACTGTATCATCAGCGTAGAGGAACATAGAAGGATTCTCTGATGTTATTTACGTTAATACGTAAAAGATGGTACCTAAAATTGAGCTTTGTGGTACACCCTTAATGACCAGGAGTGGGCGTGATAAGAAAGTTTGAAAATGGGGGAAGAAAGAACTCAGCTAATAAAGTAAGTTTTTAGTATTTCTGAAAGACGAGTCAAAGCTCTTGTTAAGAAAAATAAAACTGTAGCACAACATGGTACCATAGACCAGACATCAGTGGCAACATTCACTGTGGCTTTGACTTGACAAGGGCAAGATACCGCACAGGAAGTCTCGGAGGTGGTCAAGTCGGTTGTTTGCAAGTTCTCTATATCATGTGAAGCGTATGGTAAGATAAGATGGGTTCAAATAAACCTAAATTCCTCACTTAAGTAATGAGCAAAGACAGGCAATATTTAAAATGCCTAATTAAAAAGATGTGATGCAGTGGTTGTAATGTCAAGGGCTGCTACTTTTGACTTTATCAACTTAATTCCTGGGATATAGAGACATGCTGCAGAGAGAAATTACAGCCTGTAATAGGACTGGTAGGGACAGTCTGGGTAGTTGAACTTGAATTAGTAAAGTTGTGTTCAAAGAGCTTAGCTATTCACTTGGAGATAAAAGTCCACATGTTGTGTGAGGATAATTGTTTTTATTACAGTGTCCCAAATTAAAATATAGTATTTGGTAGACAAACCTTATGATATCATGACGGCACACATACACCACTCCCAAACCTGGCAGTGGTACTGCATTACTGTGCCCACGGGGCTATCCAGGCATTAAAATATACAAAGCTCTGTCTACTTTGAGTAATTATTTCCAACATGTCTTGCACGTTAATTTGATTAATGCCGTTTTAATTGCACACAGTGTTTGCCTATTGCTATATTAGGTATTCACAGGGACAACCTAGAAATCTGACATGCTCATGACACATGAATGAATGTATCATACGTCCAGCTAAGCTGCAGTTTAGCTGTGGTTCAGCTGTTGTGACACTGGAGTTGCATGAAACTAGCACAAAAACAGTGGTTTATCTGTGTGTTATCTGGGTTCTCATTTACGACCAGTCGAGAACAGAGCAACTTCTTGTTTTGTGGAAAGTATGTCAGACTTCCCAGCTGTCTCTGTGAATTGCTATATTAGGTATTCACAGAGACAACCTAGAAATCTGACGTACTTTACATTGGTCTATAACTTTCCATTGGTCTTAAACTATCTGTTTTGTTTCATACCTTTTCCAGGGAGCTGATGAAGCTTAGTCAAACAGATGGTATGGTTCCCTTGGGTCAAGTCCTGCAGTGTGCCTCTGTGAAAGGAAAAGGTATGAGTTAGAAAAATATGGCAATAATAGCAAGTAAAAACTCACCATCCATATGCACAAACACACCACACACAACAAAACTACCTGCCAGCTCATGCAAGTACATCTGACATTTAAATTGACGTTAATGGAGATTACTCGATGCTTTACACAAGGTGAACAACTGTCACAATGTACTCTTAAAATGGATTGAAGCCACTAACACCATTTGAACCCACATCACCTTATAAAGACTTTATTGGCAACAACATCGCAATAACCATTTTGTGAGCAGAGCAGAACACAAGCACCTATAAGAGGAAGTTTTGAATGACAAAGTTCAAGTAATGTATTTTAGATGCGCTTTCAGACTCTAATTCCTCTATGCTACAGGTCACTCAACAGCTGCCAGTGTTCTCGCCTCCCAAGTTTCTCTGTTTCACTTCAAAGTTAATTGGAGAAATAACTTCAAGTTAGGGCTGTTTATCGCAAATTAATCACACATTGTTTTCTGTCCTGTTCAAAATGTAAGGGAAATTTTTCAAGTATTTAATACTCTTATCATCATGGGAGTGAACAAATATGCTGCTTTATGCAAATGTATGTATATATATATTATTGGAAATCAATTAACAACACATAACAATGCCAAACAGGCAACAACAGCCGTCAGCGTGTCAGTGTGCTGACTTGTGCTGTCTATGACTTGCCCCAAACTGCATGTGATTATCATAAAGTGGGCATGTCTGTAAAGGGGAGACTCGTGGGTACCCATAGAACCCATTTTCATTCACATATCTTGAGATCAGAGGTCAAGGGACCCCTTTGAAAATGGCCTTGCCAGTTTTTCCTCGCCAAAATTT
Source organism: Sebastes umbrosus (assembly GCF_015220745.1). Classification (NCBI taxonomy): domain Eukaryota; kingdom Metazoa; phylum Chordata; class Actinopteri; order Perciformes; family Sebastidae; genus Sebastes; species Sebastes umbrosus. Next base: position 9,354,222 of record NC_051270.1, read on the forward strand.
AGCGCAACTTTGGAGCATTATTTAACGTCCTTCTCGACAAGCTAGTATGGTATGGTTGGTACCAATGGATTCCTTAGGTTTTTTCTAGCTTCTCTAGCTTTAAAACTGAGCCCGCTACAACTTAAAAATCGTTATGTGTTAAAGAAATTAGTGCCGTTAAAACAAATGTGCGTTAACGTGTTATTATCGCGTTAACTTTGACAGCCCTAATGTAAACAATGGACAATTTGAAATAGTTTTAAAAACTTGCAAATGTTAGTTAGACCTCAAACAAACGCACAATAAGTTTTGGTGAGAAACAGTGAATGTGAACATATAGCTTTTGTTGGTTTACAAGAAAACCCCACAGAGCACCTTTAAGCTAGAGCCACTACATGTAATCTCTGGATGTGAAATTAAAACGTATGTTTGGATATTTAGATGAAAGTGTCCAGATAAAGATAAAGTAGGGTGGTCTTACTGTGTGTCAGGGGTGCAGTGGGTGCTGTTCCAACCACAGTAAGGATCTCTGGCCAAGACACAATCCTCACATCTGTCTCCATACTGAGTGCAGTCGGCCACGTCCAGTTGGACCAGTTCACTTCTGGAGTTCACATACAGCTTCCTCTGCAATGATACACAGAACAGAGGTTTAATTGTACTGGGACTTATCTCTTTATTTAATATCCTCAGAAAAGTTTAGACTTCATCCAAAAAATCTAACTTGCACGTACTTCTTTAAGAAGTACTACCATTGTCCTTTAACTCAATATAACCATTGTTGGTGAATAAGACTCTTCCATACTCCCACCCTCATGTCTCGTGGGGGGAATAGTTGTGTTGGCAGCGCTGCGTTACTCACAGAGGTGGGGTGAAAGAGGATGCTGAGGATGTGTGCTCTGTGGTCGAAAGGTTGATACTCAGCGATGATGAAGCTCTGACTTTTATCCTGCATCGCCTTATGAACTCTTCCATTAGCTGTATAAAGACACAGGAAGACAGACAGGAAGATGTCAACATGGATAAACATGCAACACCAACACAAGCCAACCCACTCCTATCTCATGTTTCATCACTTCATTATGACTCTTCCAGCAAAGCATAGATAAAATGTGTAGATAAAAAAAAAGTCTGCTGAGAGATTATTTTCTAAGAAATGTTCTTCAAACCGTGTGTAAACCTCGCCTTCAGTAACTCCTTCTACTCTAAGTGGAAAAGCAAATTTAATGTGTTTACATATAGGCCTAACTGTGCATGGATAAAGTATTTATGAGTTGCTTGCTGTAGGTTGTTTGTCTACAGTATTTTTCCCATTAAAGACAAGCCTTGTGTCATGTGTCTTCCCCTTTGACGTGGGAAACTGTTCAGTTGTTTCAACAGTTTTCATTCTTCTGCTAAAGAGAGCATGGATCTCTATAAGGAGGGTCATGATGGACTGGTTGGCTTAGCACTATACTGATCTTCTCTAGTGGGTGTGTACTTGTACAGTACTATAACTTGACTGTTGCAATATTTAATTTCCAACAAGCTAACTGGGAGTTCGCCATGAGCCCCGAGGAACATCACTGGGCTGTGAGTCAACTTTGGCGTGGTGGCCACACCAACACAAATGCATCTCAACTTGTCACATATTGACGCTTTGTCAGACCCCTTGGCATCACTTTGTAGTCGCAGGAAATACATGCTTAACGTTGTGAATTAAACAAAAACAGGATTAGGATTAGGTAACAAAGACACTTAGTTAGGTTTAGGAAAAACAACATGGTTGGCCTTAAAATTACTGCGTTTGTACAGTGCAAATGTGACTTGACGTTGTGCACACGGGACACGAACGAACAGCTGATTGTAACATGAAAGTGAAACGTAACGCACAGGATATGAACAGCGATCTCCTGGATGAAAGCCCTGTGTTTGTTGGACCCATCTTCCTCCCCTGCCGCCCGCCCTGTTTTGGATGGGTTTACATTGTAGTTAATGTAAAAGTGCGACTCCTACCGCCGCAAAAGGATACCTTGTGCAGCGGTATTGACGCCTTTGAATTGAGAACGGGCTGGCTGTGAGGTGACTTTGGCGTAGTGGCCACACTCTGTATTGCAGTATGAGCAGCTCTAATGTAATCAAGGTAGATTAACAAACTATCTTCCTTGTTAGTCAAACAGGAGAATTGAGGCTTGGCCGCCGTTTGTTATAATACGTCCAAAAATGGTTTTATCCTCTTTCGAAACTTTCTTAAATATATGCTCAACAGCTATAGCATCATTATAGTTCATATTCCTTATACAAAAAGTGGGTTTAAAGAGGACATATTATGCTCATTTTCAGGTTCATACTTGTATTTTGGGTTTCTGCTAGAACATGTTTACATGCTTTAATGTTCAAAAAACGCTTTGTCATTCTCATACGGCTGTGCTGCAGCACTTCTTTTCACCCTCTGTTTGAAATGCTCTGTTTGAGCTCCTGTCCCAGCACAATGACACATCATATACTATATCATAAGAGGTGAAATGAATAAAAAAACATCAACCTATTTCACATGAGATATTCCACATGATGCATTTCTGTTCTTAGGAAATGACAATAAACCTCAAACCAAAGCCGAAGGCCTGGTCCTCAAACCATCTGGAGATCAGTCAGAGTCATGAGAAAACAAGCTCAATCTAGTCTTTTTCATGTAGGTAATCAGTCTGTTCTCTCTATTACTTAGTCCTATTCAGTCTGAGCTGAACAGGACTTAACAGATTCATTCTGCGAGTGTCTGCAGGCCTTTGTTTCCAACCAGATACTTGATATTAGTATTTAGAGCTTCAGCACTGGGTTCTGTCTCAGCTACATGTTAAACTGAACTTCTCTTGCTCATTTAAAATGTCAAACAATGAGTTGTTGTTTCCTCCCAGTATAGTAAACAATTTAAAGGAACCTGTGTATGAAATGAACACACATATACAGAACAGTACACTATACTTAGTTTCAACTTCCTTGATGACTTTATTACTTACTTAGAGACAGGAACAGGACGGTGTGGTGGTTGTTATTCTGGGAACCATCAACATGGATGTGGGTGTAGCTGTGGTGATTAAAGAGAAGTGGGCCAGACTTGTTCACGGGCCGGACCCAATGCTCCATCTCCGAATTCTCCTCAATCATCTTCAGGACGTCTAAAGAAATCCTTGTGCTGTCTGGAACACACTGAAGAATAAAGGCATATGTTTCGGTTTGCGTTGTGATGGTTCAAGTACCAATTACATATGTACTTTACAATAATAATAGTGGCACAATTCTTACTAATTTTTGAAACAATGGTTCCTTGATTTCAGACAGAGGAAGACAAAAGCAGGCTTCTCATTTCCAGCCTGCGAGAACTGGTTTTGACGGCTGTAATGACAACTAACTTCATCAGATGTAGCCAGCTAGTTAATGAAGTTATCATTAGCTGAGTTGATGGTAAAACCTGTCTGGCTTACTTTTGAATGTTTCCAGCTGACTTGTTTCAAAAGAAGAACCCTCTAAAAGTGTTCTTAAATATGCATTTGATGGCTACATACATCAAATGTAGCTTGACACTGAGGGATGGCGTAGCAGCGTACATTGCTTTCTGCCAGAGTATCTTTACTGATATTACCACTCAAGGTGGAAAAGTGGGGAATTTCTACAAATAGTGACTTTAAAATATAAAATAATAGATCAATAATAATACAGTTATTTTGCATTCTAATAACACCAGTGTTACTATAAAATGTGCAAAGAGCCTAGTTTGAAAACACTAGTCAAATTTGAGAAAATGTCAAGTTATGTTTCGAGATGTGCTGACATGTTGATTTATCAATTAAATCATGTTTATTACTCAGAATTTGTGCTAAATTTTGGCGAGGAAAAACTAGCATGGCCATTTTCAAAGGGGTCCCTTGACCTCTGACCTCCAGATATGTGAATGAAAATGGGTTCTATGGGTACCCACAAGTCTCCCCTTTACAGACATGCCCACTTTATGATAATCACATGCAGTTTGGGGCAAGTCATAGTCAAGTCAGCACACTGACACACTGACAGCTGTTGTTGCCTGTTGGGCTGCAGTTTACCATGTTATGATTTGAGCATATTTTTTATGCTAAATGCAGTACCTGTGAGGGTTTCTGGACAATATTTGTCATTGTTTTGTGTTGTTAATTGATTCCCAATAATAAATATATGCATACATTTGCATAAAGCAGCATATTTGCCCACCCCCATGTTGATAAGAGTATTAAATACTTGACAAATCTCCCTTTAAGGTAGATAAAAAATGTGCGATTAATTTGCAATTGATCGCAATTAACTATGGACAATCGCGAATAATCATGATTGAATATTTTTAATTGATTGCCAGCCCTACTCAGAATTAATAACATCTTCTTTGTAATTATATTCAGCCCATGGTTTGAAAGATAGCAGCCATAACAATGCCAGGAATCATTTTGTGACGGGACAAGATCACCTCAGATCGATTTTGCATGACACATACCGTTCTAGGCCTGCGCGCTTGGTGGTCCGTGCCTTTAAAGGGGGAGGATTCGTAGATCCGTTCAATATCTCGTAACATATAGACACACACAGCACTCATACCCCTGCAGAGAGACACAGAGATTAGCTGGTATACACAGTATAGACATCTGCAGCAACAAGACACTGTTGAGAGGTCAGTAAAGATTTTAGCCATGCTGGTCAAAAACTGTTACAACTGTGACAGAGTTCAAAGTGTCAAAGAATTTTGCCGAAATGGGCCCAAGTCAAGTTTGGATTAAATTTTTGGAAAAGCACAACATTTGATAGGGCTAATGCTGAAGTTATGACTATACTTGAGTACTGTACTTAATGTTTGAGGTCATCTCTTTTACCCCAACATGAATCAAATTCGGAAAGTAGCGGTGTTTTAAAACCTTACAACACACTTTCTTGAATGCATGAGTGATAATGGAGTCTTACCATTCATTTCTGAAGAGTGCATAAACCCTGGTATCCTGCCACTGGTCTGCAGGCACAGTAGCCACATCCACCAGCTCAGAGAAATGTTGTTTGCTGTCAGAGTCCCCACAGAAGAGCCTGGCGGTCATATGGGATGTCCAGCTAGACTGCAGGGTGTTCCTGGGACCACCACGATCTTCCTAGAAACAATACACAGCCCAAGGATCAATCATTCCTTCATAATGCAATAAATGCATATGCAATGATTAGTATACAGTATGTAATCTATATGGTTAAAAAATGTTCTTTACAGTTGTTTTTATTTATAAAATCCAGCTAAAATCATTAAAATTAAAAATGCAATCCTAATTAAGTTAATTATGAAGGTCTTACCATGCAAACCCTGGTCACAAAAGGGAGCCACATCTCACTGTACATGCCTGTGTCTCTGTTTTTCTCCTTATAGAAGGCATACGCTTTGTTCTGCTTGTGATCGTCTTTCTGTCTGCCGAGCACCAAACCCACATAGTGCTGCTCTAAAGACAAAAAAACAGTGCAAATATTTGTCTCTGTAGCCTTAGAACATATGAATGTTAACTAATGAAACTAATACTCCGTCCTTACAGAAAACCAATCTCTCTCCATACAGATACTGTACCTTTATCATGTCTTGCCGGTACAACTCGGTTTCTCCCAAACTTGTGGATGCCAACGAACTCTTGAGATCCAGAGTATGTAATGTAGAGATCACTATCCTTAGATTCTGCAAAGACGGAACAATTTTTTAAAGGTATTATAGCAGCATCGCTGTGCTTTGGGTTTGCAGAGGGCATCAGTTCACCTTTCATATTCCAGAAAACAGTTTCTCCTGTATGGAAAAACTGCTTACTGATATGCAAAACCCGTGTGAAAGACATAATGTATCTGTACTTTGGTGTGACGCCAGCAGGAGAAACTAGAGTCTTGAGTGAATAGTTGGTACAAGCAAGAAGTGCCAGCACAAACTCATTCAATTCAATTCAATTCAATTTATTTTTGTACAGCGTCAAATCACAACAGAAGTTATCTCATGATAGCAAAGAAGAAAAAACTAAAATCAGTGGTGGACTCAGGCTGTCTGAGGGCAGGGGCGGAAAAAAGATCCTCTGGTAAGCAGTGATGCAGTGTACGTAAATGTCTAGGGTTTTTTGTGAAAGGTAAGAACGGAAAAAGTGAAGCTGTAATGCGTCGTCGTTGACAAGGTGGGAGTAATAAAGAATTTGCTCTCTTGGTTCTGACGACGGAGCCTCCGTGTTATTATTGTATTACCTTCATAAGTGTAGGGAATGTGGCTGGAGAGGAGGGACAGTCTGTGACAGTTGTTTATCATGAAGATTATTTATTCCAGCAAGTGTGCTTAAATATGTTCATTACATCTCTGATGCAGGTGAAACAAACACAATGTAAAAATAACAAAATGATGAAATAAATATTGTGTCATTATTAGGCTGCAGTGAGAAGTGACGGTGGTCTCCGGTCAGTTGTTTGTCAGTTTTCTGATGTGAGCTACAGTATGAAGGTGACTTTTCCAGTCTTTGCTCCTCAAGCAGGACTTTATTTAGTCCAGAAGCCAAACATCATGGACATCAAGGGGCCTGTCACCTTTCACTTATAGCCTAAATTTAAATCTCAATTAATGAATCTGCTGCAGACTGCCTAAACCTCCAGCAGATGGCAGTGTTGGGTCATTGCTGACTGGAACCATTATTTTTTTACAACAATACAGATGGTAAAAATAAATATTAACTCATCAGAAACAGCTGACCATGTGTTAATGTGTCCTCCTCACAACCAAACCTTTTATATAAACTGGAAAAACAAAGTTCGTAAACTTGTGTTTGATGGATTATTTCTCTGTTGTTACAATGCAAAAAACAGTTTCTCCTGTATGGAAAAACTGCTTACTGATATGCAAAACCTGTGTGAAAGACATAATGTGTCTGTACTTTGGTGTGACGCCAGCGGGAGAAATGGGGTCTGGAGTGAATAGTTGGTACAAGCAAGAAGCGCCAGCGTAAACTCATTATAAGCAATGATAGCAAAGAAGAAAAAACTAAAATCAGTGGTGGACTCAGGCTGTCTGAGGGGCAGGGGCGTAAAAAATAAATAAATAAAAAGAGAGCACTTCATCACGTTTTCTCTGCTGGAACGGCACCCTAGAGGGCACTTTATCATGTTTTCTCCATTTAAGGCCACCCTAGAGTGCACTTCATCACATTTTCTCCACTGGAAGGGACCCTAGAGGGCACTTTATCATGTTTTATCTACCATAGGGGCATCCAAGAGGGCACTTTTGCTGCATTTTTTTTCGAACTTGGAGGCCCCTCGATTCCACGAAATCATTAGAAAATGTTGAGCTGAGTGAAGGAGGTTATTATAGTGCTGGCAATAACAGAGAAATCAGAGAAAAGAAAAATCCTGTGTGTGCAGAAACTCACCCACAAAGGCTGACGGTTCACCTTCTTTTATGCCAAATTCTTTTATGCGTTCCTTTATCTGCTTCATTTTATCATAGGGAATGCACCTGGGTGACTGCACCGATACGTCCTACAAGAAAACACAGAAGATCTCAAACTCTCCTCGCTACATATTCTCCATCTGGTAGAACAAATGTGGTGCATCTGAATAAACTTGAATAAGCAGGAAGTGTTGCACTTCATCTACTTGCAACAGCATCAGTTGATTGTTTCAAATACATAGAAGAAGAAGTGGCTAGTCACAACCAGTAGTGGTAATGACCAGACAGAAAGGAGCACCACCAGTGATTATTCCCAATGTTGTTACAACAAAACAGACATTTTCCTTCCGTTTTCAGTAACATGTCCAGTACATCTCTGCAGTGTCCTACCATAGCACAGCACACTGTTGCCTTGCCATTGGTTCCACACAGAAACACCTGGTTGTCCTCTTCCATCTTGTGGACCACACTGATGTTATAGTTGCAATCCTAAATGACAAGAGTAAGAATTTTTGCAATAATTCAATCAGATCTGACCAACATATCACATGCTGTGCTATTTGCTATTAAGTTATGTTCTTCTACCGCTTTCACACTTACTGGAAGCCCACTGACGATGCATTCTGTCCACATCACGCTTATTTCCACCGGAGCCTGTGAAGAGAAAAAATGCATCGTTATCATTGCCTCCATGTCTCTATAAATATACGTTATCTGTTATTTGATTGCAGACACTGCCAGAGATGATCACTACCTTCTGAGGATTTTGAAAGTTGAATGAGTTCAGGTGTTTTTGTCCAACAACTATGACAGTGTCCGGCGCTCCTTCCAGAACAATCCCTACGGGTGCCTGGTGTCCAGGTAAAGGTAACCTTTTCACTGCAGTCTCTACAATAAAAAAACATGAATGATGAATGATAAACATTGGGTGTGTAATGGATAAGGTCAAATAGTCATTGTACACAACTTTGTATACACAATAACAGCTTAACCTGTTGTAGCAAAGATAGCGGTGTGGCTCTATGGATGGCGTCATTTAGCATTCTTCCCGACAAGCTAGCATGTCATGGCTGGTACAGATTGATTTGTCCTCAGATGACAAATCCTAACGAGTTTCCACTTATACAGTGAAATGTCTCAACATCTACCTGATGGATTGGCACAAGATTCACGATTCCAAGATGAACTTCAGTGATCTCCTGACCTGTCCTCTAGCACCACCATGAGGTTGACATTTGTTGAATTGAGTGAAATATCTCAACAACTATTGGATTGACCATCATGAAATTTGGTGAAGATATTCATGTCCTAGGGTTAATTGATAATTTAACCTTTCATTCAACACCACCATTAGGCTTTCAATCATTATGTATAGTTTGACATCTGTCTTTCAGTTACATGACATGTATTTATCGTAAAGTTAAAACAAGTTTCTGTAGTGTTGTTCTTGAAGAAGAATAAGAAGAAGAAGAAGAAGAAGAAGGAGAAGAAGGAGAAGGAGAAGGAGGCACTTTGTTGATCCCCTGAGGGGAAATTTTTTCACTCTGTTATTTTTTTTTTTTACACACAGGCCCGAAATACAAATATAAATATAAATAACCTTTAATATTATTATTATTATTATTATTATTATTATTATTATTATTATTATTATCAACCACACAAGATGTATTTGTTAATAGACTAAACCTTCATTGCATTCAACATGCGACTAATAGCATACAGTCAAGAGTTAGATATTATAATTATACAGAAAATTAGTATTCTCTACAAAATGAGTTTATTTCTATCGTAAAGTTATCGTTGTCTTCGCATGCATGACGTGAGAGCAAGTCGGTATCAAGTTGGACACAAATCTAACCGGCATGCACTGTGCGGTGATCGACGGTGACTCATCGCGAACAAGCCTAACTTGTTGTAGGAAAAGCACAGGTGTTACTAATAACATTAACGATGCCTCTGTTCTATTCAAGGGTCCCATTAAGACATGACCGTGAGACAGTGAGCCAGCGTTCACAAACTGAAGCAGCTGAATGGAATTCATCATCAGCCTGATGCGCTTGGAAAGGGAGGAGTGAGCGGAGAGGTATTCAGTTGGTTGCAATCTGCAACCACACCACTAGATGCCAAATCCTACACACTGGACCTTTAATTTTATTATTTACACACATGTCACATATTGCCACATGTCAAAATGTCTTCTGTTATAAATTCTTATTGTTCATGATGACGTCACAGCTTAATTAGTTTTAATTAATAGGTTCAATCACTGAAAACTTACAAAAGTGTCAAAATGGATTTTACTCTTATTCTTCAGTGCATACTTGTTAAATACCATGTGGTTATGTCTATAATATTTATAGTGATATTGGTTGCACTGAACAATATGTTTACAATGACATTATTAAATTAAATTAAATATTTTGATCATATCACACATCTTATATTAATGACTCTAGTGTGTGTGTGACTATGTATAGTCAGGCAATAGATATACTTGTAGCCTATTTCTATCAATATGTCCCACAGTTTCCTATCACAATTAATATTCCTTGGGAATCCTAAATGAATGATATTCTTCATCCTGATGCTTGAACCTGACAAAATATTGCTGCCAGAGGAGCACTTAACAATATTAAGCTGAGACGCACTGCAGCAGCTCTGTTCTGTTTGTCTAGACTAAACGCGTGACACTCTCCTGCTTTTGTGTGTTTCAAATTAACTAAGGAAAAACCTTCACATTCTTTAACTTCAACACATTTTAAAACATTTTTACTTGTCTTTTTTTTTCTTGGATACTCGACATGTACACATCATAGTTCATGTTAAAGTTGAAGAAAAACGTTTCCTACCTTTCTCTGTGAATGTCATCCTCGGTAAAAGCGTTGAGTTCGCCTCTGTCAAACTATTGAGGCATGAAAATGATAAATACACCGTTAGAAATAAGAGCCCCATCCTGCGTGAAATGCCTTCTGACATAGAAGTCCGTGTTGCGTCTGTTCTCTGAGCTGCTACTATCAGAGATGCGTCTCTCATTGGATGTAATAAGCCAAGCCCTGCCTCTCACCAATCTTCTTATTAGTAGCCTAACATGATAATCTCATTAAGTGACACATTATTATTATCTGTTTTCTTACGCAATTGAATTTTAGATCATTTCAGCCTTTTTTTGAAGAGCTTTATTTTTTCAGAAGTTGAAATAAGTTCACAGAATAGCAGGAAATTAGCAGGGAAACTGTATATGGGTATAGGTTCAGGTTCAGATTGTTATAAGTAGTTTATAGTTCAACAGCTATTTCATTGAAAGATTAAGATTAAAAGAAAGTTCATGAAAGATTGAAAAGGTACAGTCCAGTGTAACAAACAAGTTTATTGATAATTAATATAAGATATAGATGTATAGTAATAAATATTCTGTTTTATTTGTTCTATTTCTAGGTCTAGTTTTATTTTTATTTTGAAGAGTCCATGGTTGGTAAGAGGAAGTAGTATTTTACTGGTCAATCATTTGCTTGAGGTTTGCAAAAGATATGCAAAAGGAGCACTAAAAAGGAGAACATCTGAACAAGGCTGAGGGTAGGACATACCAAACTTAATAAAACACTGCACTTAATAAATAAACATCCCTCAGGATTATAGGAATGCTGTCAAGTAGAAGAATCAGTGGAGCTATAAGGTAGAGAACGAGAGTCTAAAACATAAATAAATAAATAAATAAATGTATCTGACATCTTTTACTATTCCACTAAAGAAACTGGGACTGATCACAAGATTCAAGATTCAAGATGTTTATTGTCACACCGGTTATACAAGTACAATCGGGTGAAATACTTTTTCCTGGGAAGCTCCATTAAGAAAATAGTAAGTTAAGTAGCAAAAAAATAAAAAATAAAATAAAAAATAAAGCAGTGAAATATGTTTTTTTAGTACTTATTAATTAATTAATTAATTTATTATCTGTATACATTTCTTAGGGGATAGTTACTCTGGTCCACACTCCAACGTTGTGGTGGTAATGCCCCTTAGCACACACCATAAAATCGAAAAAGAAGAAAAAGATCACAGGTAACTTAGTTATTTATTTAATAATTTAATTATTTTTATTTATTTATTAATTAATTAATTTATTTATTTATCCATTTATTTTTCATTTCATTTTCTTTAGTAGTAAAACTATTTTAACTATATTTCAGACCAGCTGGTGGCGGTAATGCACCATAAAGTTGTTGTAAAGTCAACCACCATAAAACTCCAACGAAGAAGAAGAAGAAAGATCTCAGGTATGGCAGGAGGTGAGAGGGAAACACCAAAGAACGTAAATAAATATATATATAAATATAAAACGCGCAGTGATGGAGTTCATTGGACCATGTGCGGGACGGACGACGTCATCTTTGGACCTCTGCTGTCACCATGGTAACAGATGCAGATTGGACTCAGGTTGAACTCTTTAATTACCAAGGTACCAACACTTTAATGTTATTACTCTCCTGTGAGGGAAGCCAACGCTCTCCAGCGTCGCATCAAGCCTGAGAGGAAGGTTTTCTTTATTTAATGTGGGCTTATGTGTGTGAGAGGATGATCCCACTGAGGTTGTTGTGAACTTGAATTTAAGGTAAGATGAATTTATTGTAGTGATTCCAGCTGAAGGGAATTATTGTTGCAACTCTAAACTTATTTAAGATAAAGAGAAAAGTTGAATTTAAATGAGACTGAACTGGGCTTAGTGTTGTCATGATACCAAAATTATGAATTCAATATGATGCCTGCCTAAAGTATCTTGATACCGATACTGAAACGATACCACGGCAAAAGCCTAAAACATCAGGAAAGTAATGGAATAATAGATGGCAGGACATGGGACTTAAAAATATTTTTTACGCCATTAATTAAAGGGACTGTTTGTAACTTCTTACACGTATAAATCAATCTGGGTCGGTGTCCCATACGCGCTTGCGTGTGGCTAAGTGTTCAGACAAGACTCCAACACAAACTACACGGAAGCACCAAAACCGCAAAGTTATATCTAGTGAAGCCCTTCATACAAAACGGTGTTGGCCGCGGTCGGAAGACGCGGGAGAGACCGTAGCTTTGGTCTCGAGGGCCGGAGTCTCTGCTGTACTCTGCTCCTCTGCCTGCCTTCACTCACACAGCGCGCTCATTCTCACTCGCTCAGCTCGCTCCACCTCACGTGCATGCACGCACACTACACACTGCAGAAGAGTTAGTTTAGCTCTGAGAATATCTAGTGAATGTACAGTGGACGTTTGTGCAAAAATAAATGCTGCAGCTCCTCCAGACCAACAGAGGTTTCCCGTGACTTGTGAAGTGAAGGGGGTCCGCAGAGAGAAACGTTATCGTCTCCGACCTAAACTCCGGTGTCTCCCCTGTTCCCTCCGGCCGCGGTCGGAAAAGCCAACACTAGGATCAGCATTGATTCATGGAGAGCCCTTCGTCTGGTCAGCTAACATTACTGCCAAGCAGGTGAAATATAGAGTGATATTGTGGTTTTGGCTGACGAGTGTCACCTCACTGTTTTGAGCGATGCTCGTTCATGTCTATGTAGAGTGAGGCTGCTTCACCACCTGGTACGGCAGCTGCACCAACGTGGACCGTAAGGCGCTGGGAAGGGTGGTGCGCTCGGCCCAACACATCACCGGGTGCGAGCTGCCCAGCCTGCAGGAGCTGTACACCCAGAGGTGCCTCAGGAAGTCCCTGAGGGTCATTAAGTACACGACACACCCCCACATCAGCCTGTTCTCCCTCCTGCCCTCTGGTAGAAGATACAGGACCCCCAGGACTCACACCAGCAGACTGAGGAACAGTTTTTTCCCCCAGGCCATCAGACTTTTAAATCGCTAATTCATTCAACACATTCTTACACAAAAATATATCTTATACTATATATACTGTATATATTCTTAATATATGTTCTTAATATGCCATTGTGCAAAGTATTTCCTTTTATAATGTAATGTAAATGTAATATAACTTATTATTTTAATGGAGCTTCCCAGCAAAAAGTATTTCACATGTTTGTACCTGTACAACCGGCGTGACAATAAACATATTGAATCTTGAGCACAAGCGCGAGCAACAGGGCGCTGACTTTCGTTGATTTAATTGCCACAGGTGTCGCCGTTGACAAGCAATTTCTGATTCTTACAAAAAGTCCCTTTACAAAAAACCTACATATTTTGATAATGTCAATGCAAGGCAGTGGAGGATGTGAAAAGAAGCCATAAAACAGGAATGAGTTATTGTATCATAGTGTGTTCATACATTTTAATATCCAACAAGGACTGGAGAAACTCTTTATTTGGATCAACTGCAGCTTCACATCTCACAGCTGCTTATAATAGCTTAAGACCTTGCGGAGAGAAGAACGAGCAGCAGTACCGTTAGTTATTTTGTTGAATTGCCTCTTAGTGAAATGCTCTGAGTAAATTAAAGTTCCTCTGGGAAGCAGTGATGCAGTGTACGTATATGTATATGTCTAGGGCTTTATTTGTGAAAGGTAAGAATGGAAAAACGTGAAGCTGTAATGCGTCGTCGTTGACAAGGTGGGAGTAATAAAGGGATTACTCTCTTAGTTCTGACGATGGAGCCTCCGTGTTATTATTGTATTACCTTCATAAGTGTAGGGAATGTGGCTGGAGAGGAGGGACAGTCTGTGACAATTGTTTATCATGAAGATTATTTATTCCAGCAAGTGTGCTTAAATATGTTCATTACATCTCGGATGCAGGTGAAACAAACACAATGTAAAAATAACAAAATGATGAAATAAATATTGTGTCATTATTAGGCTGCAGTGAGAAGTGACGGTGGTCTCCGGTCAGCTGTTTGTAAGTTTTCTGATGTGAGCTACAGTATGAAGGTGACTTTCCCAGCCTCTGCTCCTCAAGCAGGACTTTATTAAGTCCAGAAGCCAGTCATCATGGACATCAAGGGGCCTGTCACCTTTCACTTATTGCCTAAATTTAAATCTCAATTAATGAATCTGCTGCAGACTGCCTAAACCTCCAGCAGATGGCAGTGCTGGGTCATTGCTGACTGGAACCATTCATTTTTACAACAATACAGATGGTAAAAATAAATATTACCTCATCAGAAATAGCTGACCATGTGTTAATGTGTCGTCCTAACAGCCAAACCTTTTTTTTATATATAAAAGATAATATCATATTAAGACAGGATAAAGAATCATGCAAATCTCCTTTAAAACTAACCTGCTGAAGTCATTGTCCCACACATCACTTAAAAGTTCTCTTTACCAGTGTTTCCCAATCTTTTTCCTTAAGGGACCCCTTTTCTATCATTCAGTAAACTGACAACCCCTGACTAAGTTACATATTTTATGGATATTATATTCAATGCATAACAATAACAGTAAAGAACAACTGATAAACTGTACAATTAACCCAAATAGTGAACGCAATAACTGCAGGAAGTTTGTGTAAAACGAGCGATTTGGATGACTTTTGAACAGATTATTTCCTGTGAATATTGCATCAGAAATGAGTTTCCTGTTATTTTTAAAGACTTTTAATACAATTCTCTGAATTATGTTTTTTTTTAATTTTATTTGTAACAATCATTCATACTTAATAGGCTCTTTTTTTTGACAAAATCCATTGTTTTCTTCTCTCTGACGCTTGGCCATTGTTCTATCTTTGGTTGTTTAAACAGTGTACTTTTCTAATGCAGGACGAGGCTGTTCAGCAGAGAAGGAACTAGGCACTGTGAATAAAGCTTATGTTCAGGTCTTCACTACATCCTTGTCCTGTGAGAGTTGTTTTAAGTTTATATTTGAAATAAAAATCCAAACTTTAAGAATAACAATTTAATTTAGTTTTCAAAAGCCAAGTAATCAAATGCCAAGATATAGGGCAACTGTATATCTTTTTTAAAAATGTTGTTTTACACCCCTTAAATTGAAGAAGGCCTCTCGATTTCCCATGAAGCTTTGACGACCCCTAGTGGAGGTCTGGACCCCCAGGCTGGGAACCAGTGCTCTATACGATATCCAGAGCTTTAATATAGCATCAAACAACTATTTGCAATATAAAGTCACTGAAGTCACTCTCCCTCTGTGTGTGTTGTAATTTGAGCTTCTCTGTGCTTTGTTTAATAGGCGGGCCGGCCGCACATGCCTTTTAGTGCATGTTCATGCATGTGCACCGTCCAGACTCATGGTACGTGTCCACAGGGGTGTTTTTCATCTTCCCAACATTGGACGCTTGGTGGGCTGCCACTAGACACAAGGCTGTCCCCACCTGATTGGACGAACACTTTCCCTCCGTGGGCTGCTACTCCCAGCTTTCAAACTGGAAACAGTATGGAGGCTCGTTTGGAAACTTTCTTCTCTTATTTCACGAAAAGAGTTCACCGAAATGTGTTTCTGAAAACATTTTAGGTGAGAAATAAGCCATGCAGTTGCTAAATCTGTCTTTATTTTGGATCACAAACGTTTATTTTAAAAGATTCTCGGAAGTTTCGAGAGGCGGCGAGTCGTGTCGGACACCCGTGATTTACATAAAGTAGACTAGCCTTCAACTTTATGCAAATAAGGAGTCTTGACGCTGCGTTTCTCGAATCGCGCCACCACGCTACCAGAATGCATTGCACGGCTGTTTACATAGACAATGAATGGGAAGCGTGGAAAGGACGGAGGCTGTTAGCATCTTAAACTGCGAGCCACTGGCTCAACCAACGCTATGTTGAGAGCCGTGGGGAGGCAATCCAACTGCTCTTAATATCAAATTTAACACGTTAAACACAGTATCTACTGTTCTCAATAGAACCTTGAAATGTAGACATTTCTAGATGATTGTTAATACAGTATATTTGCATTTTCTTTTTAGATCAGAAGAGTTATAAGATTAATTATTGGTTATTTGGTTACCCAGCAATTGCTACTTCATTTTCTCATGGAGAACAAGCAAAAACAGACATTACTAAATCATTCACACAAGCAGAGGATGTAAAACTCCTCATAAGGACGGTGTTGTGGGCTGAAAGACTTCATACTATTGCTCTGAAATCAAGACATTACAGATTTGATCTTTTTAAATCACTCTGGTCGAAAAGGTAAAACAAAATAGTCACTGTATTTTCCTAAAGATTCCCACTTGATCCTGGACAACAGAGACTTTGCAGTTGAGTGTGTGTGTGTCTTTGGCCAACAGCTGGAGTTAGACTGCAGTTACGACTGGAAGTTGGCCAGCTACAGTAAATGCTGCTGCAGCACACGTGCTGAAAGCAGACTGCAGCTGATGATCAGAGCAGGTGGCTGAGCTAACTCGACCCACGACACACAATGAAGGATGCCACCGGGGAAAAGAACAGAAGGAGTGTATTATATGAGTAATTAGAGTTATTTATGCTGTAAGGATTTCATCCGCCAACAGTCCAACAGCCAATGGATGAAGCTGGCTCTGATGAAGAGTGAAGATGCGCAACACATGTGAGTCAAAATGTTTTATCAGCCAATGTTAAGTTTTCCTCTGACTGCATTCCTGCAGATCAGCTGCTCTGAATAGGAGACAATGCTTTTCTTTTTTAGATTTCTAGTCCTGTTGTGTGCAACATCTTACAGACCATCACTCAAGTAAGAATTTGCATATTGAGACTGAACATGTTTTTGATTTTGTGGAAGAATGTGGAGGGAAAAAGGCCAGCAGAAGGTGCTAGTCACATCTCTTTAAAGTCTGAGGCCTCTAAATAGGGACATAAGGCTAAATTTTACTCTCCATCCAATGATGTAGCTTTGCTAATGTAAAGGGATTTAGAGAGTGCTAAACAATGTCTGTGTCTCACTAATCTGTTTAGCTTTGACTCCGGGTCCTCCAAGTACATTTTACATTTTAAGCTCTGAGCTGATATTACCACAGGGTCCAGCAGTGGAGCAAGCTTAAATTCAAAGCTCATTGTCTGTATAATCTCTATCAAAGCTCTACAACGTTATGGCTTTTTATGAATAAGTGTTTTGAAGATCATATTCAAAGTTGGCCACCAACTTCCCACAGATATTTACCCACAATCGATGATGCCTCGTCCAGTCGAAGAGGATGACCTCAACCAGCCTGAGTGGCAGCTTGTCATCTCTTTCTGCTGTAAAGGAATGATCGAAGGCATCGTGCTGCTGCTCCTCCTCTGGCTCCTCATTCAGGTTCTCTTCCTTAAAAATATTGAAGGTACTGACATTTAAATAAATTCACGTGTGAGTGTGTAGAGGGGGATGACGTTTGGGGTGTATGTGATTCCTAAGAAAAAAAGGTTTGCCAAGATTATGTTCTTTTAAATCTATTCAGCTGTTTCTTTGCAGTTAAAATGTTAATATTTACTGTAAATGTGTTATACAGCATATTTAACTCAATACTACTCTAGTGCTGCCACTTATACTGTACAACCACTGTATAAAATAAACAAGTAATCTAAAGAAAATATAGAAATATAGTCTCCCAGTCCCCTGGTTAGCACATTCGTCAGAGCAACTAATAAAGCTTGTCGAGTAGGTTTTTAAATATGTGTCCAGAATGACCCTTGGTGTTAAAGGAACTGTTTGTAACTTCTTACACGTATAAATCAATCCGGGTCGGTGTCCCATGCGCGCTCACGTCTGACTACGCTGTTCAGACAAGACTCCAACACAAACTACACGGAAGTAACAAAACCGCAAAGTTATATCTAGTGAAGCCCGTCTTGCAAAACAGTGTTGGCCACGAGGGAGACCGTAGCTTTGGTCTCCAGGGCCGCAGTCTCTGCTGTACTCTGCTCCGCTGCCTGCCTGCCTGCCTGCTTGCCTTCACTCACATGCCGCGCTCGTTCTCGCTATTTCGCTCCACTCTCACGTTTATGCGCGCACACTACACACTGCAGGAGAGTTAATACATAGAGAGACCTTCGTCTGGTCAGCTAACATTACTGCCAAGCAGGTGAAATATAGAGTGATATTGTGGTTTTAACTGACGTGTGTCGCCTCACTGTTTTGAGCGATGCTCGTTCATGTCTATGTAGAGCGAGCACAAGCACGAGCCGGACGCTGACTTTTGTTGACTTAACGGCCTCAGGTGTCGTTGTTGACAAGCATTTCTGATTCTTACAAACAGTCCCTTTAAGTGAACGTATAATAAGGAAATGCACAAAAAGCAATGACTAGTTTACAAGCACATTGATATTCCACTATTATTCCGACTATGAAAATATTCCGAATTTGATACAGGTCATGTAAACAGCATATTCTGTTTGGATATTCTAAGTTAAGCCTTATTCTGAATGAAGCATTTTCCGATTCAGACAGATTTAATTGCAATTAAATATTTTAATAGATTGACAGACCTAGTTTTTGGTTATGTACAAATATCCCAATGTCGACCTTTTCAAGAAGGTGGTTGAAGGAATGAAAGAGGGAGGCTGTGTTAATCGAAGTATGTATGGCTGCATGTAAATGGAAATATTAGTGTGGAATATTCATGTTCATTGGCCATGTAAACAGTTTAGTTGGAATGTTGTCTTTTTCGGGATAAGGGCAAAAACCTTATTATTCTGTTTTTAATGTGGCGACTGCAAAACTGACTGTATATGGAATTTCAGAGAGAAGTCTAGTGTAAACCTCAGGAGTATCTTAGTACAAAATATATGATGAAAAATGTTTGAAGATCAACACACTGACGGATGACGCTAACTTGTTTACATCTAAATGGCAGCTTATTCATCTGTATTCACATGAGAGGATATTTGACTACCCACAGAAGTGACCCCGGGTGTTATGATGCTTTAATCTGGAGTGACGTAATGCTTCCGTTAAGAGCCCCTTTGGCCTGAGGGCAACCATATTTATAGCGTAACAAAACTCTGCCACTCTGTTTGCCAACAGGCGTGTAATTTCTCTCCAAGTTCAGGGACATACTGTATTTTGCTTTGTTGAAGGTTAAAGGGCGTGACAGGGTGTTGAGATGGGTGACTGAGTCATTCCTTTTGAACAAACATGTATCTTCTTATTTAAAGCTGCAGTATCTTACCCTACTATGGTTCAGCGTAACAAGTAAACAGTTGCCTGTAGCAGACGCAGAACAACATTATCATTCATTTTGAGCCACCCGATGAATGTAAGTCCAATATTCCCTCTCATTTTAGCTCTGTGTTTGGTCTCCACCAACTCCTGAGGCAAATATCTGGTTCTTAAGCTGATAAATGCTCCATGTTCACTAGCTAGTTGCTATGTCTGTTTGTTGTTTTGTGTTGGGTAGGTAGTGTACGGTGGGTTTATCAGAGCTTTTTGCCAGTGGTGGAAACATGAGAGTGGAGGTGCAGGCTAGAAAAAACAAAATACTCCAAAATAGACTTATGGTGCTGCAGAGATGAATATGACTGCAGAGTTGGGTAGTAATTCTCTGTGGCTTTGTCACTAGGAATGAACCCTTTCACATTACACTTAGTAATTTGATCAGTTGTTTATATGAAAAATTGGATTGGTGCAGCTTTAAGTATCTATTTCCCATCCCACCCTCTCTCATTTTTAACAGTATTTCACAAACGGGACACAACTGACTTCCAGAGAAATATTAAAGTCCAACTAAGTCCACATAAATCCAAAAGTCAGGATTAAAGTCGGAAGTGTGTTCACCTTGTGATTGACAGGTCACTACCACGGCGTTGTCCGGTCTGGGAGTTGTCCGGTCTGGGAGTTGTCCGTGTTTTCGTCTCACAACTTTAATCCTTTGTGCGTGTTTTCAGTTCATGAAAGTTAATTATAACGTTTTTTGTCGCCTGGTCGACGGTTGTACTTAGCTCCGACCTCTCGTGTCACTTTTGTTTGTTAAAAACCAAGATGGGGACGGCCAAAATGCTTAACTCGAGGCTTCAAAATGGCAATCCACAAACCAATGGGTGACGTCAAGGTGACTACGTCCACTTCTTATATACAGTCTACAACATTTTTTTTTTTTTTTTTTTTTTTTATTATTATTGACAAAAATGTGACATAAAAAATCACCAGAGAGTGAGCTATACATTTAGCAAGTAAGGTCCTTATATTGGCCACTGGGTTTCTGTTTAAGTAACAATGACATAAGGCCTTCTTTCTGAGAATTAGACAAATACCCAACATAGGATAAATTAAATAGTTTTAATAAGAAAGCTGTTTTCCCTGGTTTAAAATAAATATAATCAAACCCTCGTATGACGGTTCTGCAAAGTAAAGTTAACTTTCTTTTATAATTTTGTGGAGAAAGCTTTGAGGGCTGTAGGTGGTGACTGGAACAATATCACACTCCACTCAACACCTCCACAACAGAATCAGTCCAGGGACCCCCGTACTCCCCGTCAGTGAGTAATACAGCTTTTCAAAGAAGTGAAGCTAATGAAGGAAAATACTCATGTGGAGGATTTTTCTGGATGCAGGTTCAGCTGGTTTGGACATGAAACATGAAACCTGCCTTGGCGGAGGTGTGTGCTCTCCGAGTGCACTAGTTTATTTTATTTAATCATTTATTTAACTGTCTTTTGGGTTACTGTTAAAATGCTCTATTCCCTCATGTATTATTTATCATTGTCTTTTATCTAGTTTTTATTTTATTATTTTAATCTTTTTATTTTTTATTTTTTTATTATTACATCTTCATTTTTATTTCTCATGCACTTGTCTTTATTGTTTTTTACTGTTTACATTTGTACTGTCTTAATATCTGCTTGTCAGTCATCTGTGAAACATTTAGAATTGCACTAATCTGTAGGAAAGGTGCAATAAGAATAAAGTTTGATTGATTCTGCCCTCTAGTGGACATACATTGCTTGAGTAAGTGGTTCCTCTATACTTTATTTTGTCTGTCTTAGTGCCAAACAGGATGATGTAATTTTCTTTGTGAAGGAGAGATTTAGGCTGCATCCCCAAAGTCTCTTAAATTGCATCCACGTTTCCTTCACGTGCGTCATTTCAGTGCGTCTCTCCATGCATCCCCGGTGGGAGGGATACAAGGAAATGGTGCAAGTGAAGGAAAAGTGGATGCAATTCAAGAGACTTGGGATGCACCCTTTGAAGTGGAAGTTAGAGGATTCAGTGTATAATTATCATGAATTTACGGACATTAAGGAGCACACATGCTTCAGTTTCTGAACTTATTTGATGGGCTTATTATTCCGCTTCACATATGTTCCATCCATCCATTTCTTGAGTCACTTATCAGGATTCTGATGGCAGCAGGTCGAGAAGAACAGCTCAACTTCACCCAAAGGTCCCAGGTATAATCACTCCAGTATGTCCTGGGGTCTCTGGTTGTACCTGCTATACACTGAAAGTTACAGATTGTTGTGAGAATGTAGAAACATATCGTGGGAACAAAGCAGATTGTTTCAGTGCCAAGAAGATGTTCCCCGTAAACCACATTAACATCATAAACTGGAGGGGGAGGGAAAGAAGAGAGCCAGTACATGTTCATAAATGTAGGCTATACATGGCCTTTGTATATGGTGAGGAGTGACTCATCCTCTCTTTTCTTTGTGCGACCTTGTGGTGGATGTGTGGGTGGTAACCAAGACAGTGATATGTACTGTATATGACCCCGACTCTAAATGAATGCATGATTTCACGACATAATTACTGTTTCATGTGTATTGTGGAAGAGTGTAGTCCAAACAGTTTGACCTTTTAAAGGACATTTGATCCAATAAAAATGAGTTATGCTGAAACAATCCGTTGATTAATCCATTAGTTGGACTCTCTTTTATATCATTTAATATTTAGAGTAAATTTGATTTAAAAAAAAAGTTATTTTTATTAAATGTCGCTATATCGTGACAGTAGTACATGAAACAGGTATCCTGAAAAAAATCATGTTCCTCGTGTCCTCCGGTGCTCCTAACGGCATCTGCAAGATTTCACTTACCGGAGGAAAACGAGCAGTAAGAGCTGATCTGATGTCTGCTGTCCAGCTGCCGTCTATGAGAGCCGGCTGTCAAGCACTCGCGAACTCCGACCAAACGGTCAAACTAGGCCGCGCTGATCAAATATGAATCAATATTATGTTACGATAATTTCTTGCCTCAAATGTTTTCAGAATCATCTTATAGTGTACGGTTTAGCTGTAAAATTAGAAAGTTTGTGGCGCCACCGCCATTGTGAAATCTGGTGAAGGAACGCCAAGTACCCGTCACATGACCGGAGCACAGCCAATAGGAACGCGCTCTCTCTCTCTGAAATGACCTGTGATTGGTCAAAGTCTCCCGTCACGGACTACATTTTCTAAAGCCTGAAAACAGAGCCATGAAACTTAAATTTCAATATGCTGAAAGGTTATTATGGAATTTTTGCCCAATGATGCCAAAAATATACTGCCACTTTAACCGTAATAAAAGATAAATAAAATACAAGGAATCAAAATAACAATAAAAATAAATAAATAAAAATTATGAAACTACACAAAATAAGCAGATGGTATTAAAAATAATGGAATATTAATAAAATAAAATAGAATAAAAGAGCAAATAATGATCAGCAATAAAATGTTGATTTAAAAAAAAAAAAAAAAGAGTAAAATAAACACTATAATGATGATGATAAATAAAATAAGTATAAACAATATTTTTTTCATTTTTATTTTTTTTAAGTTTTTGGTCACAGTTAGCCTACCTTGTGACAGCTGCTAGTGTGTGTGTTATTTCTGTTTAGTGATTTCTATAATTTGTCCTGCAAGACAATCTAGTCTCCTATAGTCTAGGCCTACAGTAGTTAGTGTAATGAAGTGACGGCAGCGCTGGTAGGCTGGACTGTCTTTAAGAAGCAGCCAGTGGAGCATTTCTGCCTCCAACGCACAATCAGAGCGATAGGAATAAAAGCTCAGTGAGCCGGTGAAGCTGTTGGCTGGAAAAGCTTCAGGTCGCTGCGCACTGCTGATGGACCGACTGCTCTCACACTGACTCCACACAAACACACACACACACACTCATCTAACTGCATGGGAACATGTCGCAGTACACTCTGGGAGGTAGGAAGCCTTCTTCTTTATTACTTTTACTGCTTTTGTTTTGTTTTTCCTTGTATATTTTTGACAGGGAGAAAAAAAATGCAAATATCAGGATGCATATTTTTATTAAAAAAATCATTATGCTGCCAATTTTTCCTGTTAAACTAATAAGGAAGAAGAGGAGACAGCTTAAGGAGAAGGGGTTTATTATTATTTGTATGAGGCATGAGCTGTGGAGAGAGGCTGCAACTCATTTGTTTGTTTTAGATAACTTTGTATGAATAAGGACCAAGAGCTTGTAGGCAAATAACATAGCTTATTCTAGCTCAGAAGGTTAGAATAAGCTTCAAACACTTAATGTAAAGTAATTGCATGTTGTTGTTATGACTGTACAGTATATGCATGACTGAGTCTACCAGGACACCACAGTATAGCAACATATACAAATGCTGATTTGGCACAGCTGGCACAGGTTTTGGACCATTACCTCATTTGGTTTTTATTCATGTCCCCTTGCTGGCCAGTCTGAGTCATATTTTAGAGGCATCCCATCAGCCTTTAATGTGCAACATCACTGCTGCATTCAGCCTTTCTGTACTTTTCATTTGTTAATGGAGGCTGTCTGAGGAGCTGCCTGCTCCTGCACACACAGGGCTGACATGGATCTGACAGATCTGGCACTCACTTGCTTTGCTAGAGATCACATTTGTACAAGGTATCATGCAGTGAATGTGCTTTAGAGTCTCTGATAAGTTGCTTGAGATGAGAGACTTGATGTGTGGTAATTATTGGGACACACCCCTCAGATAATCAGATGAGATTTGTGTTTTTCTCTCTCAAGCTCCTGATTAAACAAAAATGTTCCTATCAAAGATGTTAAACTCAATACAGCCTCCTTTAGCCTGATTTATGAGAAAAAAATCATAACATTTCTCCCTAATAAGATTGTTTTTCTATATATATATATATATATATATATATGGTCTTCCATAATAACAAAACAGCTTTTCATCCTCAGTGCTGGTTGTTTACCTTGCGGTTGTCATTGGGTGAAGCTCCACTATCCACCAGTGTGCTCTGCTGCATGAGTCATCCAACCTCACACCCTTATCTGACGTGAAATGGACATCAGGGCTCAGCTCTAACAGCTTCAATCTCAGTAACTCGGGCTGCTCAGTCATGATTTTATACACAAGACCATAGAACTTTTATTTTGAAATTCAATTCAAGAATTCATGTTTTTTTTTTAAAGGTATTTGCTAAAATTAATTTCAGCAAAATCTGAATAAAATAATGCATTACATTTGATGTAATGGTGCAACCATAATGCAATCTGTGATTGGAATATTCTAGTAGTGCTGCACACAAATATACAGAATAAATATGTACAGTAATGTCAATGTAATGTTTTTTTTTAAATGGTTAAAATCATAATTCTGACCATGAATGTGTAGGATGCTCTAATGATAAATACAAACACACACACACACACACACACACACTCACAATTTGATTACCAGGGAAACTGACACCAACGCATTGCATGTGCTCTGTTCCTGCTTTGGATCAAAGCAGCGACTGTGACAATACCATTTATACAATTATGATTACAACCCTGAGATATTTCCTCTTTAATCTCATCAAGGATACCGAGTGTTGACGCAGCAAGATAATGTTTAGAGTCAGATGTAGAAGAAGATCTTTCGTAATGAATTTGGCTTTGTGGACAGACTCTTTTGATTTTTTACTTAACGGACTGGTCAGTGAAATGCACAAAACTGATTGGATATGTTAGTTTGTGGCTTCCTTGTTTTCTTTCTCCCAGTTGATTTATTCTTCCTGATGACTCACAGATCAGCTCTATCTCACTCGCTCATGCTCCTCATTAATCCCGCAAACAGAATATTAAACCGCTTTGTCTTCTTTCTGTCTGTCTAGTTCACCTGCAGATCCTGCTGGCTGTTGGTCTGGCTGTGTTCTGCTTCTGTCTGGTTCTCGGTTGTGTCCTCTGCTTTCGCAGAAGGAAGAGCGTTTCATCAGAGGACAAGGAGGCTGTTTTCTTGTCTCCCCAACCTGCTGAGAGGGTGACTGTGACATTGACTCCATCTCCGTGTACTCAGCCTGTCAAGCAGCAGTACGAGGAGCTGGACGGGGACGTGCTGGAATTCCCTTCCTCTAAAAGCAGCTCTTCTCCCTCTGAGGATGACCTCACTGCTCTGCCCTTTGACCACAGCCCTACCAGGTCTGCTGAGCTGGTGCAATCTGCCGGGTCTTCTTTTCCGATGCGGCGCCTCAGCACCCCGGCTGTTCCCATCCCACCTAGTAAATCTCCAGGTCACGGTAGAGCCTCTCTGCCCTCCCTCACTAAGCTGAGCCTGGTGTCCAGGTCCCGTCGGGCCACGGGTCGGCGCAGCACCGTGAGCGGTGAAAGTTTTCTGTTCAACGAGAGCAGTCGACTGACTACTGTTCCTGCCAGATCTCCCTCCCAGCAGGGGGAGCCCTGTCTATCACAGTACGGCTCTAGTTCTCTCTCCAGCTCCTCCAAAGCAGCTCCTCTCCTGCACTTCTCCTTGCTCTTCTCCTCTGCTTGTGGCACCCTGATGGTCAACATCCTGGGACTCTCGAGAGCCAGTCGAAGACGCACAGGTGCTGTGTTCGTCCGGGCCAGCCTTCCTCCTCTCTGCCCCTCCCCTCAGCAGATAGCCTCTCGGCGCCGCAGCCTCAGCCCAGACCTCAACAACCAGAGCTTTGTGCTGCAGGTGGGCTCTGTGGAAGATCTGCGCACCTGCACCTTGAGACTCGCTGTCTGCAGCAAGGACTTCTCAGGCCTGAGAGAGGCTGCGCTGGGGGTGGTGGAGCTGCCCTGTGAGCAGGTGGAATGGGAGCCTGACACCACCACCACCTACACCAGGGAGCTCAGCCCAACTAAAATCAAGCTGAAAAAGGTATACGGTGATTGCATTTTTTCATGTGTTTAATGTATGCATTACAATTAAGTTTTGAAGAGAGTATGAAAACACACAACGGTGCAGTGGAAAACATGAGTCTATATACAGCACATTGCAGATTAGAGGTCTTCTGACCCAAACCCTAGTAGGACCTGGCTGTCAGCAACTTGACCTGAGCCCAAGCAGGCCCTAAGAACCAAGTCAAAGTGTCTGCAGAGTCTAGTAAACATGATGATGAGCATTTGTTGACGAGCTGCTTACAATTTGTTTTAAGCCAACACGGAGCGCTTGTCACTTTATTCAGCACCATTTGAAACACCTAATTGATAAAATACAAAGTTGGCTCTTCACTGGTAGCCTCAGAACTTCAATTCAGTACTGCAATGCACACGAAGAGCACAAAGAGCCGGCTAACTCAGGGAAAAACTTATCTGTCTCCCGGCCAAAATGCAAAACTCTTTAAAGGAATAGTTCAACACTTTGGGAAATACACTTTCTCGCCTTCTTGCGGAGAGTTATGAGTGTAGATCAATACCACTTACGCGTCTGTACGGTAAATATGAAGCTACAGCCAGCAGCTGGTTAGTAGCTCAGCACAAAGACTGGAAACAGTAGGAAACTGCTAGCCTGGCTCTGACCACTGGTACAACGTCCACCTACCAGCATCTCTAAAGCTCATTAATCATGTCATTATATCTTGTTGGTTTAATCGGTACCAAAATGAACTATTTGGGGTTTCCCGAGGGGTTACATGCTGGAACTTTCCAGTCTTAATGATAAGCTAATTGGCTGGTGGCTGTAGCTTCATATTGAATGGACAGACATGAGAGTGGTATATCTTATTATCTAACTCTCAGTGAGAAAGTGAAGAAGCATTTTCCCCAAAATATTGCTTTAAATTAGGACTGTCAAAGTTAACGCGATAATGCGTCAACGCAAATTAGTTTTAATGCCTCTAATTTCTTTAACGCAACTTGCGATTTTTAGGTTGTAGCCGGCTCAGTTTTAAATGATTGTCTGGAAGGAGGCTAAATAACGCTTCAAATTTACACTAAATTTTGTTAATGAAAAATGTACATGGCCATTTTCAAAGGGGTCCCTTCTCCTGAAAATGGGTTCTATGGGTACCCACGAGTCTCCCCTTTACAGACATGCCCACTTTATGATAATCACATGCAGTTTGGGGAAAGTCATAGTCAAGTCAGCACACTGACACACTGACAGCTGTTGTTGCCGGTTGGGTTTGAGTTTGCCATGTTATGATTTGAGTACATATTTTTTTTATGCTAAATGTAAAATATTTGTCATTGTTTTGGGTCCTGTCAGATCATCTAGATTTTGCAGAGACCTTAGACCCATGGTAATTGAAGTCCGACCCAAACAGAGACAAAGTGGTCTAGAACGTGTGGATGAAAGATCTGGTACGGGTTGGATTAGGTCTTTGAGTTTTTGAGGCGGTGCTGTCACAATTTGAAGTGCAGATTAAAGCAGGATGGACTATGATCTTGTGTGTGTCTGTGGGTTGGTGGTTGGGATTGGAAGTCCTTTGTAATCTAACTGTATGCACTTGCCTCTCTGATCTTAGTTTATATAGGCTACGACATCATTACTTTCAAAAATCTTTTCAACAAAGTCTGCATTTTCAGTTGATTTAACGGGTAGAGAAACTACGCACACAGGCCTATAGATAGCACATATCATGTTTTATCCATGAAGGAATGTAGCGTCTAATCAGCTCTCCCATTAGACATTTTTCCACTGTTGTTAGTCATGGTGACATTGTTGTTAGCGACCACAGAGCAAACAAGCAGAGTGCAGCGAATTGGCAGCGCGCCCACACAGTGCCCTCTGCGGCTCTGTTGAAACGCTGCCAGAGGGCATTAATAACCGCCTTTTGAAGGGAGGTGGTCCTGTTGTTTCAGTGGACATCACTCAATCAGTCTCTCTGATTTTTGTCAGATGTGCTTACTGTACCTCCATCCCTCGTTTCATGTCCCATGTATGGTTCAGCCTCCCCTACACACACACATAATAACAGCAGCTGCCGAGTGTGAGTAATTGTGTGGATGTGGAGCAGGCGGTTGTTGTGAAAGAGCTGTGCAGTAGGGACTCCCATCTTTTAATGTAGGCAGTTCCTGGATTTATAGTAAAACGCCCGGTTTTTCTAATCAGTGTAATGGGATCAGGTCAGAGTATTGATGATTATTCATCTGCATTACATCACTTTTTTTGACAATTCATGGGAATAGGGGGCATGACGTGGCAGCAATTTCATGACTGTGCATTTTAGCACAAAAAAGCCGGATCACGACAGGGCTGCTAGTGATTGTTAGGATAATCAGCATTAAGTTCTTAGTTTTCTGAGCATGCAGGCTCTTTATTTTTATCAGTCATACATCATACTCTGCAAATGGCCACTCACCTCAGCTTTCTATTGTTGGTCATGATTAAAATAATATTAGGGATGCATAACCTGATGACAGAACTGAGAATACGTGATATACAGTAAATATTATCACCATATTTTGTACATAATTATTTTTATGATCTGTTGCTGCATCAAGCTTTAAGAACATAGCGTATCATGCGGATCCCACTAGAATCTGCCTGCCAAATGTTTGCGTGTTATTTTTTTTTGTTAGAGTAGAGATAATGTTCTAGGTCTCTTTGCCCTGCTAGATGCTCACATTTCATCCTGTGCCACTCATTTACTTCGGCTCAGCCTCCACACAATTTCGAGCTTTATCAAATTGGCTTATTTCAGCTTGTGGGCTGAAAGCAGATGTTCATGGTGTACAAAAAAACAGCACTGTTTTAGTTTGTTCGGCTGGCAAAGTGAAAAATGGTAAAAGTTACACAAGGCTGCCGAGTTTGATACTTAAAAATTACTAGTAATCATTTCACATCACAGGGAGTCCCTCTCCAGGGTGCAGAAATTGTGTAAAACAAACACTACCATGATATACCATTGGATTATTAAACTCTTGTGACTAACCTGTTAGCAAAGAGTTGCCTTCGAACGTATCCAACATTCAGAGAGTTACATGAGCATCCCATTGATTCCTAAATTAGCTCATGGCTTCGTCTCCTTTCCAGCACCTCCTAAGAAACATATCTGGGTCTTTATCTTGCTGGATGTTCATTTTCTTCCCCAGTCTCTAGTTTACTTTGGCTCTTATTTCATGGTGAGCCAACACTGTCTCCTAGAAATTACATTCATATACCACAAATTTGCAAGTTTTGAAAGAAACTTACTGGCGAGCGGGTCATGTTTTCTTTTAACATTATAAGGAAATGTTCTTAATTAACATATCTAGTATATCAAGTCACAACAATATTGATACTCATATCAGTCAAATATTCACTGCCAATTGTTTTAATTGAAATAGATTTTTTTTATTGACAAAATATGACATATATAAATAAATAATATAGACGCAGCCTACCCAGGAGGCATCAAATAATTTTATACATTTTGTCAAAAAGATAAATCACAATTAAGTCCAAAAGCTTATTTCCATTGTGGTCCTTTTTCTGCCAAAATATCCAATCCTGCAATACAGTATCTGTGTATAGTGACTACAGCATTATTCAACTTTTTTATGCTTATGTTTAGGCACTTGCAGCACTTAGTTAAACACGAAAGATCATGGTCTGGTTTAATACAAAAAAAGTGATTTAGACACAAGGTGTTTATTAACATTTAACCTAGCCTTAACCAAAGGGCTTTTGTTGCCCTAACCTAACCACAGACAGGAGTCTGGATGCAAACCCTGGTCTCTGGTGTCAAAGTCCTGCACTTTGTACGCCCCCCCATCAAACAATTTGTCAGTCTTACAGTATTACTTTTCCCCCTCTTTTCTGAGGCTTCCAGGCTTTATCGATCAATGGATGACTCATATAATCAGTCTGTTGGGGTCTGTTATGTAACCCAAGACTTCTAGAGTGAACAGAGTTACCAAATAGTAACAGACCTCTGCAGTCACATTGCAAAAATAAGAGCGGCAGAGGCTAAGAATGTTCCTCATGATATTTTTTAACATCGTTTATGTGTTTTCTTTTTAAATACATTTTTGAGGATGAGGATGATGCGGTGGTACAGCCAGGTTTTCTAAACCAGCCTTAAACTGAAATCTCTGCAGTTACAGTTTTCATAGGAAAAATAGGAAAGAGACACAGGTGCAGAGGGATGCAACACAGTTTTTACTGCTCAATGAAGGACAGTGTTGGAGTTGTTATTTATAATTTATGAATCGAATCACAATCTCTTATAGCTCACAGAGTTTTTCAAATAATGATATGAATAAAAAAACATAATCATCCTGTGTTGTAATCCCTCCTTTGCTGCAAGATGAATGTGCACTTTCTCCCAAAACAAGATCAAAACTAATGTTGAAAAGATTTTTTTAGTGACCAGTATCAGCTAGAAAGTTTGCTGAAAAGTTGAAAAACTTTACTTCCCTGAAAAACTAATCTTGCTATAGCTTTAAGGTTTGTGTGTTTCCAGAATAATGTCTCGCCTTTTAAAAGGTGGTGTAAGTGTGAGTGACTAGCCTCTGAGGCGAAGTGCTAGTGACAGACCGAGGCAGTGAACCGAAACTCACTTGTTGGATTAAATCGCCTTCACACTCTGCTGCTCGGCCTCACAAAGTTGCTGGCGGGCTCACACTCAGCCGGCTGACAGCAGACGGTGACTCACAGCACCCCACACAATGCCAGCTAATGAGATCTGACATGAAATCAGATGGGAATTACCGTCATACCTACACATTAGCTATTACTTTTATCCAGAGTGCCTCAGTGCATGGATGTCTGTATTATTCCAGGATGGGTGGTCAAATTGGTGACATTGTGCTTAACCTTCACAGCTACATATAAACAGTATTGTAGATTAGCTTTAAGTGATTGAAATTGTGATACTGATTCAGCCCAGCTGAGCTCCTCAGGCAGGTCAATCCAAGAGGCCTCATGAATAAAACTGATTCTCTTCTGGATATATCCTTCTGATGCAGAAAAACTGATTGAAATTGAAACTCCTAACCTGTTCCTTTACTTTGACAGGCAGTGATTCACAGCGAATCTCTGTGAAACATTGATTCTGACAGTGTCAATGCCTTGGTCGACTCACTCACTGACAGAACTATATAAACTTATTCATAAACATGGGTTTTAAGTGCTTTACAGCTTGAATCTGCTCCATCATCATGGTTTCTTTCCTTGGATTCGTTTCATTTCCAGCCTCCCGGGCCAAAGGATGACGGGAACATCTGCTGAGTGAAAGATTACATTTTCCCCTTTCTTACTAAATCTCTTTATTTATCTCTCCTTCCCATCCTCAAGAGTGTGAGTTCTCAGGAAACGTTGGGTCGCAGGAAGAGCTCCGTGTGTGTGCCGCGGGCTTTGGGCCAGCTGTTCATCCTGCTGCAGTACCAGACGCTGGCCCAGCGCATCAAGGTGATGGTCCGAAAGGCAGAGAATCTGGCCAAGCTCACACGGATCCCAGGTGCTGCAGGTAAAGACCAAAAAAAAACACATACCCAAACAATAGAATAGTTTGTTTGTCATTGCCTTACGTAATGCTCCCCATATGAGTATTTTCTAATCTGGTGCAGCTAACAGCTGGCTCTATAGCTGCTAAATGCTCCACTTTGTTCACCGGCTAGTTGCTAACTGTGTCTACCAGCTGTTTGATGCTGAGCAGGTAATGTATAGTTGATTTATTGGAGTTATTTTTTTGAAAACAGCGGTCGATGGTCGATGAGAGCTGAGAGAGTGAACCAAAACAGTAACGTTGAGGCTGAAAAACCAAAACAAAGAGCTGAAAGATGCTAAAACTCTGTAGAGCTGAGGGGAACTGCAGAGTCGAGTGATAGTTCTATGTGGGCTCGTCACTGCGAGTAACAATTCTCACATACAAGTAGTCGTGTGAACCAGTGACGATATAAAACTATTAAATATATGCACTTTAAGAACTGACTCTCCGTATTTTATGGTAAAAGACTTTCAATTCTTAGAATTTAAAATTAAATTTAACCCTTTCTCAGTTGACTTTTGCATACAACTTTAAACCCCCCCGTTCCCGCCTGCACTTTGCAAATATTGTTACTATACTGCAGCGTACATGAGCACACTGGCTGACATGTAAACTGCTCATATGGTCTCATACAGTAAGCCTCCGTCTGTATTCTCCTCTACTGGCTCAACCACAGTCAGACAGACTGTATTCCTGATTGGTTTGCAGTATAATCAGATTAGGAACCGATCAGCCCGGTGTCATTTCCCCTCCTGTCTGTATCATATCTCACTGCATCTGATTTAAAGCTCTGCTTTGATGATGCTGGTGAGCAGAGGAGAGGAGGAAGCGGGAGATTCTGTAAGAGGAAAACAACTTTGATGTTTAGCTTTTCGACGCTTAAATTGACAGTTCGAAGCTGCGTGTCAGTTCTTTGTTCTTTGTGAGTTTCGGGATCAAATAGTTCCTGAAATCTGACCGAATAGAATTCAGATGCAGATGCATGATTCTTGTCTGACAATGACACATTACTTTTTAATTTTAGCAAATCCGATTAGCATGCTAGAATGGATTTACAAGGGAAATCATATTTTACAAGTGATGATGCCGATTTGGAGCAGTGACAGTGGAGAGGGTTGTGAGGATGTAGATCATCATGTGTAGACAGTTTCATGTGGAGATAAAAACAACACAAGACTGCAGTGAGTTTCATTCATTAACACCAACAACAACCAAAAATGCTGATTTTTGAACCAATTATGTTTCTGCTCCTTTTTATTTGTTTACCCTTGAACAAACATTTCATCTAAACATGACAAATCTGAAATAAATAAAACAAAATGGATGTATTTTTTCCCCCACAGACCACTACGTTGTCATCAACCTGCGTCAGGATGGGAAAGTAATCGGTACCAAGGAGACCAAAGGGACCAGCGGTCCAAACCCGGTCTGGAACGCTCCCTTCCTGTTTGACCTGCCGTCTGGTGACATCACGCAGCTACCATTGGTCCTTGAGTTTATCGTCATGCAGGTAGGAAGTTATTTGGCAAACTGCCTTTATAAACATTACATATTAAACAGCGACATGCATTTTTATCAGGTCTGTCAATTGATTCAAATATTTAATCACAATTAATCACATTAAAAGCAGATTTGTCAAGTATTGAATAGTCTTATCAACATGGGAGTGGACAAATATGGTTGCTTTATGCAAATGTATGTATATATTTATTATTGGAAATCAATTAACAACATAAAACAATGACAAATATTGTCCAGAAACCCTCACAGGTACTGCATTTAGCATAAAAAATATGCTCAAATCATAACATGGCAAACTCAAGCCCAACAGACAACAACAGCTGTCAGTGTGTCAGTGTGCTGACTTGACTATGACTTGCCACAAACTGCATGTGATTATCATAAAGTGGGCATGTCTGTAAAGGGGAGACTCGTGGGTAACCATAGAACCCATTTTCATTCACATATCTTGAGGTCAGAGGTCAAGGGGCCCTCGTCGAATTTAGAGTAAGTTCTGAGCTCTTCACTCTACCTTTAAAAAACTGAGCCCACTACAACCTCTGAAAGATCGAATAGCAAGAGAGGTTAATTAGAAATTTTAAGTTACGTTAATGAATTAGTGGCATTAAAACAAATTTGTGTTAATGCGTTATTATCACGTTAACTTTGCCAGCCCTAATTGTTATGTTAATATGCTGATATATTGGTAACTAGTGTTTGATTCAGTTATCTCTATGTATCCTCAGGGCCGTCTCTACACTAAGAGCAGTATTCTGGGTCGCGTGTTGATTGGCAGCGATGTCTCGGAGGCGGGACAGGGACACTGGAAGGAAATGTGCAGTCGGGGGCAAACAGAGACGGCTCGCTGGCACATCATCCAATCAGATGTGCTGTAGGATTGATTGACAGACGGACTGTGGGACTGCGCTGTCGTCCCTCCGCCGCCCAGTGAGCGAAACACAAAGAGGTGGATTTAGGTTGGGAATAACATGCGATTGGGCTGCACACGCTTCAAAGTATTTCCTTTAGTCTTTTTTTATTTTCAAGTCAGTTGTGGAATTTTGGTTTGCTTTGGCAACTTTGATAGATTTCCATGTCATTCATCAGCAGATAATGTTCATGAATTAAATAACTGGTCATGCTGTGTTAAGAAGAGACAAAAAATATCAGACAAATATCCAGATGATCCATGAGTATCTGCAGAGGTTTAGAGGGACAAGCACTGATCACTGGATGGAGGAGGGATGTGTGGCAGCTTTCTCAATACCAACAGTATTCTGCATCCCGGCATTGCCTTTGTGATTATTTCCACTGTGACTTCTGAAAACTTTAGTCTGTATAACTGTATCAAACTAGTTGTATGCAACTTGTGATGCTGTTGTGGTACTGTTTGTATTGTGATGAAAAATGTAGAAGAAGGTCGGCACTCTGTAGCTCCCTTTAAGTGCAATATATTGGCACATCTTAGGGACATTTTATTAAGTCTGAAGACGAGCATCTGCTCGAAACGTCACTAACTAAGATGAGCCAATAAATTGCACTTAAAGGGAGCTACAGAGTGTGGACCTTCTTCTACAGTTTTCATTGCTGTCTTCTACTGGTCCAGCACCGGCCAACTACGGTTTTGGATATGCGCGACCACTTTACACTGTTTGTATTGTGCCCAGAGGCTACAAATGTTAGCGTTGAAAGTTATAAGCATATATATTTGCCACTCTGCTCGTGGTTTGCTGTGGTGTATTACTGTGCCAGTATTTGTCCACATACAGTAACACCTCTTCTTATGAATATACACAACGCCAATACGGTGCCCTCACTTAGTGTGGCATGCCAGCTGAATTATTGTTTTACTGTACCTTCTTCAGTTCCCAAGAGGGTTTCTAAGTTTTGTTCTCTTATCATCCACAGGAAGCCAATAAACATATGGGTTCACAGACAGCTCAGTTACGAATATATACTTATACTAAAAATATACATAGATTTTTACAATAGTTACAACTTTATTCAACAATAATGCAAAATAGATGATTACAAGAGTCGAGAACCACTTTACTTTTGTCTGCTGTGTTGCTGTGCAACATGAGGTCTTCATAGCCAAATGATTGTGAGCAAGCATCCGCATTACCAAATGACATTATTGACTGTCATGCACTACTCATACACCGTGTGCTCCCTGGCTATTGGCTTTTATTATTGATCTTTGAGAATCTGCAGCAGTGTCTCATGCATGGACTGACTGTTCTTTCTGCAGTCAATGGAACACTGTAAGATAGAAACTGAAATAGATGTGGTCTATTTTAAACAGACATATAAGGTGGTTAAAAAACAAAAAATGTATTAAATCATCCATCATTCAGTCAGCCAATCAATGCCAAATTGTTCACATATACAACAATTAAGTTATTATAGTTATAACAATTAAAATAATGTTACTCAGATGGAATAGAAATATTACTTTTGTCGCCTTTTATCCACAAGACACATTAATATTGCACTTTGTCTGGTCTCTTATTGTTGGCATTAAAAACAACACAAGTTTAAAGGGCAACGCCACAGTGTCCAGACTAAAGAAATATTTCTTTATAAGAATTTCATTTCAATATTTTAAAAATGTGGCACCTATTCTAACAAACTGAGGAGGGTTTGAACATAACAATTCTTAGCATGTATTGGGCACCTGTCACATATATAACTAGAATGGCACTCTAAGTGCGCAGACCTCCGCCAAGGTGCCTGACTTTAAAAACAGATCACAGCTCACAGCTGGCGGTACCGTGAGGTTGGTAGGCTTATTATTAACATGGTGTGTTTCTGTGTAACGTATCGGCGGATGCCTCTCTCATTCCACAGCCTTGTTATGTCTGTTTAACATTACACTATGTTGTTTGTCATCCCGCCATCTACTGCTTTTTTATTTCTCACCGCAGAAAGCCAGCAGCTCCCGCACACACATCCACACACATATCTCTCTGCTCAAAGAAGGAAGAAGGCGGGGTCATGCGTCATCAACGCGTCATCAGTCCCACTGCGCATGTGTTATACCCTGTGGTCTTAATGCTCAGGTTGAGCGGAATTCTTACAAAAAATTCCTGAATCCGGATCATGATCCGGATCACCAACAAAATCGAATGGATTGTTCATTGTGCCACACCCCACCCCTCCAAAAAGAATTCATTTGGAGTAATCCTGCTAACAGACAAACAAACAAACACACCAACAAACAAACCAACGACGGTGAAAACATAACCTTTTGGCCCAAGGCCTTTGGCCTTGGCGGAGGTAATAATGACAGAAAATTGTATGTGTTTTTAATACTAACATGTAACATTCTTGGTTTCTCGGAAGGAATCGTTGTGTTGTGTTTGTATTTATAGTATATTGACCATGTTGATGCCTGCTGGTGGCATGTATTGTCTCAACTGTATATGAATGTCTTTACTTTTAAAAGGGAACAGTTTAAAAAAAAAAAAAAAGAATAAATTGATATATTATATAAATTAATTTTGCCAAAGATGTGGATTTTATTA
Organism: Sebastes umbrosus; assembly: GCF_015220745.1. NCBI lineage: Eukaryota > Metazoa > Chordata > Actinopteri > Perciformes > Sebastidae > Sebastes > Sebastes umbrosus. The sequence goes on from NC_051270.1 coordinate 9,391,109, forward strand.
TTAATGATTTTTGAGAGTATTTATTTCTTTGAAAAATGCCTATTTAATTGCTGGAACATCAAACCCAGGAGACAAACAATGATTAAATATATTTTTATTAAAAGTAAACAATCATGTAAATTTGGTCATGTTATACATTAAAAAGGTCTGGGAATGTTTCAACATAGAGAGTTTTCATCCTGCCACATCACACTTAACAAAACTGTGAAAATAAAGAAAAATAATTGTTATAGTTATGTTATATATAATAGTTAATAATAGTTCAGTCTAAAAGATAACGTATCTAAAGCAACATTTAAATCAACTGCATCGCAATTTTCATAGTGTGCTAGAATGGAAATCCATCTAAGACTGAGCTTTTAGACAGCGAGTGGATGCCGCCGTCGCTGGCGCTTCAATTCCTTTGAATTCCTTTCATTTCAAACATGATGGTAATTATGCCGCAGAGGCAGGCGATAGGTTTTTCAACTTGCCGTAGCAGCTCGCCATGCGACCATGGCAACCACAGTGTGGGAAACGACACAGGAGTTAATTTTATCTGTAATTGGGTTACCTGAATCCTCTTTACTAACAGACGAGAACAGAGCAGCATCAGCTTCAAACACTATATTAATCATGTCATATTGCCAACTATTCCTCTATTTTAGGCACAAACCGGTCTTTTAACTACTGTGGGTGGATAGCAGCAGCTGTAAGGTAGGTATAGGAGCCACAGTGGTGGCGTTGCGTTCTGTTGCCACCAATTCAAAATACGACACCACCAGGCAACAGATGTTCGCTGGTTGTCTGGAAGCACTTTCAGAGTCTATACAGCCATGCTAGACACTCTGGTCTGACTGCACTTGCAATGCTAACATGGTGATGTTCAGCAGGGATAATGTTTGCTATGTTCGTTGTCTTAGTTTAGTGTGTCAGCATGCTAACAGTTGCTAAACATAAAGGTCATGGGAATTAGTTTGGCAGGTCATAAAACATACTATAGTAGCCTATTGGACAGACATTTCACTCAAAACCACAACCTCATGGTGGCACTAGAACAGTGGTTCTCAACCCCTAAATTGATACACTTTAGGTCACGGACGCCTATTTGAAGAAAAAAAGAAAGCTTTGAAAATTGGACAACAATAATGTAGTCTGTATGTAACTGGCTAAAATATGGAGCACCACCAGTATGATCATTAAAATAACTTCTTCCTGAAGCTCAGCAGCAGACTGTAATGATGACACTGAGAGACTAATGCTGGAGCTGCTCCAGAGACAATGAATAGCTAAACTCCTCAGACGTCACGCAGCCATTATGGTGATTTAATGGGAATATGGGGACATCTTCTGCTTCACAGTTGAAAGCCTCAGAAAAAAATAAAAGTCAATAAACTTAAACTCTATGAGCCCACAGTGACGGTCACTAGTGTTGCTGCTCTGATCACTGGAATAGCGCAATAAAGATTCTGTTTTAATGCAGAATGTCCCTTTAATTCCTTTTAATATTCCTTAAATATATGAAAACCTTTCCTTGGTCGTTCCTTCTCGATCTTTCACCCTTTCTGTTTTCAAATCATCTGGTCCTGATAGAGATGCTGTGTATACTTCATGACTAAATCTTTTAGTCGTTGTTTCCTGTTCACAGTGGGTGACATCCCTGTGATAGTTATAAATATCCATATAATGAAGGTGATGTAATCTAACTCCTAGGGTGATCTTATGTCATGTCAGATCACCAAACAACACACACAGTAACACGTGCACACACTAATGCACACGCCCACACAAAACTTCACAGCTCGCGTCCCAAAACCATCACAATGAGTAAAATGAGGAAATTTATATGTCATGGGCCCAGCTGGATGGAAAACACATTCACACACTTAATTACACTCATCATATCAAGCCACACTTCCCGCTCAGATTTTTTTTCTCTTTATTTTTATTACAAATTCATGGCTCCTTTCCTCACTCATCAGTAACATGCACCTTCTGCTGGCTTGAACCATCACTTCTTAACAATGAAGTGAGGTCCAAGGAAAGCTCCAGATGTGCTCAAGGTTACTTTGGAGGGTTCAGAGCAAAGTTAAAAATAGTTTCATTTATATAAGCTTAATATAACTGCTGTAAAATCTGACCCCGATTTGATGTTATCAGGCCATTAAATAGGCGTCATCAATCACTATAAGCACCATAGATGTGTGTCATTAGGGGCCTACTATGCCTGCTATGTTGTAAAAGTTAAGTTTTGAACACAAACAAAAAGGCTTCTTTAGGTTTAGGCAACAAAACTAACACTTCTTTAGGTTTAGGCAAAACAAAAAATCAGGTTTATGCAACAAAACTACAACTTCTTTAGGTTTATGTAACAAGACCACAACTTCTTTAGGTTTATGCAACACAACTACAACGTCTTTAGGTTTAGGCAACAAAACTATAACTTCTTTAGGTTTATGCAACACAACTACAACTTCTTTAGGTTTAGGTAACAAAACTACAACTTCTTTAGGTTTAAGTAACAAAACTACAACTTCTTTAGGTTTAGGCAAAAAAAAAACAGGTTTATGCAACACAAATACAACTTCTTTAGGTTTAGGTAACAAAACTACAACTTCTTTAAGTTTAGGCAACAAAACTAAAACTTCTTTAGGTTTAGGCAATGAGACTACAACTTCTTTAGGTTTAGGCAAAAAAAAAAACAGGTTTAGGCAACAAAACTACAACCTCTTTAGGTTTAACCAAAAAAAGTTAAGTTTAGGGGAAAACATTGTATTTTGGGTTTCACACGGGTGAAAACCCTGTGTTTTGTGTCCCATCCATCGTCCCCAACCTCCACCCCTTATGGAGTTTCATACTGTCTATACTACGGCGCCTGACGTCTGCTTCTGCTCCAGTCTATTACTACGGTTGTTAGAGGTCGCTGTCGTGTTCTTTTATACCTTCTTTCTATAATCTACCATGTGAATAGATGATAAAACCTACTAGTAGGTGTAGTAGGCCCCTATTGACTCACATATATGGGGCTTATAGCAACTGATAACACCTATTTAATAGCCTGACAATAGTCTAATCTATAACCATTACTTCCCAATACGGATATATGTAGCCTGACGATATAGGTAGGTAGGTAGGTATGCAGACTGAATTAAAGTGAATTTGAACAAATATTTTCCCAAGATGCTTCTGTTGTGCTTGGGAATAAATCCTTTAAACATGAAAGCACAAAATACTGCACATCCTGTTTAGTGTAAAGGATATGGAATAAGATTCCTGGCATGAGGCTGTAAAGCATTTGATAGAGACATGCTTCTCTTTCTTCATTCCTCTGATCTGCCCTCCTCTGCTGCATTGGGGAGGCGAAGAAAAGATGCTTCAAAGCAGCAAAGAGGAGAATATGGGGGTGCATTTGCATTTTTGCACAAGGAGTGGGATACAGAAGGATTTGTTGGTGCTGCTGTGTATACATCACTCTTTATAAAAGGATTATACATTGTAACTAATGGCTTTATTAAGAGTTAATCAATAATTTACCGATGCTTTATTGATCAGTTATAAGCAATTGTGAAGAACTTTTGAGTTGCCAGGTTGTAAAAAATGTCTCTAGCTGGTGTTTATCCTCCTCCAGCAGGTTGCTTTATCTTTTTAGCTCTTTAGTACATTAAGTCATCAGATAGAGTCCTCCAATTGGCCATTTTACATTTTACCCTCTGGAAAAGTATTGCAGAGCATTTCGACAAAAATCCATTTATTAAATTAATACAATTATAACATTTCAACTGCAGACTTGATGATACGGGTATAGACAAATACAAATGTATTATTTGGATAATAGCTGTCACTTTTTTTTCATTAGCACTCCAAACCAACTTCTTTTTTTTTTGGACCATGCATTGTTTATTTCCAGCTGAACCATTAACAGTCTCTCAACTTTTGCTCAGTTTAGACTTAACTTTTTCTGTATTTTTTTTAAAGATAGGGTTCAAATACCAATAATCATTTATTATTTGATTAATTCGGTTACAATATTATACATATTATTTTGTTTGAGGTGACTTACTAACTTGCTGATGGCTTATTACAATGTGATGCACTTTTCTATTGATAACTTAATTAACACGTGACTGCAGAATTGATGGTTTTATAAATTACTTTTTTAAACAACCTGACTATTAATAACTCAACTGTTTTTTTTTCGCAACCTGGCAGCCCTAAAGTTGCTCTTAATAATGAATCCAATGATAATACATTTGTAGATGATTCATTAACCATTAAATGACCAGTGTGCAACAATTGTTTAGTGTATAATCACCTGATAATAAGAATCGTTGTGTTTTCGTTGCCTTAGAATGAGCTGTTTATATCTATATAAGGGTTCCCTCTCCACGGAGTCCGCCATGTCGCCGCTCTCTCTCTCTTGCTTCACCACTCACTTCCCACATAGACACACACTCTACGCTCTGGCTCTGCTCCAAATGACTCTAGAGAGGGCCATTCACGCTTTCGCATCGGCTACCATAGCTCTCCAGCACGCTTGGCACACGGGAGAGGCTTCAGTTGGTTGCAATCTCCTCACATCACCACTTAATACTGCCAGATCCTACACACTGGACCTTTTAAGAAAGCTATTAGTCACAACTCATAAATAATAATGGGTGCCTTAGGTAAAGGTGGTACCAATTTGCAGTATTCCATCAAGCTGCTCATTATTGTCTCACATATTACACATTGTTTAACCAGACTGAATGAGTTACAGAGGAAACAGGTGCTGCATAATGCTACAACACAGTGAACCACAAATCAATTATGTAAAATAAAACTACCTGGACACTGAGTGGACTGGACACTATGTTTTCTCCCATACAGAGACAGAAAAATACAACTAACTCTGTCCAGTTCAGTAAGCAGCAGTCCCTGAATACCTCTGCATTGAATGTCAACTGTATTTTTGCACTATTGATCCACACGTACAAGCTTCTCTACTTGTCTGTTCACCTCTCTGGGTAAAAGTCAGTAATAATTCCCCTCTGAAACAGTGCACAGATCATATTGATCAAGTTTTATTCATTTATGTCAGGGTACATTGATGGCTTGTGGGAAAATGTCTGGTGTGGTTTATAAAGTGTGGAACATTAGCATAGAAACTATCATTGTTAACCATTAAATCTGGCTAATGATTTAGCAACTAATGATTTCCAGCCTTACGGAGTTCAAACATCCTCCACACTGCACTGCAGGATGCATCAGTGACTCACTCCTTTAGTCTAGCGCTGCTTCGGTTGCCGTCACTAGACCCACGGTCTGACATTTACTGCCTGTCCCTGGGCACCTGCTTTCATCTTAGGAGACAGCAGGGCTTTTTTTTTTCGACATGACTTTTTTTCAACGTACTATACTATGACTTATTTCCATGAAATTTTTTGACATACTAAATAATTACTTTTTTTCGTAAATTTTTTAAAAATATTATACTATGACTTTTTTTCATGAAATTTTTCGATATACTATACTATGACTTTTTTTTATAAAATTTTTCGATATACTATACTATGGCTTTTTTCCATGAAATTTTTCGATATACTATACTATGACTTTTTTCCATGAAATTTTTTCGACACACTATACTATGACATTTTTTTTTATAAAATTTTGACATACATTACTATGACTTTTTTTGTATAATTTTTTTGACACACTATACTATGACTTTTTTTGTATAATTTTTTTGACACACTATACTATGACTTTTTTTATAACAATTTTCGATAAACTATACAATGACTTTTTTCCATGAAATTTTTCGACACACTATACTATGACATTTTTTTAATAACATTTTTGGACATACTATACCATGACTTTTTTCATTCAATTTTTTTTACATACTATATTATGAACTTTTTTCCATGAAATTTTTCGACACATTAAACTGTGACTTTTTTCATGAAATTTTTCGACATCCCGAACTATGACTTTTTTTTCATTAAAATTTTTCGACACACTATACTATGACTTTTTTATAAATTTTTTCGACACACTATACTGTGAATTTTTTTCCATGAAATTTTTCGACACTCTATACTATGACTTTTGTTTTTAATAAAATTTTTGGTAATATTCTACTAGGACTTTTTTTCATAAAATTTTTTGACATATTATATTTAGATTTTTTTTCATGAATTTTTTTGACAAACTATACTATGACTTTTTTATGCATTTTTTTACACACTATTCTATGACTTTTTTAAATAACATTTTTGGACATACTATACAATGACTTTCTTTCATAAAAGTTTTTCGACATACAAAATTATGAGTTTATTTCCATGAAATTTTTCGACACGCTATACTATGACCTTTTTCCATTAAATTTTTCAACATACAATACTATGACTTTTTTTCCATGACATTTTTCGACATACTATACTATGACTTTTTTTTTAATAAAATTTTGACATACATTACTATGACTTTTTTTATAACAATTTTCGATATACTATACTATGACTTTTTTCATTAAATTTTTCGATATACTATACTATGACTTTTTCAAGAAATTTTTCAACGTACTATAGTTTGATTTTTTTCCATGAAATTTTTTGACACACTATACTATGACTTTTTTTTAATAACATTTTTGGAAATACTCTTCAATGACTTTTTTTCATTAAATTTGTTTACATAATATATTATGACTTTTTTTCATTACATTTGTCGACACACTTTACTATGACTTTTTTTTAATAACATTTTTGGTAATATTCTACTATGACTTTTTTTCATAAAATTCTTCGACATATATTTAGATTTTTTTTCATGAACTTTTTTTGACATACTATACTATGACTTTTTTATGCATTTTTTGACACACTATACTATGACTTTTTTTTAATAACATTTTTGGAAATCAATACTATGACTTTTTTTCATCAAAATGTTTTTCGACTTACTAAATTATGAATTTTTTCCATGACATTTTTCGACACACTATACTATGACTTTTTTTTAATAACATTTTTGGAAATCAATACTATGACTTTTTTTCATCAAAATGTTTTTCGACATACTAAATTATGAGTTTTTTCCATGACATTTTTCGACACACTATACTATGACTTTTTTAATAACATTTTTGAACATACAATACTATTTTTTTTTTCATTAAATTTTTTCGACATACTATATTATGACTTTTTTCCATGAAATGTTTCGACAAACTATACTATGACCTTTTTTTTAATACAATTTTGACATACATTACTATGACTTTTTTTGTATAATGTTTTTGACACACTATACTATGACTTTGTTTTATAAAAAGTTTCGATATACTATACTATGAAGTTTTTTATAAAATTTTTCGATATATTATACTATGACTTTTTTTCATGAAATTTTTCGATATACTATACTATGACTTTTTTTAATAACATTTTTGGACATACTATATTATGACTTTTTTTCATTAAATTTTTTGACATACTACATTATGACTTTTTTCCATGAAATTTTTCGACACATTATACTGTGACTTTTTCCATGAAATTTTTCGAAACACTATACTATGACTTTTGTTTTCAATAAAATTTTTGGTAATATTCTACTATGACTTTTTTTCATAAAATTTTTCGACATATTATATTTTGATTTTTTTTCATGACATTTTTCGACACACTATACTATGACTTTTTTTTAATAATATTTTTGGACATACTATACTATGACTTTTTTTTAATAATATTTTTCGACACACTATACTATGACTTTTTTTTAATAATATTTTTGGACATACTATACTATGACTTTTTCATAAACATTTTTTGACATACTATATTATGACTTTTTTCCATGAAATTTTTCGACACATTATACTGTGACTTTTTCCATGAAATGTTTCGACAAACTATACTATGACTTTTGTGTTCAATAACATTTTTGATAATATTCTACTATGACTTTTTTTCATAAAATTTTTCGACATATTATATTTAGATTTTTTTCCATGAAATTTTTCGAAACACTATACTATGACTTTTGTTTTTAATACAATTTTTGGTAATATTCTACTATGACTTTTTTTCATAAAATTTTTCGACATTATATTTTGATTTTTTTTCATGACATTTTTTTGACAAACTATACTATGACTTTTTTAATAACATTTTTGGACATACTGTACTATGACTTTTTTTCATAAAGGTTTTTCGACATACTAAATTATGACCTTTTTCCATTACATTTTTCAACATACAATACTATGATTTTTTTAAATGAAATTTTTCGACATACAATACTATGACTTTTTTTCCATGACATTTTTCGACATAGATAATATATATATATCAATACAATATATCTGTTAAGAACAAAATATAAACAAGGTGGACTAGGCAAAAGAAAGAAAAGAACAAGGCAAACTGTAGGCTAGACGCAAACTAACGCCTACTGACGCCTACCTCTACAGGTGGGATCTGTCTCCTGCAGCTTCGCTCAACGCTGAGGTTATTTGTACCGCTGCATAACAGAAGGTTATATTATTATTAAGGTATTTACAATGTGCCCGGACATGACAATCAATTGTTGCAGTGATGGCGTCTTCCTCATATGGAAGGTGTCAGCTGAGCAGAGGAGGTGGTGCCATGAGGAGTCACCTGACCAGCCAGGTAAAAAATTAGCTGGGAAGTGCTAGGCAGGTATAAGTGGGAGAGATAGGAGACTTTGCATTAACTGTAAGCAACCAAATAAGAAAATAAATACAATTAAAATAAAACTCCCATTTAATATAATACACTCGATAGGACAGAAGAAAATATTTTAGACCCTCCAGAGGAAAAGCAGTTTGGATTTTTAGTTATGATAAAAAAATGTCCGGAGTCCTGGCAGCTCTGATGGAGCTTAACAAAAGTATACTTTTGACTTATATTGACAAGTTCAGAACAGTCTATATATACTTGGTTTATATTTAATCTTTTGATATAGGTATAGGCCTTATAGGCCCACAGAAAGGTCAATTTGGCTTGTACTCCTGAATACTTTTGGATGCAACTACAGTTTGTAAACAGATGTTGTGTAATAAATTTACTTCAATTGATAAATCATTTTCTATGTTTTTGGATTCTCTGTTCACCAAGGAGGAATGTGAGAAAAAACATTTTAGTATTTTTATTTTTTTTCATCACAAAACATAAAGTCAAATAGCAAAAGGAGCAAGTCACTTTATGTAATACAAAAATCACTGGCTAAATACTATAAGTATATAAAGTATATAAAATGTACTTTCATGAACTAAAAAGTGGGCTACAAGTATATACAAGTATACTTCCTTTACAAAAACTATTAAACTAGTAGATTATTCAGAGTACTTTAAAGTGTACTTTCATAAACTAAAAAGTGGGTATATAGTATACAGTATACCTATTAACTTGTACTATAGTTCATAGTATAGTTGCAGTTACAAAATACAACTTAGATGTGTTGTGTACTCAAAGTGTACTATTCTTAAACTTTTATAAACTAAAACATGGGCCAATTTAGTCACTACTAGTACACTATACTACTAGTACATTGATATCAGTATATTTACTACATAAAGTATACTTGGGGGAACTTGAATATACTTTAGTTATGTACACTTCATAAAATAAACTTTAAGTATATTACTTTTTTGTAAGGGCAACAGCATGTTATAAAATATTAAACAGGGCTTCATCACAGTGGAGATTTTGACATGTCACAGGTGTAAATAATAAAATGAAGGGCGATGAATGCTTCTATGTCCGTTTTATGAGCAAATTACTTATGTTTTACTGCATTTCTAATGCGACCATAATGTAATTAGGTAATATATCTTAAAATAGATGTTAAAATATTATGTTACACTGAAAATACTACAGCATTTAGTTTCTAAGTACATTAAGTACATTAATGAAACTGATATAAGGCAACCGAAGAAGGCTATCCATCATGAAACATTTTACTGTCCAACATTTAAAGTTTATGAGTAAGTAGATGTTAGATTTTGGAGCAATTCTAAACAAAGCTTACATTATTCATGTGTGCAGTAATTAAAGTGCTTTATAATGTCTTTGATTTGACATATGACTTCCTGGCCAGACTGTGTGAACTATGACACTTTGACCATGATTTTCAGTAAAACTGCTTGAACGTCGCCCTCTTGTGGATCTCTGAGGTAAAGCATCTGCTGGCTGAAACAATCACTGAACAGAACTAAACTTGGGGAAACATGACTTTGCTGTTGAGATGCTTTTATCTGCAGCAGCCAGAATGACAAGTCACGTCAGCACAAGTCAAAGGCCAGGCTTTCGCTCTGCATCTCCATGTGAAAGTTGCTTTCTTCACCTCAGTAATACAATAATGCCACATTTAATTTACATTAGGCCAAAACAAACACACCCTGCCTCTCTGCTCTTTGAAGGCAAAATCCTGCACATGCTTTTACAAAATCCCTTGTGTGTGTGTGCGAATTCATGTGGGTGTTACATGCAAGACAATGCGTGTGCATGGACCTGTTTGTGTGAGTGATCCCACTGTCGGCCCTCACATCTGGAGCCCACTACAGGCCTGGTGGAGGATCAGAGAACCATTGCCTTTATTAGAGCTTTCTGTGACCATGATTAATGAACGCTCCGTCACGATTAGACCAGCTTTCACGCCCTCTTGCGCCAGCTCAGAACTTTAACCCCTCCGGCTCAGGTTGCTGCTCTGGGCCCTGAAATCACAGCACGGTCAGAGGTCTCGAGTCTATCGGCATCGGATCAAATGCCTGCTGGATCGAAGAAGACAGGGACGCCGTTCAAGTTGCTGGGAGGGTGTAAGTGAGAGACAGGCAGAGAAAACATGTAAACATGTTAACTCTCTCACAGATGTGTTTTTAAAGGCCCACACGCCATACAATGTGGAGTTAGGGACTGTACAAAAATTATTGGTTTCTTTCACTTTTAAAAAAGCATTTTCGCTATGTTCTTTGGACCCTTCCCTTGAGTTAGAAGAAAACTACATCCTCCACACTTTTATCTCAAAATAATATGACAGTATTGAATTGGTACAATTTGTTTAATGCAAGTTTGGGAGGATTTCTATTACCTACGCAAGGCTCTTGAACTTGGCGACAGTTGAGCCAGCGGCTCACAACTAACGCTGCTAACAACGCTAATGTTGCACCCTTAAACAGACGTGACTCCGTCTTCCTTTCGGCAACTTTATTCTTCCCAGTTCTGTTGAAGTTATCTTTACACGAAGCAATCAGAACCACTCGCACACATCAGTAAACAAGCACCAATAATTTCCGTACAGTCCCTTAATGGATTTTTTCCTCTGCTGCATCCTCACCACTTGTATATCTTGATTTTACATTCCTTAATGAACAATATTGGTTCAGATTATAATGCTTTACATGAGTCTAAAAAAGGTGGATATTTTTTGATTCACCTGCCACTATATATGACAACACTGTTACCTTTAGACTGAAGCTGTTGAAAGAAACCAAAGAGTCAGAATGTGCTTGAAATGCAGCAGGTGTTACGCCATACGCTGTATACTCACACACATATCTCCAACACAACAAGTTGTCCCTGCTGTGCATTCAGCGGGACAGCATGGTGCAAGACTGCAGCTGCAGGGGAGGGCTGGTGAGAGCTACAATGAAGATGTGTTAAAGACTGTGAGGCCCAAATATCCCAGAGCAGCTGGACTCAGTGTGCCTCTCTCGTCTCCGGGTAAACAATGGGCCAGGCAACGTTAACCAAAAACACATGAGACTCGTTTCTATTCAAACTATCTCCATTGTTGTGTTTTGTGACGGGCTCTTCTGCACGAAACACATGTTTGAAGTTTTGATGGGTTTGAGGATGCTGTGAAAGGGTGCTATTAGTGGTGTTTCAACCCTGGAGAATTTCAGACCATTCAATGACCACATTTCATGGGCTGGGGCCTTAGTTTCTACATGCTTTCCTGTAAAAGAGATTTCAAAAAAATTAAATAAAATAAAAACAGACAAACTTGGACTGTGGTCACTTTCAATCCAGGTTAGAATTAGTTTTTTTAACATTAGAGTAAATTTGATGGCAAAATCAGCGAAATTCAATGATTTTCCTCAGATGTTCACAAAAGGAACACACTTTCCTCATTCGATGTGTGTGTCGAGTGAAGAACAGCACCATAACTGTCCTGTCTTTCACATTATTTCTCCATTTTTCACCACTGGGGTTAAATGCCTTGCTCTAAGGTACCATGGCCATATTTGTTTAAGAAGATGAATTAAATTTACTTTACTCACTTACTTTAGCCATCCAGATGATTACAGCTGTCAGGCGTCAGGAATGTAAACGGTTGACCTTCGGTGTTACAAACTCACTCTTATTGAGTTCATCCTGTGGAGGAAAGGACAATTGAAGTTACTAAATACCATACTTATAATATATTAAATACAACGGTGTTGCTTACTACATGATATACAGTACATGCTACTCTAAAATAACTTAAAGGGGAACTTTGGTATATCTTAACCTGGAACCTATTTTACAGTGTTTTTGTGTCTAACTGACTTATGGGAACAACAATTTTTTAAATAGGTCCAGTATTGAGGGATAACGCTGGCAATTGCGCAGCGTTAAGTTATCTGAAAGTGCTTGTTTTTGCCACTGACAGGCTCAGACTGTTACTATAATTGTCTGACAACATTATAGAAAGGACCCTACAGAGAAATAAAATGTTTTTCTTACCTTTCGCTTGATCCGGTCTGTTTGTTAATGTGTCCCAAGTGCCGCTCAAGGCGAAGTGTTGTTGTGAAATCTGAATAGTTACGCTTTCTGTACTCCAACACAACAAAGTCTGCCCAACTGGCTCTCTCGATTCCAACATGGATGTATTCCACTATTCCACCGCTGTCTTCCAACCACACGTCACCTGGCCAAATTTCAGAACGAGACTTCTCCTTGAGCAAGACTCTTTCTATAATGTCAAACACTTGTAATAACAATCCGAGCCTGTCATGGCAAAAACAAGTACTTTTTGTGGATGTAAATGATGGTGCAGCTTGCCCCAATAGCACCCTATTGCAACCTGTGAGCAGCTGCCGTCTAAGCGCTCTCCCTCGATACTACACCAATTTCAGAAATTGTTGTCCCTATTAGTCAGTTAGACACAAAAACATGGGAGAATAGGGTCCAGGTTGAAAAATACCAAAGTTACCCTTTAAAGGTCTTATTGATAACATTTTTATGTAGACGAAGATTTAAAAATAATAATAATAATAATACATACAGAGCCTCTAGAAAGGTGCAGAGTAAAAGTAGGGCTTTTCCTGAAAAAAAATATTTTGATTGTGAATTAATCATTTAAAAAAATTGGCGGGTCCAAAATGAATGTTTTGTTTATCTCTGTGAAAGATATCTGACGTTTGGTTCCTACTTCTAACAAGGCTTGTGAGCTAACAGTAAAACAAAGTTGGTATCACGTGGTATCTCTGGGTCGTCAGTTAGTGTGGAAAAAACGGATAAATGGTTGAGATTGATGGTAAGTGCCTGGCAACGATTTGTTGTGAAGTAAATGCAATGTGACATCTAGTGGCTGAATGTTATCAATGTCATCAACTGCACCTTTAAGAATCAGAAACGCAGTTTTCCAGCATTTATGAAATATAAAATCTCCAGGACGTATCAGATCCTGTCATTTCTGGCATACAGTAATAATACATGTGTTCTGTTAGACAGTTAACTGTGATAGAAAAGAAAAGACGTAAGAGAATGATGACGTGGAACAAAGGATTTACGGTTGATGTCAGAATGACACACTTTGATACTTTACTTTTATAATCACTGCAGTATGAGCCAAGCTGTTGTCCTCGGCTCTAACCGCTTGCTCCATGTATTGCACACCACTCCCAGCCAGCAGACCCTGGCCACTTTGCGTCACCTCGCCTCTGTTCGCCTGCCAGGGGAAATAAATAAATAGGAGTAAACCAATAATGGATATCAGATGATTATGTGACAATGATGTTACGGGAAACTTTTCAGGCTCAACACATGATGCACAGAAGATCAGCTCTGAGAGTTTCTAATGTGCTTTATATTGCTTTGTAAAAAAGAAAGAGATAACAAAGCATTATATTGCGTTTGATATCTGCAAGCATTACGACATCCAGTCTGTAAGGGTTTTATTATTTACTGCCTATTTTCATTACTGGATGTTGTTTTGAATTAAATGAAGATCACAGCGCATGTTTCAGCCGGTTTGATCACAATAAGTTCTTAATTAGGAGTCTCAGATCAAAGTCATGGCACCATGTTTCTGTGACACAGAGGGGCTAAGAGCCAAAGATAAAAAGTTTAAATGGTTCTGGTTTAATCAGGCGCTTAGTGTCTATTGTCATGACTTTGTTCCTATAGACCTGAAAGAGTCTGTCCCAGATCCTATTAACCTCTTTGTTCCTTATCAGCCCCTTTACTGCCTTCGCTCTATATCACGGTGGGAGGTGAACCTCAGGCTGCACGGGGATACAGACCACACAGATGTGCCCATTCATTCGCAGACACACACATATATATACACACACCCAGACATATCAATAAATGCAGGTACAGTCACAAAGTTACAGCTGCCTGTTTCTCATACGAGGTGCTAAACTCTCAAAAACAGCCTTTTCTGAGATGTTTCTGTAATTAACTTCACACATTGGTCCTCATGTGAGAATCTCAGTTTGAAAGACCTGGAAACTCCCTTGTTTTCTCCTTTTTTCTCTCTGACACAAAGAATCTTCTTGATACTGCTGCTGCGTATTGTGTAATAACGAAAAGGAAAAGGAAAAGTCCTAAATTACCAAATTAACTGTATTTTTATTCCCAAAGGAAAACATAACCAAAAACAGAGAATATCATACTGAGCAATATTCAATGCAATGAAGTTAACTTTATTGACTAATGCAGACTTTAAAACCAGGGACATGCACAGACATTTATATGTGCTAAATTTGTGATCCAGAGCATTAATATAGCATCAAACAACTATGGTCTATGCAAAGATATAGAGGAGTAATGTCTACCTGAGCAGAGAATGAAGTCGCTCTCCCTCTGCGTGTGTTGTAATCTGAGCTTCTAGGTGCTTTGTTGACATAGCCGGGCTGGAAAATGAAATGAAAAATTTCAATTGTTCTGTTGTCTGCACACTGACCACATAACTGAACATAAATACCGTATATTCCCCACGCAGCATGTTCTACGCCAATTAACTGAATAAAGAGAATCAATTAAGAATGAAACCTTTGCAGACACTTTGCAGGACTATTATTTTGTCATTGTCCAAAGCCTGAATAGACTATAATGAATTCCATCTGCAAAGATGTTTTTTGCCTCAGTTTTTTTTTTTAATGGAAACACCCATTCACACAGTACCACTAGAAATAAGTGGTATAGGCAAATGCTACGGGCACCATCCATCCATAGGGGTGCCCCAAATGAGGCAAGAAAAAATGAGTGAACGAGTGAAATGTCATACGTGATTAGCCTCAGCCATCAGTAGCCTCAAATATACTGTATCATGTGACCAAAGCTATCTGGGGCCCAGGGAAGAAAAAGAAGAAGAGGAGGAAAAATGTGAAAAAGACAGAGGTAATGTGATGAATTAATAGTTCATGTAGTGCATAGTAGTCACGGTTGAAGCAGAGTGCTGCTTACTTTGGACGATTTGCAAATAACTAGCGTTAACGTCAGTTACTCCCACCTTAAATTTATTAGGGAAAGTTGGAAAGACTATTCAGGTGTTTTGGGAATAACCTATAACATAATTTTGAGTGTGATCTGTATTCTTTCACACACACACACACATCTGGGGATTTGGGGTCTTTGCCATTGTTGTTGGAGGTGCCAACAATGGAGGCGGAGGCGCAAATATGCGTTGTTATCTCAAAGACATAAAGCCAAGCAGTTACGAAGTGAGTGTATGAACATAATGATTGTTGGTGGAATTGGCTGTGATGTAAGGGGTACCAGCTGAAATCTTGCCTATAGGGCTGGCTCTGCATTCACAGACGTGTAAAACTCACAACTGTGTGCAACATGTTTGTAACTCTGCTCTCTGTGTTGCTGAAAGTTGTTCTGTGGAAATATTCAAATTAAAATCATTCAAGGAATTTACTGGAAATCGTGATTTCATGATGTTGTAAAAGTATTCAGGGAGTACTCGTGTTTTTCTTGCCATTTCAAAACAATCATCATGTGTTACAAGCCTCCACTGTCGACACTTTCAACAACCGATAGTTACCTCTTCGGCACTCTCCGCAGTAGACTGTTGCTCATTATCAGCTGGTTCTGATTAATGTGATCAAATGCTTTTAATTCATCCCTGCTTGCTCAAATCATTGTTTGTTAATGACACAACTTCCTTGGTACATGCGTTGTGCATTTTACCGTGCTGACGAGCTTCACAAACTACAAATTTACAGGGAACAGTAAAGACAGCCGAATAATAAAACCAAACATTTACACAGAGCAATTAGAGAGCTTTACCACATGAAGTTTGTCCCCATCTGCTCATGCTTACTGGAGCCTTTAAAGTGTTAAAAATCACCACTTCCCACCCATTTTTAAGCTCTGTAGAATAAAGCCCGCCTTGTTAAGGACTGCAGAATTCATTTGTTGCCTGAAGTCCAATTTGTTCGCTATTTGCTTATATTGCATCTCACATATCTAAGATGGGCCCTCAGTGCCTCCGTCAGGTCTCCGAAGTTTGACCTGTAAGTCTGCATGCGGGGAACAAGTGCCTAGTGGTCCTCATAAAGGAAATTATGGAACATGGTTTTTATTACGGTCAGTGACCGTAATAAACTCACTGCAGGTCTGTCTTGTATTTTCAGCCTGTATATTCTTTTAGCAAGGCGAGTAGAAGGAAATTGTAAAACAACATAGTTTCAACCAAGCGCTTTGATTGGCCAAAGACGTGTTCCAGTCATACTTACAATACCTCATAAACAGAGCTAGTGTTGCTTTATAAACAAGAAAGTGGCTGTTGTGCTAAGGTAGCCAGGAAACCCGTGTTGATTTTAATGTGGATTGTAAATCTTTATTTAGAACAGCCACCCTGTTGTGATTAGAGAGGCAGTTATACCTTTATGTTTAGGGATAAGAAATGTTAACTCAAACCGTCATTTATCAACTTGCAATATTGAAGGTTGTGATTCAGCCTCTTCACTGAATATGGTTAAACTATAGTTTGTTAGGACTTCAGGTTTCTGCTGATGGGAATTCAGTTTGTGTTTCTTATACTGTGTGGAGTCTGTCCTCACAAGTTTTCCAGACAAGTGAACTTGTCAAGATCTTCAGCTTTCCATCAGTGCATTTCTTTTTGTGTTGTTTGTCATTCTATCATTCGCCGTTCTATAGGTGTATTGGTCAGTCAATCTATCACAAAGGCAAGGGGGTGAAGTTAGACTCTGAAGTGACTATGCACCTCTGGTGTCTGTAATCTTCTGACATCTGATCTGATCAGTTTGAACACACCAAGAGTCATAAAATCAGATTTCTGCGACATTTAGGAATATTAGGCGCCTGGGGTTTTCCCAGGGGTAAACTTTGTAGCGCCCTGATATCTATATCTTTTCATAGCATAAACCTACATCTGTGCCAAATGACTTGCTTTTATTGCAAAATGCACAATTGTTATGCTTAACTGCCCGGATACTGTGAGTGACACTTTTCTCAGTTTTAGAGCCCTTGCAATGTTTCACCTTGTCTGTCTAACACAGCCACACGCACATACAGAACACATGCTAACATCGTGTGGTAGCAAGACCTCACATACAGGGGAATAAGATTTAGTGCGCAGCTCTAATTAGAATTGCCTGTCGTCGTTATTCACCCAGTCGATCTGATTAGCTCTGGGCTCCTAGGAAGCATATTGTCCATTTAATCAAAGCATGGCCGATTAAGTCTGGAAGCCTGGAGCTGAGTGGACAGTGAGCAGACCTTCACTTTGGCTCAGTGTGCCATTATAACTGAAAGAAAAAACGCCCCAATTAGTCGCCCTGTCTCTGTTCCTTTTGGGACAACGTCACCTCCAAAGACATAAAATATTTCCCTTGTGTGTGAACAGAATGATGAATAATCCAGTCCTTTCCATTGTGTGTGTTCTACCACCGCCTCTGTGTGACTTACTGCATGCAGGAATGTCTGTCCCAGGCCACACAGCTGTACTAGGTATAGTGCAGCCTGATTCATGACAAGGGTTTCACATTATCTTTTCAGAGCTGTTTAATTCGCAGTTTCGCCGCAGAGTTTTACACATTTTCCCCATTCAGCTCCCCACTTCATGCTGGTAGGGTGTAAATTAAAAGTCGTCTGGGAGAATAGAGCTCCAACCACGCACACTGTTTCGATGTCATATATCGGACTTTTGTCTGCATGTGGTCTCATTTAGCTAAAGTGGTAGATCACTGCCAGGCGTAGGGCTCTGATTCCTACTGTGACAATGCATGCTGTAAATGAAATGCACGTTACACAGTACGTTACATTTGGTTTTTGAAAGTCCTGTCGTGGTATAGGATCAAGTATTTAACATTTTCTGTGAAGGAGGACTACATTTGGGCAAAGAACTTAATGCCAGTGTTTTCCTTAACCCCCTAAACTACAGTATTTGTATTGTGGGTCAGTCAGACTGTCAGTTAGGGGGTCTTTGTAAACCTTGTGCCTGCATGTGCAGAAACATTTGTATTGGGCAGCACACTTAAAGTCACAGACTTCCTTTGTGGCCCTGTGATGTTGCTGATCTGCAGGTCTGACCGCAGGAAAAAAGGAGATCCGTCCTCTCCCACAGCTTGTAATCCCTCCCGTCCGAGGAGGTCACGGCCGCGTTGGGAGGCATTCCAGACACGGCCACCGCTTCTACCCCATTAAACTGATCACTGAACACACACAAAGTGTGAGCTCTCACCGCCTGGCTGGGTCACGGTGCTACTGCAGCAGGATCCCCCCTCTGGCCTGACTGATTAGGATGTAGTTGAGGGTTAACCCACCTGAATCCGTTTACACAGCTTTTCTTTTATCAAAATATACCCTCCCACTAAGCCAGTATAAACCCTTACAGTTACAGCACCACTGCCATGACTGATGGAGGTCACACATGGGACAGGATTTTTTTTTAGAGAAAGAAAAAGATTAATTCTCATCATCGGGGAGTATTTGTATTATTGCAACATTTGCAGCAGGTGGTTCACCTCAATAACTAAGTTTTATCTACAACTTGAAGTTCCTTGGTAACAGTGAAAAAAAACTTATAAACAACACACATTAAAGCAGCAGTGGGTAGAATTGGAGAGAATATGATTAAAAAAAAGTTATTTTTTATTTTAAATGGTCACTATATCCTGACAGCAGTGCATGAGACAGGTAATCTGTAAAAAAAAAAAAAAAAAAATGGTTAACAGACCGGAGGAAAACAACCAATCAGAGCGGAGCTGGAGCCTGCCGTCTATGAGCATCTGTCAATCACTCACAAACTTCACTCACAAAGTTTGTGACCCGGCCGCCATGTTGAGATCAGTTGAGCAAATACTAAGCACCGCCCACTAGCCGGAGCAAACTTTCTCATTTTACAGCTAAACAGTACACTACAAGATGTTTCTGAAAACATTTGAGGAGAGAAATAGGCATTACAGTAACAGAATATTGATTCATATTTGATCAGCGCTGCCTAGTTTGACCTTTGATCGAAGTTTGCGAGTGATTTACAGCTGCCTCTGTTGAATGAACAGCCAATAGGAACGCTCTCTCACTGAAATGACCTCTGATTGGCCAATGTTTCCTGTACGGGCTGGATTTTTTAAAGCCTGAACACAGAGCCATGAGGAGGTGCAGAAGTCTAGTTTTCTCTCAGAACACTTAAACTACAATATGCTGACAAGTTATTGCCCAATGATGCCAAAAACATTCTGCCTACTGCCACTTTAAGAGCAGCAAATATTAATGCAAATATTAAAGTTTTAATGAACTGATTCAGCATATTCTGACATCACCATTAGGCCCACACCACTGCCCATTGTCTAGTAGCATCTCACCTGTGATAACACAATGCTCAGGATTTTTATACTGATAATTTGTCCCAAGAACCATCCTTCATCCTTTCTATTGTTGTTCTTTCTCCTCATGTGGGCTACTTTATTACGTCATCATCCGCCGAGCCGAGCCAAATCCATCACACAGCTTCAGCACACGGCTGCAGTGCTGCACGGGGCGACATGTGTTGGGGTCTGAGTCATGTCATTGCCGGACTTGCTTGCGAGAGTCTGTGTTTTCAGCTGCTTACTGCTGGGTGCACCTGTGAGAGCAAAAGGAAAGCTCTCCCTTTCAAAGTCTCCTGCAAACTATAAATCATAGGAGCTTGTGCAGGTACAGTCGGGGTCGGACAGACATCAAAGGGGGCAAATGGCAGCGTGAATTCACACGGGACAAATAGTGTGAGCTGCGAAGTAAGATTTTAGTCGGAAACCAACTTTTGATTATGGTAATTTATCTCTATCATTACTACATAAATGAACATTTCATAAATTGTTTTGGCTAGGACAAACAACAAAGGAACTGAGCTAATCAGGAAGGTAGTAAACATATTGCCACTGTATCATGTAGCCTATCAGCCTGGTCTCATAGCAGTTCATGAAATAGTCACAAAATATAATGTATTGATTCACGTACATAGACATGAATATCAAATTTTTTTCGTGATGGTCAGCACGAAATCAATTCGTATGTAATTCACGTAACTATGAACTGTAAAGTAGAAAAGTGGTGAACAACACGTATGAGGAGGTCAGGGTGGATGAATGGGTCAAAAAACACTGAACCCAAACCACAATCTTTTCCTAAAGCTATCTAAGTAGTTTTTGTCACGTAACTTCCGTACAGTTACGGCACTTCCGGAGTTATTTTAACCCAAACCACGATCTTTTCCTAAACCTAACTAAGAAGTTTGTTGCCTAAGCCTAACCAAGTCAATCTTTTCCTAAGCCTAATTAAATAGTTTTATTTTGAAAAGTCACATGTTGCTGGACATTTGTGGGAAAAAGCACAAAAAATATGTTGTTGAAAGTCGTGCTGAGCGTCATGAAAAAAAAAGGAAATTTGTGTCTATGTACAGGAATCAAATAGATTAAATTTCATGAACTGTGAACACAAACTGAGACTGTGTTGAGCCTATAGTATACATGGCATGTACAGTACAACAACATTTTCAGTATTTAGAAATGAAGCAACTTGCTGGAATCCAGAAAAAAATACTTTTTATTTCCAAATACACGATTGTCAGCGCTAACTAACTAACGTGACACTTTCCAGTGAGAAACGGCAGCTGGTATTAATGATAATGATGATAACTCTTGCAGGTAGTGACAAATAACTTATGTGCATCCCAAATCATCAACAGACGACATGGGTTAAAAGCACCAAAACCCCCTTGCACAAGTAATGTTAGCATTATATAAAAAAAAAGAAATCCTGTTGTTTGCCTGTTGCACAAGTTAAGAAGAAAGAAGCCCCCTTATAATATTAGCGTGTATGAACTTCCTGCTGTTTACCATCAAAGTTTCACTAATAAGAAACTGTCAATACAGGATTTATCAAGTATGATCAGCCTCACAGGATCATGAAAAGAGACACCTGTTAGTGATTTTCTTTTTCCTCCGAAATACTAAAATGTGATGCATTTTCCATCCAAAGCCAAAAGTTTGAATGAATGATAAATGCTTAAAGCTACAGTATTGTGTAATTGTGCACTCTGAGCTAACAGAGAGGTTTCCTTCATGAGATATTGAGGATTTTCCACTTATCACTGTTGCTATTTGTACACTTTTAAGGTACACAAACAACTTTTCATGTTGATCTCCCCATGAGTTGTCATTTGGATTTATTTTCTACCCCCGCGTGCATGCGCATCTCACAATAATGTTGCTTGGAAACCCGTCTCTGTAGACGAAAGGCAGAAGACAGGATTTGTATGATTCACAGTGTTTGATATACTCCAGACAAACAGGAAACTGAAAAACTGAAGCAGTTTGACAGTTCTAGGAAATGTGTGTAAATTATTCACATGTATTTCAACATGGTGAATCTGCAATAATGAAGTATTAAAAATAACATTTTCCATAAGAGACCTCAAGCTGAAAGTGAGATGTTGTGGGGAGGTGGGAGAACAAAACCTTTTAAAGTAAACCAAAAAATATTTTTCCATTGGCTGC
Organism: Sebastes umbrosus; assembly: GCF_015220745.1. NCBI lineage: Eukaryota > Metazoa > Chordata > Actinopteri > Perciformes > Sebastidae > Sebastes > Sebastes umbrosus. Next base: position 9,413,322 of record NC_051270.1, read on the forward strand.
GTCACATCTCTAGAGCTTTTTATATGCAGGGAAGAAATCTACTTTTTTTACCAGTGTGAATTTCATGAAGCAATAAGAGGTGATGCCGCTGTGTTTTCATACCTAGTCCCTGCGGAGCAAAGGCCCCAGGTCCATGTTAGTGAGAGAATGATGTACTACACGACACCCTAACCTCAACTCCAAATGTAAATGAGATCCGATGAATACATGTAAAAGGAGTAGTCTGTGCTTGTTATACATGCTCTGTTGTCTGTTGTAATAAAACTAACAAATTATCAGAAATGATGACGGAAAGAAACAGAAAAAAGCAAGCCAAAGCATTTGTCCAAAGGTCAGCCAAATGTCAATTTATTAACTTTTCGTCTCTGCTAAACATAAACCAACACATTTGAGTTGTGCAATGTACTGTATCTGTTGTATTACAAAATACGTTTTTCTTCCACATGATCAGTTCTGACACTGACGGATCGCTGCTGTGTTATTTGGCTTGAACAATAAGGTGTTTACTATGATAAGAGAGGCGGCAGCACTCACATTTCTGAAACTCTCTCAGTTTCCAAGCAACAGAACTACAATAAAAACAGAACTGCAGTAACATATCAAATTAAAGGACCTGAAAACTTGGGCCAGGTTTGCTTCATACTTATACTTGTCAGCATTTTATTGACAAGCGGCGTTAGATGGGAGTGCAGTGAAAGACTATTAATTATGAATAATTCACTCAGATGAAGAGAGATCTATTTGCCCTGAGAGTACACTTGTAAAAATAAGTTATCTCTGTGCAGCTCTGTGACATGAGTTCACGATACTCGTGTTACGTCTATCAGGCAAGGGAGATTTTAACATTTTTGCCAACAGTATGGGAAATGTTACTTGTCCAGTGTGCATATCATGATGGACTGTAAGGACAAAAAGCACTATGAGAAAATAGAATTAGTCACAGTTATTTTCTAATTTTGATCTTTTGCTTTTACTCAGTCTGTAAGATCACAAATATGTCTCTGATGTGCAGATGTGCTCTGATGTGCAGGTGTTTCACTGGATTAAATATCAATACAGTAAATGCCAAAAAATTACAGAAGTGCTTTCAGTATCGTATCGCTTAACATTGTGCAATGTCTACAGTGTATAACAGTGATTCTCAAAGTGGGGTCCGTTGCACTCTGCCAGGGGGTCCACAAAATGATTTGCTATAAATTATAAAATTGTGCTGTATCATTTAAAAGTACATATCTATGGATGGGGACCATTTGCGGCAATAAAACAAGCATATTATGTCCATTACTCCCTCCCACATTACTGTAGCTTTGGGCCAGTAGAAAGTCTGATATGATTGTGACACTTGACGTAAATCCGTCATGAATCAGTCACTTCACTCAGGGAGCAACGAACCGTTCCTGCTGCTGCTTATCTTGACTTATTAGCCAGCGAGCTAGCTGGTGAGCATAGAGAAATATATGAGTCGGTCCACATCGTCAAGTGTCTCTAAGCCCGAAAATCTGACAACAGTTATATTGAGAACAGTGACGGGAGAGACCAAAATGCATCATGTGTCTTCAGGTGCTAGCGAACAAAGCCATGAAGCCGGCCAAGCTAAATCAGGGCAAGATAAAGTGGTATTAAAATGAATCAAATTAAAATGTGTTTCTCCATATCACTATCAAACTGGTCTGAAGTATTTAGGTTGAAAAGTTTTAGAATACAAATAGTTTACAAATAGCATCTAAGAGCAGAAATGGTAGTAAGCATATGTTTAATCGGTGTTACGATTATGGGGGGTTCCTTAAAAAATGTTTTCCCGTGTACGGGGTCCCTGGTGTGATGGAATAATTGATATACAAGTTATCTTTGGAAGGAAGAGGTCCGGAGCTGATGATGTCTTACAAAAGAAGGTTTATTGAAGCTTGATCAAGGAGAATTGTCAGGTCTCCACAATAGATGCTCTCTGCGTAAAGGCCTCACAACTCTGTCCTTCCTCCCCGGTGCTCAGTGTCTTACCCCTTATCATGTTATGACTTACTTCGTTCCTCTGGCATCTCTGACCCTGGTTGCCCTAGCGACTGGCTCTACGGTCTCCACTACAGACCCAGCTGTACAGATAACGGTGGCTCCTCTAGACAGGACTCCAACCCAAGAATGTCAACAGAGGGACACTCTGACAAACACTCTGACCTTTCTACCAATAAGAGAGGAATTGATGGAAAATTCCATCACACCTGGGCCCAAAAAGTTTGAGAACCCCTGTTGTATAAGTTTTTCTTACTTCATGAAAGGGGACACCAGTTCCTAAAATGACTGACAGCACAAAATTGAAAGAAGTGAGAAGTTTGTTTTGTGGGTCTATTCAAAGATAAAGGAATAATAAAACCATACCATATTAAAAAGAAGGAAGGAGTCATACTTCAAGCTTATCAGAGTCAAAGGTGAAAGACTGCAGTGTGTAAAAACGGACTGCTGGACGTGCTGGTGGGGAGAAAACTTTCTCAGTTTGGTACGAGTGAAGGTCATGCAGTGGGAGAGATGGATCCATCATGTCCTCGAGCTGACAGATTGCAGCTTCGTTCCTTTGGGGCAGTGCCATGTTTGATGATGTAAACTTGCACCAAAAGCAGCAGAAGGTCATCCACCTAAATACTTGTGTGGGTTAGTAATCTTAACTGATGAAGGAGCTTTGATGCCTCTCCACCATGTGACTTGTCTCTAATTCTAAGAAAGAGTGGAGCAATTGGAGCCGTAAACGCGGCCTCTCCACCAAAATACAACAACAACATGTTTTACATGCAATCCTACCTCTTCCTGCCATTCAGGGTCATACCATTTCACATGTCCAGATGCTGAACCTACACTTGCATAGACTTGTCTGAAAGAAGATACTTAAGAGATGAGGCTTCTAGAGAGGCTAATGTCTTCCACATACTCAACACAGATAGCATCATCAAGGCCTGTACTCCTAGAGCTAATGTAGGGCGAAAATAACAACGGAGATGACACTCATTCTTGAAGTACTCCTGATGTCATTTGAGTCCAGTCAGTGTGTTGTTGCTAAAAACTCATTGGGTCCTGCAATGAAGGCACTTGAAAGTCTAAGATTATATCACAAAAATGCTCTTACAAATGGCTTACTGTTGTATTTACCCAAGTTGAGTATGTCTGTTGGTAGACACAGTGGTGTTTAACATCTAAATAGATGTGATCTTATTTTCATTTAATGCACACTTTCCCAGGAGGTAGAAGAAACTGTTCTGAACTGATTTTTGTTGATTTTGCTTTGAGGTACAGATACCGCGTTGTAACGTTTCCTTATCATTAGAAGTTTGTCTTCTAATGGTGAAGATCTACTTGAAGTGAACAAATTGTGCAATATCGCCTCCATTCTGGCTCGTTGCTGTGGGTGTGTCAATGCTTGCAAGCTAGTGAGTAGTTGTTTTTTTTAACCTTCGTGTAACAAGAATATGGCTGTATATGTATGGATACAGCCATAAGGAACTGTATTATTAATGTAGACCTACTTTATTAATAAAAACCTTTGACTAATTTGGCATTCATTTGACAACAGTAGGCCTGTTAGACCAGTAGGTCTATTGTGCCACATACGTTGTTTAGAGACCAGCAGAGGAACGAGATCTGAAAGTTTGAAAGAAAGGCGTATTGGATATTCTTTAAGGCTTTGAAAGTTCTGCTTGGACTTGGGTTATCAGACTACGGTTTCCGACTGAAGAAACGGTGAGTAGCCTACATAATCCATTTTCCCGTCATTTGGACCTTTCAAATAAACGTGTTTTTTTTCACAATTTATTATTGTACAAAATGTTTTATTGTTTGTTTTTTGTATCAGTTGTGTTAATAAACATGTTAATTTTCAATTCATACATTTCTTCATTTCATGAACCCCCCTCCCCTCCATTTTTTTCTCCAACCCCCCAAACACATTTCAGGCACAGAAATGTTCCTTGCTTTAAAGGTGCAGTGTTTAGGATTTGGCGGCATCTAGCGGTTAGGTTGCAGATTGCAACCAACTGATATTTCTCGCGTGTGTCAAGAGTGTAGGAGAACTACGGTGATCAACACGAAACTTGAAAACGTGAATGGCCCTCTCTAGAGCCAGTGTTTGGTTTGTCCGTTCTGGGCTACTGTAGAAACATGACCGCCAGCTCCGTGAAAAGGACCCGCTCCATATGTAAATATAAACAGATCATAACACGTTTCTTATTTTCAGGTGATACACTAAAGAAAACATACTTATTAATATTATATTCTATTTCTGCCAATGGGTCCCCTAATTGTTACACCTTGTTCCTTTAAGACCTGCATTATAAGCAATCTGGTCTTTCACTATCAATTTGTGTGACCTTATGCCAGGCAAATTTCACCCTCATCTTTTTTCATGCCACTGGTCAGTCCTGTGTTGCCTGGAATCCCATATAATACAATACATTGCAAAGAAATTCACTCGTGCCCCATAGAAAATTAATAGGGGCGAAGGTTGCGCCACATTCGGTGGGTCTTCATGGTAAGAAAGATTGTGTAAAGAAAGTACGTTTGACAGAATGGTCTAGAAAATGGTTTCATTTCAACTGTCTCATCCTAATTAGTCCCAATCATAATGAGTGCATTTCTGCTCAGTGTTTCAGTAACTTGCATGTGCAGATGCCTTCATCCCAACAGTACAAGCAGTGCGTGTCTTGACGTACAGGGAAATGTTGTTGTGACATTAGCTGATTAGTAGTAATTAGCTGATTAGTGTGCATGACAACATAATAATTCAGTTATATATTTCAAGAAATGCTAAGTGGCAAAGGCACTACAATATATTCATAGTGGCTAAAGGTGACAAGCAAGAAAGTGGAGCCCATTTTAAACCACAAGTTTCAAATCCCCTCTCCCTTGGGAAGTTAAGGATAAACATCTTGATTTTTATGTCTTCCACAATTGGGCAGTTTTATCCATGAATGACTAGAAGTTGGTTGCGATGGAGAATGCGGCCCCAGCCCTCAATGAAAAACACATTTCCTCCAGCCTGCTTATAAGCAGATAGACAAACACCAAATAAAAGCCACAACCAAAGTAAACCAAAGAAGGAGACTCTCCTTCGTGGGAACAAGAGAAACCGTGGCCTGTGTGGTCGTAATAATGATGCAGAGACTGCCATTTCAACAGCTGCCTTTCGCTGCGGTTCTTTTATAATGTTGCTTTATATATATTTTATGAATTCATTTGATTCTAGAGGGAACGGAGCCAAAGGAGACTGTTCAGTTTAATTTGATGTGCTAGACCAAGTTACCGTGTTCATGCATGTATACAATATGTGTGTAAGTGAGTGCATGTGTAGCTCTAACATGATTCATTTGTGGTGAATAAAACCAGCTGTTTCTATTGAACGGTGGCCAAGAACCCCATGCACCAGGGGGAAAAGACGGTGTAAGAGACCACGGAGTACAGAGTTACCTAACATCGGCTGACCATCCACTGACCACTGCAACCTGCTTTCCACCGAGGTGACTATTGGTCAGATCTGATCTCACAACACCGGAATAACCCTTTATTTCTCTGAGTAATCATCAGAAAATCAAGTAATGCAACTGGCGACCAAGTCCCCCTGAATAAAATATCATAATCAGGGACAACAACGTGTTTTCATTCACATAGGGACTTGTGTTGTGTTTGATACTCAGTGTGAAATTATGATACCTTATCCTACTTTATGTCATTTAAAAAAAGAAATCTCATATGACATTATTAGTTCAATTAAAGCTGCAGTCGGTAGATTTGAGCAAATACGATAAAAAGTTTTTTTATAAAAATTTCACTATATTCTGACAGTAGTGCACGAGACAGATCATCTGTGAAACAAGACTCGGTCAAAACCGAGTATATGGCTGGACCGTGTGTGGTCAGTCTGCGAATTTCTGGCTAAATCGTTACACAAATAGTCAGTGGTCATATCTATAATGTTCAATCCAGCAATACATGTCCACCAGGTCCGGCGAGGACACTAAGGGATGCACTGATTCACTCAACTGGCCGTTCAAATGCCGATGTACCCTGGAATGCACCTGATTGGTCCCTGGTTTTCTGCTTGCCGTTTCGTGCCCAAACGAAAACAGCCAATCAGAGCCGAGCAGCCTCTGGGCAGTTGTCAATCACTGCTCACGGAACTTGCTAACCTGTCAAACTAGGCAGAGCTGATCAAATATGAATCAAGAAAGTGTGACCTGGCCGCCATGTTGAAAACAGACGAGACAAATCAAAGCACCGCCCACCAGCCGGATCAAACTTTCTAATTTTACAGCTAAACAGTACACTACAAGATGTTTCTGAAAACATTTGAGGAGAGAAATAGGCATTAACGTAACAGAAGTATCAGCGCTGCCTAGTTTGATAGTTTGATTGGAGTTCACGTGTTTCACAAGCAGTGATTGGCAGCTGCTTTAGAGACTCCTCGGCTCTGATTGGTTGTTTTTGTTATGGAACGGTGAAATCTTGCAAATGCTATTAGGAGCACTAGGAGGAGGCAGATAAACCTGATTTTTTCACAGATTACCTGTCTCATTCGCTGCTGTCAGGATATAGTGACCGTTTTATATAAATAACTTTTTATCCATATTTGCTCAAAGTTACCTACTGCAGCTTTAATACACTTACAGTTGTGTAGGGATGTATGTGTAGTATGTCACTAAAATGTATTACAGGATTACTGTAGTTTTTTTCCACTAATAGGTTCTATAGGCAGTAAAGTTTGAGCGATAATGTGCAATTTGGCTCCGATTTCATTCGATTACTCATTTAGGGTAGGCTCTAATTTATATTAATGTTATTTTATATTAACCATATGTCAAGCAGAGGAATAAAGACACACCATCTTCTTAGCTGGCCAGTAGAGACATTTCACATTAATATGAAAGACCTGTGAAAGAAATGAAAAATATTCTTTTCAGCACTAATAAAAAGAAACTACCATGTACAGTCAACAGGACTCGCATGAGTTCATTAATGTCCTTAAGGTTGAGATGTTAATGTGCATATTGCAATTCATCATAATAATGTGAAAATACAAACTCTGTACATAGTGCTGGGTTAATCAGATAGCAGTACATGCAGTCCAACTTTCAACAACTAACTTACAGCTCAAGTAATCAGGCTGTGATTGCAAGCATGATTAAAAAAACACAAATAATGAGTGGGTTATTATTATGCAGAGAAAACTGACCTCTACATGGAGGCTATTTTTTCTTCTTCTATTTTTAAGTTCACCTCCCTTCGCCTTTAGCCTATTTTCCAAACCAAATGTGAAAGATAAGCATGTTAGTATAAGGTTTATCTTATTTATTTCACAACTTGCATTTTTGCAAGTCTTTGCTTTCAAAACTGGCAAAACAGAAAATACAGTCATGGAAACATTACACACACTAATACAATCATCAACAGTAACTTCAATGAGAAGTGCAGTCAAATCACAGAGAATATGTCTACTTATTTACATGAAAGTTTCATGTTTTATCTAATGTGCATGAAACATGGCAGATCATGAGACAACAACACAAAGTAAATTATCCGCGATTTGATTGGCTGTGAGTTTGAAAACACATTCAATGAGCACCTCCTGGGTGAGTCTGTGATAACCACATCTTACAGTTCTTCTAGCCCTGACGCGATCTTAGATATTGTTGTTCCAAAAGCATTTTACAAGTGTTACCTACACTAAGTTTTATCTCATCTCGCCCAACATATTTGTTATTGATATGACAACAGCCCGTTATTTTCTAACTTTTGCAAAGATCAGAGACTGATTGTCCCAATCTTCCTCAAACATGGGACTTCAGAAATGAATTGCACTGTGGGTCTGTGGCTGCTAAGAACAATTAATTTTCATATCATAATTACGCCGATGACACTCACATTTATATTTACTGTGTCATAAAATGTGTATTGTCTCATAAATTGCTTGATTAAATGTGCTGATCAAATCAACAGGGCCCATAAAAATGGATAAAAGAAAAAGAAATGTTGGTGCCAAAGAAGAAAGACAGAGAGTCAGTACTCAACTTAACTCTGAATTATAATGGACTCAGATCTAAATTTAAACAGCTGTTTGTGTCTTTATCTTCTAAAATACTTGTAATGAGCTTTTCTCTCTGGTCTTTCTGAAAGAGCTCTCAGCAGCTCATCCATCAGGACCACATCACACGATTTGTCAAATCTCTGCACTGACTGCTCCTTTATAAATCACTAAGTAGTTTGGAACCAAAATACATCTTGGCTCTCATCGACAGAGGTTGGCTAGAAGATCTGTGACTCGTTTCAACATTTTTTATATTTAAAGCAAAGCTAAAAGTGCATCTGTTTTCCGATGCTTTTTATTCAATTCTGGGCCAATTTTATATCTTTTCTTATTTCATTCTTATTGTATTTTCTTGACTATCTTTTATTTTTCATTTCGTTTGCAATTTGATTCTCTTTTGTCATGAAGTCCTTGTTTGAGTGTCAATGTATTATGTAAAGCACTTTATATTACATGTATGTGCTTTGATTTTGAGGTAAAATGTTATTGTTATATCCATAGAGTCTTTTTGTTATCCTTTACATTTCTCATTAGCCAGACCAACAGAGGTTTTCCGTGTCTTGTGAAGTGACGGGGCTCCGCAGTGAGAAACGTTATCGTCTCCGACCAGGTGCCGGTGTCTTCCTCCAGCCGTGGTCGGAGAAGATAACGTTAAATGCTGCGGAGCCCCGCTGCTTCAGCCCCGCTGCTTCAGCCCGGGGCTGAAGCAGGAAAAGCCAGCACTAGGATCAGCATCGATTCATGGAGAGACCTTCGTCTGGTCAGCTAACATTACTGCCAAGCAGGTGAAATATAGAGTGATATTGTGGTTTTAGCTGACGTGTGTCGCCTCACTGTGTTGAGCGATGCTCGTTCATGTCTATGTAGAGCAAGCACAAGCAAACCCGATGCTGACTTTCGTTGACTTAACGGCCACAGGTGTCGCTGTTAACAAGCATTTCTGAAAGTAACAAATAGTCCCTTTAACAGATTTTATTTTTTTTTTTAATTATTATTATTGACATTGTTGTTATTATTATCATCATTATCATGATTGATGCTATACGTCATCACCATCAATGGGCAGAGCGGGTGTATACTCAGTGTCTTCTTCTTTAAAGGCAGGAATGTAAATCCAGAGGGATTAGTGAGAACACACTGGGCTGTAAAACCTCCAGTAGCTCTCCAAGGGCTCTCTGCCTCAGTGCGTAAAGTTCTCCGGACGCACAACTTATCATCCAACAGGCTCCATGTGCGTCTCCTCTGCGGGATACTTCACAAGGATTTCTGATTCATTGGCGTTTTGCTGATGTGAAGGCGTGAAGGTTTTCCCCCCTTGAACACATCATCTGTCCCGGAGCGCAGAAGGGGACATGGGTCAACTTTATGGTGCGACTCTTTTACCATTTGGTGCTATCTGCGTGGTTTTCCTGTGGGAATCTGGTGCCAGCTCTATCAGGACGACGCTCGCAGTCGACACCTCGAGGTAAGTCTCATGGACATGATTAGAGGATCTTTATTCTGTGAATGAACGACAGTATGCTCATGTCAACCTCATCCATAATGAGTTTAATCAGGCATTAAGTGGTTACAAATGTTGGGTTTTTCCATCAAAGCCTCAAAAGGTTTCAGAAACAGCAATGCAAGTTTTTCCAACTTGAACCACAACGTCTGAATAACAGTTTGCTGATGTGGTTTTTTTAAAGATGACTGGAGATTGAAACTCTCTGTAAACGTCTTTGGGAACATTTGTTTCGGTTTTAATTTATTTATTTTTTTTTTATACTTTATTTTTTCCAAGGCTGTTTTCATATATGCAATCCACTGTTTGTAATTACAACAGTCTTTAAACCAACTTTTAAGTAGATGAGTTTACAGACAAACCCATCAAGTACACTGTAGAGAAAACAACCTCAACATTCAAAACCAAGAAGAGAAATAACAATAATAATAATGACAAAAAGAAAAAGTAGAGTTAAAAAAAAACAACACAACAAAGCAAACAAAAAAAACACACACATAACAATATGTTTTTTAATTTAAACCTCTTAACAAGTACTTCCCTGTCAGATTAGCACATCGTGCCAAAAGCCATAATAGAGTTTAGTCTGTGTTTTATTGGGTTTCTGCTCTTTACTGCATACTGTGAGAGGAGCGGGCTGTCAAAGAGGAGACCCCTGGATGAACCAGGCTAATCTAATGTTCAAGGAAATGCAAAAAGGCAAAAGGGAAACTCCAAATGGTTGGAATCGGTCTTGGTGCAGAGAGCCAAATGTTACTTGTGCTGCAGACAAAACATGACAGATGCTGTTAAGGTGCCCGGACACAGTGGGTCAGGAGGTGAGGAGAGGATGGGAGTGGAACACATGCACCCAATATTCAGAGGAGGAGGAGAGGAAACCACTGAGAATCAAACCACCGGTTAAACCCCAGATAATAAGACAATAACTGTCATTTTTCTCTCCACATCATTTAAAATTACAAGGCATCACATACCTGCTGATTTATGCTTTAAAGGTTCAGTGGAAACTCACATTTGCTATAAATACTGATATTATTATTTTTTAAATTTATGTTAGGGCTGTCAATCGATTATTATATTTAATCTCAATTAATCACATTTTTTATCTGTTCAAAATGTACCTTAAAGGGAGATTTATCAAGTATTTAATACTCTTATCAACATGGGAGTGGGTAAATATGCTTGATTTACGCAAATGTATGTGCATGTTTATTACTGGAAATCAATTTACAACACGAAACAATGACAGATATTGTCCAGACACCCTCACAGGTACTGCATTTAGCATAAAACAATATGATCAAATCCTAACATGGCAAACTGCAGCCCAACAGGCAACAACAGCTGTCAGTGTGTCAGTGTGCTGACTTGACTATGACTTGACCCAAACTGCATGTGATTATCATAAAGTGGGCATGTCTGTAAAGGGGAGACTCGTGGGTACCCAGAGAACCCATTTTCATTCACATATCTTGAGGTCAGAGGTCATGGGACCCCTTTGAAAATGGCCATGCCAGTTTTTCCTCGCCAAAATGTACCGTAAGTTTGGAACGTTATTTAAAGTTCTTCGCGATAAGCTAGTATGACATGGTCGGTACCAATGGATTCTTTAGGTTTTTTAGTTATGATGCCAGTATCGTCACTCTAGCTTTAAAATTGAGCCAGCTACAACCTCCGAAAGATTGATTGTGTTAATGCATTAAAGAAATTAGTGGCTTTAAAACGATTTGCGTTAATGCGCTACTATTGTTAACTTTGACAGATTTATTTTATTTATTTTATTGTTTATTTTTGCAGGAACAGCACACAGTTATTGCACCAGAATGAGCTAGAATCTAATTTGCATATATTGGCCCTGCAAAATTGATGGACCTCCTCCTGCTGAGTTACATTATTTAGTTTAGACTAAGTACAGACTTTGTATGACAACACTGTAATATTGACATGTAGAATGTCCCGTTTGGTATATCGTGGTCCTTTTGGAAAATGTTTGTGTTTTAAGGCTACAACAACGATTTTTTGTATTATTGACTGTTCTGCCAATAATTTTCTTGATTAACTGAATAATCGTTGGCTCATAAAATGTAGTGTTACAATTTTGCAGAGGCCAAGGAGAAGTCATCAGAACAACCAGCCCAAAGCCCATATTCATTTTCTGATATTCAAAGTACAAAAAATATAAAACAAAGAAAAGCAGCAAATCAATATACTGTATTAGCCATATTAGCCTGGCAGCCATGTTGAGATCAGTTGAGGAAATACCAAGCACCGCCCACCAGCCGGAGCAAACGTTCTCATTTTACAGCTAAACAGTACACTACAAGATGTTTCTGAAAACATTTGAGGCGAGAAATAGTCATTACAGTAACAGAATATTGATTCATATGATCAGCGCTGCCTGGTTTGATCGTTTGATCGAAGTTTGCGAGTGATTGACAGCTGCCTCCGTTGAATGAACAGCCAATAGGAACGCTCTCTCTCTGAAATGACCTGTGATTGGCCAAAGTCTCCCGTCACAAGCTAAATTAAGCTTGAAAACAGAGCAGTGAGGAGGTGTAGAAGTCTAGTTATCTCTCAGAATACTTGAAATACAATATGCTGAAAGGTTATTATGGAATTTTTGCCCAATGATGTCGAAAAATTGTTGTTTAATGTATTTCGATATTTAAACGTGCAGTAGGCAGGTTTAAATATCAGTGTTGATGTCGGCCTCAAAACTCCAATGTCAGTCGTACTCTAGCATAATGCCATATCTGTATAATATCGTATAATGTAGCCATTCATGGACAGCTACCAGGTGTAACTGTTTAAATCTATGAATATGGGGGAACCCTGGTGGGGTTTAAGGCGCTGACCGTAAAACCGTATGTCAATCCCCATCTCTTTCTGTCTCCCCCTGTTTCATGTACAGAGCTATTTGAAAACAGTGTAAAAAAGTGCCAGTCGATAACATTTGTTTCCAATGTGTCTCTTTTTTCTCAGAACGGACTGCCCAGATAACAAGATCTTGACCGTAGAGTATCCCTGCGTCAGAGCTGAGGGGAAGAACAGCACTTGTTTCAGGTAAGACTCCCAACTATAGCTGAGCTTTCCACTGGGTCTAATAAGCCTGAGCCGCTGAGTGAAACAACAGGGAGTTACTGTACACTACACATTTATATTTTGGTATTCTGTCTTTCCCAGAACAGTGATTTGCTCACTCTGACAGAACAAGTGGCTGCTGATGCCTGTAGGGAGGATTTCTGGGGCTATGGAGCGGTTTCTGTAACCACTAACCCACCCGCTGTGTCATTCCCAGACCTCCACACAGTACATCCCTCTTTGGGAGGGAAAAAATAATAATTTCCTGATGATCATCACTCAGAGACTGAATGATGATCTCCACTGAAGATGACGTTTTTTAAAAAGTGTCGTAATTTGTCAACCAACAGCAGCAACCATTCAAGAAGTCATGATGTTTTTTTTTTACTTGTATTCATCACTCTCTTTGATAACTAAACCACACTCTTAAATGTCTTACCATAATTTATTCTAACTTCATGTTGTAGTTTCTTAGAGTGACACTTTTTTTTGGAAAGAAGTGAATAACGTCAGCTGTGAACAACATTATTACTTTCCTTGTACTGCAGTTTTACTTTGCTCTGGACCAGCTTGGCTCTGTGACAGTAACGCAGAATTTGAACTTGAACTTTCTCAGCTTGGGTCCAGAGCCAAAATATTTAGGGAAGGCATCCTCCATGGGGAGTTAGTCCTGCATTATAACCTAAAAAGTAGAAATAGTCTCGCAGAAGAGGATGTGATTAGCTATTTTTATTGCACTGCATCCACTCAGAGGAAGACAGGGACTGATTACCAAGCACCAAATTTGGTTTAATACTTGAATCCTTAGTGTTTTTTTTGTTCTTTAAACAAGGGCAAATACAAGAAAGATGATGTAAGAGGGTAATACGGGGCAGTTTTTGAAAGATATGAAATATTTCTTGGAGAAATTGGTTCCTTTCTTGCTCTTCTTTCTCTACATACACTCTCCGGGGGTGTAATTTATGAAAATATCCTTTGATATCATATCGTATGAGCATCTTGGAACATATATGTTGAAGGAAATAAATCAGATCAATGCATACGCTGTGGCAGGTTGTAAGACTTTTAGCTCGTGATACGTCATATACACAACAGGAGAAACTCAATGTAAATCGCTCATTTTGACGTTTAGATAACTTTCTTCTGAAGCCAAACTTTGGCTTGGATTTGGTCGTTGGCGTAAGAAGATCTTTTAATAAATGAGGCACCGGGTCTGGTGTGAGGCCAGACAATCTGATCTGTTCACTGTCAAGGTTAGACTGTAACAGGCTCTGCGTCTTGTTTAATTTCTGGCTCTACGAGAGATGTGTGGTGCTGGAGGAGGCGGATTAGATGAGGTTGTGGTTTCCTTGCCATGTTTCTCAAGGTGGTCCAGCATGGACCTGGATCAAATTGATCTTGCAAATAACTTCAGGGCCCACCAGATCGATCCATTGTGTCTGCTCATAAATATTACTTTCAATTAAATTTCAATGAGAGCAGTATGTTGTCCATAAAGGGCTGATGAAGCAGCCATTGCATATTTCTCTCTTAGACAGACTGAAAGTTTAAGTTATAGTTTGTCTGGATGGATGTTTTACTTCTGTAGGTCTGAGGCCAGTTTCACAAAAGAGGTTTACTGACTTGGATAACACAGTCAGAGAAGAGCAGGCAGAAGTAGACAAAAGCAGATGCCTCATTTCTAGTCGTCGACCAATTCTGGAGCTAAAATGATAACTGTTGATGGAGGATTTTAGCTGCTGTATCTAGCTAGTTCACCTAATGTTAGCTTCAATTTGAAAATGCGGATTCCAGACAATTTTTTTGTTTATACCTACAGCTAAAAACAAGTAAAAGAGGTCTTAAACATGCACTCGATGGCTGCATACATGATGTTATGCTAAAAGAATTGAGGCTAAAGATAATTCCTCACCAAGAGCAGAACAGCCCTGCTAACGATAGCATAAACTCTGAACCATGACTGTATAAAAGACTGGATGCAACCTCCGGGTCTGAAAAGTGAAGCCAATGCTGAGGTGCCTTAAACCTGCATTCTTTCTAACAGCCAGCAGGGGGCGACTCCTCTGGTTGCAAAAAGAAGTCTGATTGTGTAGAAGTCAATGAGAAAACGAGCCTACTTCTCACTGGATTTATTACCTCAGTAAACATTGTAAACATGACTTTATGGTTTCTAACATGGTATGCTACCTTGTGATTGATAAGTCGCTACCACGGCGACCTGTCAATCGAGATAAAGGCGTAGCAATGCGTATCCCTCCCCAGCTCCACCCTCTCGTCCAAGTATGGTAACTTCTAGCTCCAAAAAACTAAGATAAAAGGTAGTCCACAAATCAGTGGGTGACATCAAGGTAACTACGTCCACTTCTTTTATACAGTCTATGCTCTGAACTCATCCATGGCCTGTGTCCACTCAGTGGGGAAATACTACACCGAGTATGTGCTTGTGGTGAACTAATGTTAATGATGTGCTCGTTGGCCTTGGAAGTAACTTTTGGTTAGTAGGTAGTAAGGTAGTTAGCTGGACATGCGAACACATGCATCTTATTTTAGAGCAGATAAACACACTGTTCAATCAATTTCTTTCACTTTTGCTCTTGTGTTTTTGGTTTCGGTGAGGTGATACTACTACAGCCCCACGCACACTGCAACGCATGTGGAGATATCCCAAGCTTGACACGCCTGCCGTGCTTAGTTACGGTTGCTCGGCTATGATTGGACAATTGACGTTTTTAAACTGCATTTGACCCAGACCTCCGTCAGTCTAACAGTCTAATCTCTACCCTCAGCTCTGCCGTGTTCAGACAGGCTGGACATTTTCCAATCATTTCTGGTTTTCTTCTCTTATTTCTTCACCTGGCACAACTCTCTCGTATTAAAATAATCTGGGAAACAGCAATATTTCTAGAGTTTTGATTGAAGATGACATGTTAACCATTTGGAAAAATTCACACCTTTCCAAAGAAAATGGGCTTAGTTGCTATCAAAACAGTGAAGCAAATTATGGTACTTATGGTACTTAAATTATGGTAGCACTTAACATGGGGCATGCAATTTTACAGTGATATTTAAGAAATATTGAACAATGTCTTATGATGATTTATTCATCCCAGTAGAAACGCCTGTATTAAATTTGTCCAACGTGTTGTCAGTGCACTTTGACTCTTTCTTCTTCTTGCATGTGGTTGCTTTAAATGTTGCCGATCTTCCCGGTCTCGACGTCGTCTTCTTCTGTGGATAATAAGATTGTTTGCCACATACCCAAAATATAAATGTAATGTCTCTTCAGAGGGTTTTGCGGTGTTGTGCAGGAGTAAACCCTCACTGCTCTAAACAAAGACCTTGCCGACCGCAGGTCTCCTCCTCCTCCGCTGTGGTTTTCACAGCGATGAGGGTGAATCAGCTCGATTTCTACATTTCTATTGTTTTGGCCGTTTCGTGTTCTTATTCTGTCTTCGCTGGAGGTCAGATTTCAGCCGTGCCAATCCAAATATACATGGTTCGTACCCATATTCTGAGTGATGTTGGACTGTGTGTGAGCTTGCATGTTTATGTATGAGTCTGTATGAATTGTCTCTGTATTGTCTGTGCTGGCAGTTACAGCAGGTTTTTGATGATGAGAGTTCATATTCTGCTGCTCTCTGAACCCCGTCTCTCTAAACACTCTCAGCTGTGTGGAGTCCAACTCTGACGGGACTGATGGGCTCCACTAAACTGTAAACCAGCCTTTCGGCTGATTGGCATGTTGTTCTGGTTTAAATACCCTGCATGGCGCATTACTGCAGCAGATAACACCCATAATACCACGTTACAGTATGTGAGCTCAGGCTCTTGCTCAGATTAAGTGAGGGATGATGAGAAAAGTCATGTTGACATGATTGATTTTTATTGTTTCCATACTTTATGCTTCTTTTGTTGTTACAATGATCCATCTCTCCCAGTGGGATCGTTATAGTTTTGTGTTGTTCTGTATTGTGGGAGAAACGAGAAATGAGAAATATCTGGAGCTGAAAAGTATTATTTACACCACCTGATGAGTCACCGAACAGCAGCGCTCACTGGGATTAGCAGCATCTCAAATATTCAATACTCAAGAAGTTTGAATTTTCAGTATACAAGTCACACATGGAAGTTTTATGTGGAATGTTTACGGTGAAACAGAGCCAAACAGGCTTAAAGAGGGCCTATTATGCTCATTTTCAGGTTTATACTTGTATTTTGGGTTTCTACTAGAACATGTTTACATGCTTTAATGTTAAAAAAAATACTTTGTTTTTCTCATACCGACTGGGCTGCAGCACCTTTTTTCACCCTCTTTCTGAAAAAAATAAAAATTTGAGTTTCCTGTGCCTTTAGAGAATGCTGACATAACTGAGTATGTTTGCAGCCTTTGTAACTCTTTTCTACAGATGTTAGTGTTAACGTTGCATTTTTCATTAATCCATAATTGACTACAACAAACTTTAGCTAAAGTGGCCAAAGTTCAGCAAAAGTTACATCAACTAGCTTTTAGTAAGAAAGCCAAACTATAGTTCCAGCCTCTCGGTTGTGAGGGTTTGCTGCTTTTCTTTGTCTTATATGATACAAGACAGAATTACTTTGGGTTTTGGACCTATGGTGAGGCAAAACAAGACATTTGAAAATGTCTCCATGGGCTTTAGGAAATTAAGATGGGCTCTCATAATTTTCTGACATTTTATGAAAAGATTAATCGCTTAAAGTTGCAGTGGATAGAACTGGAGCAAATATGATTAAGAAAAGTTATTTTTATAAAATGTCCGTCTCTGAGCAGCTGTCAATCACTCGTGAACTCCGATCTAACGGTCAAACTAGGCAGCGCTGATCAAATATGAATCAATATTCTGTTACTGTAATGTCTATTTCTTGCCTAAAATGTTTTCAGAAACATCTTGTAGTGTACTGTTTAACTAGAAAAATTAGAAAGTCTGTGACACGGCAGCCATGTTGAGATCAGTTGAGGAAATACCAAGCACTGCCCACCAGCCGAAGCACAGCCAATAGGAACGCTCTCTCTCTGAATTTACCTTTGATTGGTCAAAGTCTCCCGTCACGGGCTAGATTTTTTAAAGTCTGAAAACAGAGCCATGAGGAGGTGCAGGAATCTAGTTTTCTCTCAGAACACTTGAATTACAATATGCTGAAAGGTTATTATGGAATTTTTGCCCAATGATGCCAAAAACATTCTGCCTACTGCAGGTTTAAGCAAGAAAATATTCGTCAGATTAATCGATGATGAAAATAATCAGCACTTGCAGCCCTAAAATGATTCGCAGGTGTGATGACGCCAACTGTTTGGGCACATGATCTGTGCAAATAAGGAAAAGGTGCTGATCCAGGTGTAGAGCCATCATCAGAAACTGACATCACTTCAGATGATGCTTGAGAGAGAACATCTTATAACTCATACAATAATACTGTACCGATTCCTCTTTCCTCGCTTTATTTCTGTGCATCTCTTTCTTGTGCTTTAATCGATCTAATCAAGTGAAAACAGTTGCTGAAATAAGATCATTCCCATTTCTTCCCACTTCTCCCATTTGACTTTCTCTTTCTTGCTTTCCTCCACAAACACATGCCTACAGTACAACGAAGTGCAGAGTATGTGGTCGGATGAAAACAGTGCTGTATTTGAGAGAGAAAAGGAATGCTTACAATCAGTGCTTTCTTGCCGCCAGAAATATCTCAAGGCTGAGTCACACAGGCTTTGGTCATTTTGGCAGAATATTCGCTCCTGAAGCTTCTCTGCGGGGGTCTCTGATATCACTATTACACTGTTGGCCCTTTCCACACATTTTTGCTTTCAAATTCACCATTCATCTGTAATAGATGAAGTGCTCACACACTCACTTTCCTCACACACAGTACGCCGATACAGCAGTGCGTGACCTGACTATCGTTATCAGCATCACTAAACATTAGGGCTCCTCATTGCTGACTACCTGCTTCTGATCTTTTGAGCCTACTCTGTATGAAACAGCTCCACTGGTCAAATACATAATGCCAGCTTTACTACGATTTTAACCACAGCCACTTCCTGTCTTGACTCATTATACCACTCACGCTGGGTTTGCCTCTGCGAACGTGTGATTGCGTGCCGAGTGTTGAAGGCAGGAAGTTCTCTTTACAACTGGCATTCACATGCGTCTCATGTGTGGATTGTGTCCATATCAGATAGCCTGTAGCTGCATTCCCTTTCCTTTTTCTGTTGCCAGAATACAGTTTGGACGAGTGTATCCTTGTGATTTCCAGCCTTTAAAATGATACATATTTATCCTGAAAATCCACGTTATTAAAGTATTGGTCTGTCCAAGTTGTTTTTATCCCTGTGTTTCCTGGTTGAATGTGGGTGAAAGTTTGTTTCCATCTGTGTGGTTTTTTTTTTTTGGTTTTTTTTAAAGTTATTTTTTTTGGGGGCATTTTTCCATTTTTATTGAGGACAGTGGATAGAGTCTTGAAAGGGGGGAGAGAGAGAGTGGATGCGGAAAGGGCCACAGGCCGGATTCGAACCCAGGCCGCCGCGGTCAGGACCAAGCCTTGATACATGGACACCCGCTCTACCAACTGAGCTAACCCAGGCGCCCCCCATCTGTGTGGTTTAAAACCGCTTTCAATCCATCCAGAAATACAAAATTAACTTTTTAAATTTTACCCAATATCTTTAATAATTATGCAACAAAGGATCAAATTGGAAAAATGTGTGCAGTTGTTTCCACATAAAACATCAGAACCAAGCCAAGGCAGATCAAATCACAATTCAGCCAGAATAATCCAACTTTCTCTGCAACTAAACTGGTCTTCTCAGATAAAACTTCACTCCCGGACCGTGTATCCCCTAACAACCTCCACAAAGCAAAAGTTCCTACAGTTATTTGGTGTTAGCCTTGCAAATTTTAAAACCTAAGTTTATTGCAAAAAGAAAATTGAAAAAAATGCTGCAAACTGCATGCTAACTTTTAGTCAACCTCTTGGTTGGATTGCCAATATGATTTTGTAGGACAATGATAGCTCAAACCTACTGACTCGGGTGATACCCTGACTTTTCCTGGTTTTGAGGGAAATATCTCCGCAACCTTTGGACAACATTCCCATTAGTCTCAGCTGTATTTTGTGTTTTGTGCTAAGAAGCAAATGTTTGCATTCTAACACGCTAAATTAAGATGGTGTACAAAGTACATGGTACTTGCTAAAATCAGTATATTAGTATGCCGACATTAGCATTTAGCTTAAGACGCTGCTGTGCCAAATAACAGTCTCACAGAGCTGCTAGCATTGCCGTAGACTTTTAGCCTTCAGTCATTTATAGTTCAACCAAACAGAGACTAACTCAATATGTTAACATTTTGCTGTCAGTTTAGCCATGTGTATCCAGCTCGTTCTCATTCCCAGGGTGTTAAATACTGAGACTTTGTCACGGCCGACAAGGCACCTTTTAGCGCCGGTATGAAATGCAGCGGGCATTACATTAACTATACTGTAAACCCATCCGCCGCAACAGTAAACGCTCATAGAAAGTGCGCCGGGAGTGTGGTGACGTAGTTTAAAGAGTGAAAAGACACACACTGGGCGGGTGGGAGTAGAAGTGGATGAGTCCAACAAACACAAGGCTTTCATCCAGGAGACCGCTGTTCGTGTCCCGTGCGTCACTTTAAAATAAGCCGTCCATTCGTGTCCAATGTTCAACAACGTTCAGTTTAATTTTTATTGTACAAACGTATTAGCTTAAAGCCCAATGTAGTTCTTACCTAAACCTATACTATAACTATATACCTATAGTGGTTTTGTTTCCTAATGCTAAAGTGACGCCAAGGGTAACTATAGTGGTTTTGATGCCGAAAATAAAGTGACGCCAAGGAGCGTGACTAAGCGGTGCAGAGAACTTGTTGGTGTATCTGACCACCTGTAGGACTGATGAGTTGGATTGTGGTGTCCTCAGCATTGTGTGTTTCATTGACACCTGTAATTTACAGGTATGATTTATGTGTTTTATATCTAATATACAGTCTGATCACCCACATAAGAGATGATATCAATATCTGAAGCTTGTAAAGTCTCAATGCAAACCCAGAAATGTCAAGCCATGACTTTGTAAAAGACGACATGAGCTTCAAATTTGAACTTGGTTGCTTTTAGTCAGTGAATATTGTTGTTGGCTTGACTCAGCGAGTTCAGATCTTTGCTGGTTTT